>NC_090378.1:34293230-34604947 GCF_036365525.1 Heterodontus francisci | reverse complement strand
CTTGTTCATTGATGCTCAGTTTGTGTTCTGCCACTGCCACTCGGCTCCTGACCTTATTATAGCCTTGGTCCAAGCATGCACAAAAATGATAAATTCCAGAGGTGATGTGAGAGTGATTGCCCTGGATATCAAGGCAGCATTTGACCAAGTGTGGCATCAAGGAGCCCAGGCAAAATTGAAGGCAACGTGAATCAGGGGGAAAACTCCCCACTGGTTGGAATCATACCTAGCACACAGAAAGATGTTGTGGTTCTTGGAGGTCAATCATCTCAGCTCCAGGATATTGCTGTAGGAGTTCCTCAGTAGTGTTCTAAGCCCAACCATCTTCAGCTGCTTCATCAATGACCTTCCTTCCATCATAAGGTCAGAAGTGGGGATGGTCGCTGATGATTGTACTGTGTTTAGTACCATTCCCGACTCCTCAGATACTGAATCAGTCCGTGTCCATATGCAGCAAGACCTGGACAACTTTCAGGGTTGGGCTGATAAGTGGCAAGTAACATTCACATTACACAAGTGCCGGGCAATGACCATCTCCAACAAGAGAGAATCTAACCATCTCCCCTTGACATTCAGTGGCATTACCATGGCTGAATCTCCCACTATCACCATCCTGGGGGTTACCATTGATCAGAAACTGAACTAGATACTGTGGCTACAAGAGCAGGTCAGAGGCTGGGAATTCTGTAGTGAGTGACCTACCTCCTGACTTCCCAAAGCCTGTCCACACTCTAGTCAGGGGTGTGATGGAATATTATCCGTTTGCTTGGATAAATGCAGCTCCAACAATACTCAGGAAGCTCAACACCATCCAGGACAGCTTGATCAGCACCCTATTCATTACCTTAAACATTCACTCCCTCCACTACTGACACGCAGTGGCAGCAGTGTGTACCATCTACAAGATGCACTGTAGCAACTCGCCACACCTCCTTCAACAGCACCTTCCAAACCCACATTCTCTTCCACATAGAAGGACAAAGGCAGTAGATGTGTGGGAGTAGCACCATCTGCTAGTTCCCTCCAAGCCACACATCATCCTGACTTGGAACTATATCGCCCGTTCCTTCACTGTAACTGGGTCAGAATCCTGAAACTGCCTCCCTAACAGCACTCTGGATGTACCTATACCAGATGGACTGCAGCGGTTCAAGATGGCAGCTCACCACCACTTCTCAAGGACAATTAGGGATGGCCTAACAAATGCTGGCCTTGCCAACATCGCCCACATCCCATGAAATGAGTAAGAAAAAAGAGAAAGTCAGCCATCTCCACCTGATTTCAACGACATCACTGTTGCCCAGCAACATCTTGGGGATCACCAATGACCAAAAGGTGGCAAGGCCTTCTCAGGGAAAGAGTGAAGTAGAATATTGGGAAGAAGCGGTCTGGGAGTACAGGAAGTAGAACATCGAAGTCAGCATTTCAGAAAAGCTAATTAGAGGTGGACACCTGTATGTTAGGAATACAGAACAGTCCAGGAACCAAGCCACTGGGAAGGGTGCAATAAAACAATGAAACTGGATTTCAGCACAAAGGACAGCTCCTCAGCAGATTACTACCACTAGCTGAATAGTGTAACATCTTCCAGATCACACAGTACTGCAGCTGCAACATCAGACTAATTCATTCTGGATTATACCATCATCATTATTATAGAAGCTTTTCAGGATTTTGGAACACTTCTAGATTTATTAAAGCAACTGACTGCAGTCAGAAAATTGTATTGTCTTAAAAGGACAAAACCAACTAAAACATTCATGGAAATTGCACTGCTTTCAACTAGGTTTATAGTTGGTTTAAGTCTAAACATTAATATATTCATAACCTGATGAATCGGATTCATTGGAAAGAACATTCACACAGTCATTTTTTTTTTGCTGCAGTCATATCAATTACAGTGGAGACAGACATACAAGCCCTTTATGGGAGACTCAAAGGAATTCCAATCAGAAACATCTCTATAGGATGAATATCTGCAAATCATTATAGTTAGTTGCCGAAGCTACTTAGAGTAGCTACTTAGAAGAGTCATAGAGTCGTTACAACACAGAAGGAGGCCTTTCGGCCCATCAAGTCCATGTCAGCTCTCTGTAGAGCAATCCAATCAGTCCCATTCCATCGCTCTATCCCCGTAGCCCTGAAAGTTTATTTCCCTCAAGTGGCCATCCAATTTCTGTTTGAAATCATTCATCATCTCCGCTTCCACTACCTTCGTAGGCAGCGGATTCCCAGTCATTACCACTCACTGCATAAAATGTTCTTCCTCACATCCCCTGCATCTCTTGCTCAAAATCTTGAATCGTGTCCCCTAGTCCTTGTACCATCAACTAATGAGAACATTTTTCTTTGCCTCATCTAAACCTGGCATAACCTTGCACACCTCTATCAAATCTTCCCTCAATCTCCTTTCTCCAAGTACAACAATCTCAGCTTCTCCAACCTAACCAGGTAACTAAAATCCCTCAACTCTGGAACCATTCTGGTAATTCTCACAGAATTGTGAAAATACTATCCCCATATCACAAATCTTAATATATGAATTTTCAACATAACAATTGCCTTAATTCACCATTATCCGGCATATAAGAATGTAAGAACATAAGAAATAGGAGCACGCCTAGTCCATACAGCCCCTTGAGCCTGCTCCATCATTCAGTATGATCATGACTGATCTTCTGCCTCAACTTCACTTTCCCGTTCACTTCCCACATCCCTTGATTCCCTGAGAGATCAAAACTCTGTTTATCTCAGCTTTAAATATATTCAACAATGGAACATCTGCAACCCTCTGGGCTAGAAAATTCCAAAGATTCACAATCCTTTGAGTTCCTCCTCACCTCAGTCCTAAACTGATCAACCCCTTAACCTGAAACTTCCCCTGGTGTTCTAGATTCCCCAGCCAGTGTCTCAGTGTCTACCCTGTCAAGCCCCTCAGAATCTTGTATGTTTCAATGAGATCACCTCTCCTTCTTCTAAACTCCAGAGAGAGTATAGATGCAATTTTCTCAGCCTGTCATCATAGGATAATCCTCTCATCCCAGGAGCCAATCTAGTGACTCTTTGCTGTACTGCCTTCAATGCAACTATATCCTTCATTAAATATGGGAAGCTAAAACCACACACGGGATTTTGGTCTACCCTTGGAGACGGGCACGGAGGCAGGGGCAAACAAAATGGCAGGAGCACTGTTCTTGACGTCGCCCGGTTCCCCTGCCATTTTGTCCAAGACAAGGGAAGGACAGGCCAATTAATGGCCACTTAAGGGCATCTTTCTGCCTCCACCTCAATTTTATTGATGATGGAGGGGCCCGCCGCCACGGGGTTATGCTGCCAGTTAGATCCTGGTGGCCTCCTATCGGGGTTAGACGCGGTTCCTCCTTTGGGGGCAATCCAGGGCCTCAGGACAGCTCCCCCAGCAGTGATGGCCAGACCTTCCCCCCCAGGAAGACCCATACTCACCCTCAATAACAGCAGGGCTGCCTGAATGGCCCTGGTGACCCCAATCCCACTTACCTCTCCCACTCTTCATCAAACTTCTACTCTGCAGGGCCTCCTGCAGTACTGGCAGTGGCCACCACTCCTTGTGGTGCTGCCAGTACTGCAGAGCTGTTGGCCTTCCAAATGGCTAGCAGCTCTGGAGGCAGGAACTCGTTCCTTAAAGGGATGGTGATCCCCAACGGCGGGCAGTTAATTGCCTGTCAGCCATGAAATCACAGCAGCAGTACAATGGAGGGCCAAGGCAGGGTCTCCTCCCATCTTCCAGCCCACTGCCGGGACCCCTATTGCCAGAATAAAATCCGGTCCAGTATTCCAGGTGGTCTCACCAAAGCCCTGTACAAATGCAGCAAGACTTCCTTATTCTTGGAATATCCCCTTGGAATAAAGGCCAACATACCATTTACCTTCCTAATTGTTTGCTGTACCTGCATGCTAACTTTCTGTATTCCTTGTACGAGTACACCCAAGTCTCTCTGAATATCATTTAGAGGTTTCATGCCTTTAAAAAAATATACTGCTTTTCTTTTCTTATTGCCAAAGTGAATAACCTACTATGAACATAACTAATTAGGAGCAGGAGTAGGCCACTCGACCCCTCGAGCCTGCTCCGCCATTCAATAAGTTCATGGCTGAACGAATTACTCCACATTTCCACCTACCCCCAATAACCTTCCACCCCCTTGCTTATCAAGAATCTATCTACCTCTGCCTTAAAAATATTCAAAGACTCTGCTTCCACTGCCTTTTGAGGAAGAGAATTCCAAAGATTCACGACCCTCTGAGAGAAAAAATTTCTCCTCATCTCTGTCTTAGATGGGCAACCCCTTATTTTTAAACAGTGACCCCTAGTTCTAGATTCTCCCACAAGAGGAAACATCCTTTCCACATCCACCCTGTCAAGACCACTCAGACCCCCTTATATGTTTCAATCAACTCGCCTCCTACTCTTCTAAATTCGAGTGGATACATGCCAAGCCTGTCCAATCTTTACTCATATGACAGCCCACCTATTCCAGATATTAGTCTAGTAAACCTTCTCTGTACTGCCTCCAACACATTTACATCCTTCCTTAAATAAGGAGACCAGTACTGTAGACAGTATTCCAGATGTGGTCTCACCAATGACCTGTATAGCTGAAGTATAACCTCCCTTCTTTTGTATTCAATTCCCCTTGCGATAAATGATAACATTCTATTAGCTTTCCTAATTATGTGCTGTACCTGCAAACTAACCTTTTGCGATTCTCAGATTCCTCTGCATCTCAGAGCTCTGTAATCTCTCACCAGTTAGATAATATGCTTTTTTATTTTTCCTGCCAAAGTGGACAATTTCATACATTCCCACAATATACTCCATTTGCCAGGTTTTTGCCCTTTCACTTAACATATCTATATCCCTTTGTAGCCTCCTTATGTCCTCCTCACAAGTTAATTTCTTACCTATCTTTGTGTCATCAGCAAATTTAGCAACCATACTTTTGGTCCCTTCTTCTAAGTCATTTATATAAATTGTAAAAAGTTGAGGCCCCAGCACAGATCCCTGTGGCACACCACTGATTACATCTTGCTAACCAGAAAATTACCCATTTATGCCTACTCTCTGTTTCCTGTTAGCTAACCAATCTTCTATCCATGCCAATATGTTATCCCCTACACCATGAGTTTTTATTTTCTGCAATAACCTTTGATGTGGCACCTTATCAAATGCCTTCTGGAAATCTAAGTACAATACATCCACCGGTTCCCCTTTATCCACAGCCCATGTAACTCCCTCAAAGAACTCCAATAAATTGGTTAAACATGATTTCCCTTTCACAATACAATGTTGATTCTGCCTGATTGCCTTGAATTTTTCTAAATGTCCTGCTATAATGTCTTTAATAATAGATTCTAACATTTTCCCTTAGAAAGATGTTAAGCTACCTGGCCGGTAGTTTCCTGATTTTTGCCTCCTTCCCTTTTTGAATAAAGGAGTTACATTTGTTATTTTCCAATCTAAAAGAAACTTCCTCGAATCTAGGGAATTTTGGAAAATTAAAACTAACCCATCAAACTATTTCACTGGCCACTTCTTTTAACACCCTAGGATGAAGTCCATCAGGACCCAGGGACTTGTCAGACTGCAGCTCCAACAATTTGTTCAGTACCACTTCCCTGGTGATTGTAATTCTTTTGAGTTCCTCCCTCCCTTCCATTTCCTGACTTACAGCTAATACTGGGATGTTACTTGTATCCTCAATAGTGAAGACCGATGCAAAATATCTGTTCAATTCATCTGCCATCTCTTTATTATCCATTATTAATTCCCCAGACTCACATTTTATAGGACCAACGCTCACTTTATTAACTCTTTTGTTTTTAAAATATCTATAGAAACTCTTACTAGCTATCTTTATATTTCTAGCTAGCCTTCTCGCGTACTTTAATTTTTCCTTCCTTACCAATCTTTTATTCATTCTTTGCTGTTTTTTTATGTTCTGTCCAATCTTCTGACCTGCCTCCCATCTTTGCACAATTATAGGCTTTTTCTTTAAGTTTGATACTATCTTTAACTATTTTAGTTAACCACAGATGATGGGTCCCACCCTTGGAATTTTCTTTTGCGTTGAAATGTATCTATTCTGTGTATTCTGAAATATCCATTTAAATGTCTGCCACTGCATCTCTGTTGACCTATCCCTTAACCTGATTTGCCAGTTCATTTTAGCTAGCTCTGCTTTCATGCCCTCATGATTGCCCTTATTTAAGTATGAAATACTAGTCTTGGAACCACTCTTCTCTCCCTCAAACTGAATGTAAAATTCAATCATATTATGATTGCTGCTACCTAGGGGTGCCTTAACTATGAGGTCATTAATTAATCCTATCAAGTTGCACAATACCAGGTCTAGTATAGCGTGCTCTCTGGTTGGCTCCAGAATGTACTGTTCCAAGAAATTATCCCTAAAACATTCTCTGTACTCCTCATCTAGGCTACCACTGCCCATCTGATTTTTCCAGTCTATATGCAGATTAAAATCCCCCATAATTAGTGCTGTATCTTTCTGACAAGCTGCCATTATTTCTTCCTTTATATCCTGTCCTACAGTGTGGTTAATGTTAGGTGGCCTGTGCACTACTCCCACAAGTGACTTCTTGCCTTTATGATTTCTCATCTCTACCCAAACTGCTTCTACATCCTCGTCTCCTGAACTTAGGTCATCCCTCTCTATTGTGCTAATACCATCATTAATTTTCCTCGCTTCCTGTCCTTCCTAAATGTTTAGTTTAGTTTAGAGATACAGCACTGAAACAGGCCCTTCGGCCCACTGAGTCTGTGCCGACCAACAACCACCCATATGCCATGCATCCTTCAATATTCAGGTCCCAATCTACGTCATCCTGCAGCCATGTCTCTGTAATGGCTATCAGATCGTACTTATTTGTTTCTACTTGCACTCTCAATTCTGTTTTGTTTTGAATGCGATGTGCATTCAGATACAGCGCTTTTAGTTGTGTCCTTTTATTATTTTTGTAACCTCGCGCCTTATCTGTTGATTTACTCTTAGATTTGTACGCTCTGTCCCTTCCTGTCACAGTCTGTTTATCATTTTCCAGGGTGGCACAGTGGTTAGCACTGCAGCTTCACAGCTCCAGCAACCTGGGTTTGGTTTTGGATACTGCCTGTGCGGAGTTTGCAAGTTCTCCCTGTGACCGCGTGGGTTTCCGCCGGGTGCTCCAGTTCCCTCCCACATCCAAAAACTTGCAGGTTGATAGGTAAATTGGCCATTGTAAATTGCCCCTGGTGTAGTTAGGTGGTAGGAGAATGGTGGGGATGTGGTAGGGAATATGGGATTAATGTAGGATTAGTATAAATGGGTGGCTGTTGGTCGGCACAGACTTGGTGGGCCGAAGGGCCTGTTTCAATGCTGTATCTCTCTCTATGACTTGTCTCTACTCCTTGATTTACCATATCTTCCCAAATTTGACCCCTTGCCCCCACTATTCAGTTTAAAATCCTCTCTCCCTCACACTTGCCCACATTACAGTCCATCTGCTACTTTAATAAAAGCAAAATACTGCGGATGCTGGAAATCTGAAACAAAAACAAGAAATGCTGGATTCACTCAGCAGGTCTGGCAGCATCTGTGGAAAGAGAAGCAGAGTTGTTTCGGGTCAGTGACCCTTCTTCCATCTGCTACTTTGTTGCCCATTCATTTAACCTACCTATATTTCTTTCCAGCCTCTTTGTGTCCTCCTCATAGTTTACATTCCCACCTAGCTTTGTATTGTCAGCAAACTAAGATGCATTGTTCTTGGTCTATTCATTTAAGTCATTGATATAGATTATAAATAACTGAGGATCCAGCACTGGACCTTGTGGCATTACAGCCTGCCAATTTGAAAATGCCCCGTTTATCCCTACTTTCTGTTTCCTGTCCATTAACCAATCTTCAATCCATACTCATATATTACCTCCAACTCTATGGGCCCTTATCTTGTGCTACGACCTCAGTGAAACCATTACATTAAAACACAAGATATGAACTCCCTAGACCAATTTAATGAATTACAAAACAAGATTTCGCATTTTAAGACTTTTATAACAACTAAAATAAAAAAACACCTGAACTAAATGGTACTTTGTCAGTAGCTAATACTCCAAATTACAGAGAAAGGTATTTTCTTCACTTACTAAAACATGTGAAAATCTGACACCACGTTTATACATTACACAGTCCTCCTTGAAGCAAAATTTTTGCAGCTAAAGCTCCCAATCTCCTCCTGGTTGCAATGGATTGGATCTCCCAACCTCCTCAAAGTCAGTGTCCTCTCTGGTCACTTCTTCATAGCACTTTCAACTGGACATCCATGAATAACATAATTTCTGGTAATCCCATTGGTCTTTTCTTCTCCGTAAACCTCGACTTTTGAATTGGGTTCAAGTCTTTGCAGCCTTTTATAGTGTCAGTGTTCAGAGAACAAGTGTTCCCTCTCTCTGTCCCTTGAGGCTACAGCCACTGGTCATTATCTTCCTTACAGTCTGCAAATTTCCCAAAGTCTGTGGAATTTATTCAGAAACAGAAGGTCAAAGCCATTTGTTTTTCCTCAATATGCAGAGCCCTGAAGTCTGGTTACAGCAGAGTCAGCTGGGCTTCCCTTCATTTCCAGGTGTTAGCCATTTCAATTTGTATTTACATTTTCAGAACCACTGATTCCTTGTTTACGATCTGAAAGTCTGGAAGGGTGAAACCCATTGTCCGTCAGGTGTTATACTCTTGCATTCTCTGCTTTTCAGTAGGGTCTTTGATCTGGGTTCTTTGTTGTCCTGGTAACCAAGATTCCTGTCTGTCTTTAAGCACAGTTGCATGGGTAAGGCTTCCACTGCTATGTTCAGACTGGCCAAGAGAGTGTGGGAAAATGGCGCACTGACACGGAACACAAAAGTCCGAGTGTATCAGGCCTGTGTCCTCAGTACCTTGCTCTACGGCAGCGAGGCCTGGACAACGTATGCCAGCCAAGAGCGACGTCTCAATTCATTCCATCTTCGCTGCCTTCGGAGAATACTTGGCATCAGGTGGCAGGACTATATCTCCAACACAGAAGTCCTTGAAGCGGCCAACATCCCCAGCTTATACACACTACTGAGTCAGCGGCGCTTGAGATGGCTTGGCCATGTGAGCCGCATGGAAGATGGCAGGATCCCCAAAGACACATTGTACAGCGAGCTCGCCACTGGTATCAGACCCACCGGCCGTCCATGTCTCCGTTATAAAGACGTCTGCAAACGCGACATGAAATCGTGTGACATTGATCACAAGTCGTGGGAGTCAGTTGCCAGCATTCGCCAGAGCTGGCGGGCAGCCATAAAGACAGGGCTAAATTGTGGCGAGTCGAAGAGACTTAGTAGTTGGCAGGAAAAAAGACAGAGGCGCAAGGGGAGAGCCAACTGTGCAACAGCCCCAACAAACAAATTTCTCTGCAGCACCTGTGGAAGAGCCTGTTACTCCAGAATTGGCCTTTATAGCCACTCCAGGCGCTGCTTCACAAACCACTGACCACCTCCAGGCGCGTATCCATTGTCTCTCGAGATAAGGAGGCCCAAAAGATTTCCTCACAGAAAGCTCAGTTGCTTTTTGTAAATAAGATGTGAGGCCACATGACTTCTCTGACTCCATCTTAAACTACATTAAAAATAACAGGTTTTAAAACATGGGAGTGGTGCAGTGGTTAGCACCACAGCCTCCCAGCTCCAGCGACCTGGGTTCAGTTCTGGGTACTGCCTGTGCGGAGTTTGCAAGTTCTCCCTGTGACCGTGTGGGTTTCCACCGGGTGCTCTGGTTTCCTCTCACAGCCAAAGACTTGCAGGTTGGTAGGTAAATTGGCCATTGTAAATTGCTCCTAGTGTAGGTAGGTGGTAGGAGAATTGTGGGGATGTGGTAGGGAATATGGGATTAATGTAGGATTAGTATAATTGGTGGTTGTTGGTCGGCACAGACTTGGTGGGCCGAAGGGCCTGTTCAGTACTGTATATCTCTATGACTCTATAATCATGCTGCAAAGTCCAACATTCATAACTCTTGTGTATTAGCCTTTTGTGTGGCACCTTATCAAATGCCTTTTGGAAATCCAAGTATACTGCATCTACTGGTTCCCCTTTATCTGCCCTATTAGTTATATCCTCAAAAAGTCTAATACATTTGCCAAACATGATTTTCCTTTTGTAAAGCCATGTTGATGTTGTCTGATCATACTATGATTTTCTAAGTGCATCGTTAAAATTTCCTTCAAAATAGATTCCAGCCTGCTAAAGGCCTGCTGCCCGACCCGAACCCGACAGGACCCGACGACATGTGTCGGATTTGGTGGGGTCAGGCCTTTCTTCCGGGTCTGGCTTTCGGGCTCGGGTCGGGCCGGGCTGAGTCCAGGTCGTGCTCAGGTCGGGTAGGGCCAGACACACACGATAAGTGTTCTGCCGGTAAGTAGTAAAAATAAAAAACTTACCTGAACTGGGACGTAACTGAGTCTGCGCAGTGAAGGGGTGATGTCACTATGACGTCATCACGCATGCGCTGCAGCTTCGTGGAGCTTCCCAGTTGGAAGGTAAGTAAAGGGGTGGTAGGGTCGGGCTCAGGTCGGGTAGAGTGGGGTCGGGCTCAGGTCGGGTCGGGCTCAGGTCTGCTGTGGATCGGTCAGATTCGGGTTCTTTTTCCCGACCTGAGCAGGCCTTTACAGCATGCTCCGATGATTGATGTCAGGCTAACTGGCCTGTCGTTCCCTACGTTCTGTCTCTTCTCTTCTTGAACAGCAGTGATAGATTTGCTAAGTTCCAATCTGTTAGCACCATTCTAGAATCTAGCGAATTTTGGAAAATCATAAACAGTGTCTTTGCAGCTACTTAGGATATAAACCATCAGGTCTTGCAGATTTGTAAATTTTTAGTCCCTTGAGTTTCTCCAATTCTTTTTCTCTGCTGATATTAAATACCTTAAGTTCCTCACTCTTATTAGCCCCTGATATGTAATTTATGTCTTCTCCTGTGAAGACAGGCACAAAATACTTATTCAACATCTCTGCCATTTCCCTATTAGCCATAATAATTTCTCCTGTCTCTGCCTCTAGCAACCAACTTTAGCTACTCTACTCCTTTTTATATAATTGTAAAATCTCTTACTCTGATTTTATACTCCTGCTTGTTTACTCATTCTATTTTTTCCCTTTTCATCAGCTTTTTGGTCACACATTGCTGGTTTCTAAAACACTCTCAATCCTCAGGCTTACTACTATCCTTTGTAACATTATAAGCTTCTTTTAGTCTAATACTATCCTTAACATCCCTATTAAGCCACGGATGGATCTTTCTTGCTGAGTTTTTGTTTTTTAATGGAATGTATTTTTGATAAACATTTTGAATTGTTTCTTTAAATGTTTCCCACTGTTTATTTACTGCCATACCTTATGGTCTATGTATCCAAATCAACCTTAGCTTGCTGTCTCCTCATACCTATGTAATTGGCTTTAAGTTCAAGATTCTTGTCTGGGACTTGAGTATGTAGCTTTCACACTTAATATTGAATTCAATTGTATTATGATCACTTTTCCCCTGAGGATCTTTTACGATGAGATTACTAATTAACCCTATCTCATTGCACAATACTAGTTCCACAACATATCATTCCAGGTAACTGTCACAAAAGCATTCGACAAATTCATCTCCCAGATTACCTTTGCCAATTTGATTGGTCCAATCTATATCAAGATTAAAGTCCTCCACAATTATTACATTGCCTTTGTTACAAGCTCCAATTATTTCTTGCTTAATGCTCTGTCCAACTGCTTAACTACTGCTTGGGGACCTATAAACTATTCCCAACAGCATTTTCTGACCCTTGTTATTAGTTATCTCCACCTATCCTGATTCTACTTCCTGATCTTCTGAACCAAGATCCTTTCTCACGACTGTCCTTACATCATCCTTTACAATGAGGGCTACTCCTCCTCCTTTTCCATTGTACCTTTTTGAAACGTTGTGTACCCTGGAATATTTATTTCCTAAACTTGGTCACCTTGTAACCATGGAGCTGAATTTTGCGCCATCCTCCAAAGAGTGGGATGGTGGTGGGGTGTGGTGTAAAATGGAGCGGGAGGCTCCGGGAGCCCTTCCCGATGTGCTCCCACCTCAGCCGCCACTTTACGCAGGGCAGCGGTGGCGAAAAACGGCCCGCCCACCCAGGCCAATCAAGGCCTTTAAGTGGCTAGTTAACAGCCACTTAAGGGCCTTCGCCCGCCTCCACAGGGATTTTACGCATGGCAAGTGGGCATCCTAGACCTGAGAGAAGCCACTTGACAAAAGCAGGCGGCTTTCTGACAGCCTGGGGGGCCCTCATGATTGGGCACCCTGTGCCCGACGGAGGGCCGCCCCCAATACCTCAATGCACCCCCCCCTGTCTTACTACCCTTGCCTCGCCAAGGCCCGACTGATCGCTCCGGCGAGGCAACAAAAACTTACCTGTGTTCCAGGTTCCCTGACATCTTGGTCGCAATGCTGGGTGCAGTCCCAACAGTGGCCACCCCTCCCGGTGGCGCTGCTGGGACAGAGAGCTGCCAGCCCGTAGATTGGCTGGCAGCTCGATGAGGCGGGGCTTCCTACCTCAAGTGGATGAAAATCCCACCTCAGACTAATTAAAGCCCGCGGACCCGCATAATACGGGTCGGATCCCCAGGCCAGGCGGAAGTGGGTCCACCACCGACTTTTCCGTCGGTTGACAGCTCCTGTCCTCTTAGGGTAAAATCCCAGCCCATGTCTCTGTGATAGTGATTAGATCCAAACCATTTTTTTTTTTGTGCCGTTCGTTCATCTATCTTATTGTGAATGTTTTGTGCATTCAGACAAAGCACCTTTTTTTTTTACTATTATTCTTTGCAGGGACCTTATACGGCAATGCGCCAGTCGCTTCCTGTTCCATTCTGCTTGCCTTTACCATAATCAGTACACTGCTCTATCGCCTCGTCTTTTGTCTTTATATTTCTTAATCTCCCTTCACCTGACCCCTCTCCCCTCAGTTTAAAGCCCTATTCACAGCCCTAGTTATACCATTTACCATGACACTGATCCCAACCTAGTTTAAGCGGAGCCCATCCCAACAGAACAGTTCCCTCTTTCCCCAGGACTGGTGCCAGTGCCCCACAAATCAAAACCCTTTCTTTCCGCACCAGTCTTTGGGCCACATGTTTAATTCTCTGATCTGCTTGACCCTATGCCAATTGGTGCATGGCTCAGGTAACGATCCAGAGATTATTACCTTTGAGGTTCTGCATTTTAATTTGGATCCGAACTCCACAAATTCTCTCAGCAGAACATCATTCCTAGTTCTGCCTATGTTGTTGGTTCCTATGTGGACCACAACAACTGGATCCTCCCTCTCCCATTCCGAGGGCTGAATTTTATTATCCCATTGCCAGAAGCAGTAGCAGGTGCACAAAATGGTGGTGGTCCCACCTGTGATGTCAGTGGCCGTGCCACCCAATTATGTGGCAGGGGCGGTGATGGAGATGCCGTTCATCTGATGCTGGAGCAGGTGCTGGTGTCACATTTAAAAGGGTCCCAGCACTGCATTTGCACTAGTGTGCTTTCATCAAAATATCCCTGAGGCTTCACTTCTGTGTTTAAAAAATTTATTGTTCTCTGCAAGCAGCTCCCCGGGAAAAAGAACCCGACCCGAACCCGACCGAACCACAGCAGACCTGAGCCCAACCCGGCCCGAGTCCCTCTGATTTTGCCCTGAGCCTGACCCAACCCGAGCCCAACACCGACTCGACCCGACCCGAGCCCGACCCGATCCCACAATCCCTTTGCTTACTGAACCTGCAGGAAGCTGCAGCACATGAATGATGATGTCATAGTGTTGTCACTCGCTCACTGCGCAGACTCAGTTTCATCCCGGACTCCCAGCTCAGGTAAGTTTTTTAATTTCAATACTTACCAGCAGAGCACTTACCATGTGTGTCCGGCCTGACCCGGACTCAGCTCGACCCGACCCGAGCCAGAAAGCCGGACACATGTCGTTGGGTCCTGTGGGGTTCGGGTCAGGTAGCAGGCCTTTACCCCCAGGGATTCATCTAACGATGGCAGATATCTAAGCAAGGGTGGTCCCATGCTTCAGTGATGCCTCCCTGCTGATTCTCCTGCAGGCTGTAAGAGAAAGGCGGGAGGTCCTTAGATTGATGTAGGAGTCGCAACCTTTCCAGAAGTGTGAGCCATCATGAGCACACCAACACCATTTCAGTGCCCTACACTGACCTGCCACCTTTACACTTGGAGAATTCTACCCCACCCCCCCACCGTCCTCACAGACAAACTACCTGCAGATTTCTCCCACCCATCGAATTCCTCTAGATAACAACGGTAAAGTTATTTACCATCTCAAGGAACCAAGGACTCTCACCTCAGTGGCGCCAGCTTTTTAAAGACGTGAAACGGAAGGCACATGAGTGCCACACGTTTTTTTAATTCATTCTCGGGATGTGGGCATTGCTGGCTCGGCTATCATTTATTTCCCATCCCTAATTGCCCTTGAGAAGGTGGTGGTGAGCTGCCTTCTTCAACCGCTGCAGTCCATGTGGGGTAGTTACACCCACATTGCTATTAGGAAGGGAGTTCCAGGATTTTGACTCAGTGACAGTGAAGGAACGGCGATATAGTTCCAAGTCAGGATGGAGTGTGACTTGGAAGGGAACTTGCAGGTGGTGGTGTTCCCTGCCCTGGTACTTCTAGTTGGTAGAGGCCACAGGTTTGGAAGGTGCTGTCGAAGCAGCCTTGGTGTGTTGCTGCAGTGCATCCTGTGGATAGTACACACTGCTGCTACTGTGCTTCGGTGGTAGAGGGAGTGAATGTTTGTAGATGGGGTGCCAATCAAGTGGGCTGCTTTGTCCTGGATGGTGTCGAGCTTCTTGAGTGTTGTTGGAGCTGCACCCATCCAGGCAAGTGGAGAATATTACATCACACTCCTGACTTGTGCCTTATAGATGCTGGACAGGCTTTGGGGAGTCAGGAGGTGAGTTACTCGCCGCAGAGTTCCTCGCCTCTGATCTGCTCTTGCAGCCACAGTATTTATAAAGCTACTCCAGTTCAGTTTCTGGTCAATGGTAGCCCCCAGGATGTTGATAGTGGGGGATTCAGCAATCGTAATGCCGTTGAATGTCAAGGGGAGATGGTTAGATTGCCTCTTTTGTTGGAGATGGTCATTGCCTGGCACTTGTGTGGCACGATTGTTACTTGCTACTGATCAGCCCAAGCCTGGATATTGTCCAGGGCTTGCTGCATTTCTGCACAGACTGCTTCATTGCAAGGTTGCTAACGCCTGATAAGATCGCAATGAATAACATTCAAATGTATGCTAAATAGTATTTAACAGATGTAAATGATCATGCCATCACATTGGGGCAGAGGTGTCGCCACAGTACTTTGCCGCCTCCAACATAATCAGGAAGTAGCATTACGGTGTCGGGGGGGGGGTGGTGGGGGGGGGGGGGGTTCCGTGGCGGACATCTCCTGGCGGATTCTCCAGCTCCCCGCCTGAAATCCCACCTTCCAGAGGACCATAAAATCTAGTCCCAAGTTTCTCTCCAGCTGTGAGAGGTCTTTAACCCTGGCACTGGGCAGGCAACACAATCTTCAGAACTCCCAGTCGCAGCTTTAGAGAACAGTATCTATCCCCCTGACTATACTGTCCCCAATCACTACCACATTTCTTTTCACTCCCCCTACTTGAATGGCTTCCTGCATTACGGTGCCATTGTCAGTTTGCCCATCCACCCTACAGTCCTTGTTCTCATCTACACAGGTAGCAAGCACCTCGTACCTGTTGGTCAAAGTCAAGGGCCAAGGCTCCTCCATCACTTCATGCTGGATCTTCAAACCTGTCTGACTCGCAGTCACACCCTCCTGTCCCTGACCAGTGACCAGCTCTAGTTTTATGTAACTTAATGGCTGTGACTGCCAGGTAACTCTCTCCCTCCCTAATGCTCCACAATGTCTGCAGCTCTGACTCCAGCTCAGCAACTCTGAGCCAAAGTTGCTCAAGCTACAGACACTTACCACAGATACTGTTGTCCAGGATTGCAGTGTTTTCTATAAAGTTCCACACGTGGCAGTTACAGCACACCACCTGCCCTGCCATGTCTGCCTAACCTTATTTATTTGATTAATAACTAATTACTAATTTAGTAAAGTAAACCAATAACAAGTTATAGCCTGCTAGCTTGGAGACAAAAGAACACTCACCAGTTAACTGGAGGTAAAACAAAAATAATAAAAAGCAGCACCTCTTTCCCCCTCTGCACCAAATTCCCACTTGCACCAAATTCCTGACTTTAGCACTCAGTTAAACGATGCACTCTGTTCCCCGATCACTCTGCTTTATTTTCTTACCATAAAAGATGTCAACAGTAGTCTAATCTGTATGAAATGATTTATTTTTTGAGATTTGTTTCTGCACAGTTATCAAACCACAACACATTTCAGGTGATGCAGCAAATCAATAATAAAGCTTGATTACATTGGAAATATAAAAAGTCAACCAGGAAAATGTTGGTACTGGCTCTCACCATTCCAGCAGTCTTTAATAGCCAACTGGACAGTTCTTTGTAACCAATTAAAAAGCTCTTTGATGCAGAGGGGTTGAAGGTCATCCTGGAGGAGGTACCAAAGAAGAGTGGCCTTATTTGGGGCTGAAAGCAACAATAGTAATAGTACAGATGCCAACTGCATAGATAGAAGACATTTTCTTGTATTAGGAGAAAGGTGAAGTCTACTGTGTTCTTCACTTTTGCATACTTTTGGGGTCCAACAGGCCTCTGAAGTCCTGCACCCTCTGAACAATACCATGCAAACTGTTATACACAACCACTGCCCATTGTACACACTCTTTTATTATAGCAATGTCGGGTAGCACACTTTTCTTGCAGGTAGAGATGATGTCTGAGGAACAGCAAACAGATGCTCAAACTTCCAGTCGAAGGCATTGTTCTGCTGTTAAGTAGTTTACTAGTAGGGTCAGTACCCATGGATGTAGAGGTAAGCCTTAGTCTTATTCAAATATGACAGGCACCATAGACTGCCAGTAACATTTCTGTGGTTAGATACCACCTGAGAATGAACATGAATGCAATCCCTTTCTGCTCATGTAGGCCATAAGAGGCCCTGATGCCCAGATCAGAAAGACACCTTGTGCTCAGGGAATACAGCCAGCAGGTGAAAGTTGTGTATCCTGTCCAGCTGATGCCAACTTTTCACAGCAATAGCAATAGAAATTGTTCCTTGCAAGCTTAGTGTTTGTCACTTGCTTGTTATATGTGTGCATTGTAGACTCTCCGACATTACAGATGTCCAATGTGGTGGCTGGGAAGGATCCAGTTGTACGGGATCTTCTTGCTGTGGTAATCTTCACTAATATTAGAACAGCTGCTCCTGCTCCAAAAGTCTACAGGCCATCCCGCTGCAGCAGATAGTACAACTCTGACAGCCTGTCTTCCGAAATGGAGGGGGCATAGATAGATCTCCTCTGACGTGTTCACATAAGTGTGAAGGGGTCTAAATGTATATCTACAGATTTGGACAAAATGCTTCCTCCACCATTGTACCTGCATTTGTTGTTCCCCCATGAACTTAGTTTCCTTCCTAAATCATATGGTACTCTGGGGACACTCAAAGGAATTCCATCATTAGCACTTTTTCTGACACTATATTGAAGAAGGAATTTTCCTCCATACAAGATCAGGGGGCAAGTTGTAAAACCTTGCCCGTCTAAGAGCGAAGTCCAAAGTACGGGAAGTCCTCATCAGGGAACTCCTCTTTGCTGACGATGCTGCTTTAACATCTCACACTGAAGAGTGTCTGCAGAGTCTCATCGACAGGTTTGCGTCTGCCTGCAACGAGTTTGGCCTAACCATCAGCCTCAAGAAAACGAACATCGTGGAACAGGACGTCAGAACTGCTCCATCCATCAATATTGGCGACCACGCTCTGGAAGTGGTTCAAGAGTTCACCTACCTAGGCTCAACTATCACCAGTAACCTGTCCCTAGATGCAGAAATCAACAAGCGCATGGGAAAGGCTTCCACTGCTATGTCCAGACTGGCCAAGAGAGTGTGGGAAAATGGCGCACTGACACAGAACACAAAAGTCCGAGTGTATCAAGCATGTGTCCTTAGTACCTTGCTCTATGGCAGCGAGACCTGGACAATGTATGTCAGCCAAGAGCGACGTCTCAATTCATTCCATCTTCGCTGCCTCCGGAGAATACTTGGCATCAGGTGGCAGGACCGTATCTCCAACACAGAAGTCCTCGAGGCGGCCAACATCCCCAGCTTATACACACTACTGAGTCAGCGGCGCTTGAGATGGCTTGGTCATGTGAGCCGCATGGAAGATGGCAGGATCCCCAAAGAAACATTGTACAGCGAACTCGCCACTGGTATCAGACCTACCGGCCATCCATGTCTCCGCTTTAAAGACGTCTGCAAATGCGACATGAAGTCCTGTGACATTGATCACAAGTCGTGGGAGTCAGTTGCCAGCGTTCGCCAGAGCTGGCGGGCAGCCGTAAAGGCGGGGCTAAAGTGTGGCGAGTCGAAGAGACTTAGCAGTTGGCAGGAAAAAAGACAGAAGCGCAAGGGGAGAGCCAACAGTGTAACAGCCCCGACAAACAAATTTTTTTGCAGCACCTGTGGAAGAGACTGTCACTCTAGAATTGGCCTTTATAGCCACTCCAGGCGCTGCTCCACACACCACTGACCACCTCCAGGTGCTTACCCATTGTCTCTCGAGATAAGGAGGCCAAAGACGAAGAGAAGATATTGACGTGGCAACAGCAGCAACAAATAATGGGAGACGGATTTGGAAAAAAATACAAAAATAGCATGTTATCCAATAAAACCAACTGATAAACAGACAGATGTAGCAAAATGTAATTCTGAATGCATATAAAAACACCAAAACAGAAACTTGAACCATAATATTAATTCTAATATGTTTACTTCAGTAATGCCAGGGTTGGGGCCGACCATGACTCATGGCCCTCCTGCCTTGGGCGCTATGGCGTTGGAAGGATGAATGAGAACGGGCAGAGACTGCTTGAGTTGTGTACCTATCATAACCTCTGCATCACCAACTCGTTCTTTCACACTAAACCCTGTCACCAGGTTTCATGGAGGCACCCAAGATCACGTCGTTGGCACCAGCTAGACCTCATTGTCACAAGGCGAGCCGCCTTAAACAGTGTTCAAATCACACGCAGCTTCCACAGTGCGGACTGCGACACCGACCACTCCCTGGTGTGCAGCAAGGTTAGACTCAGACCAAAGAAGTTGCATCATTCCAAGCAGAAGGGCCACCCGCGCATCAACACGAGCAGAATTTCTCACCCACAGCTGTTACAAAAATTTCTAAATTCACTTGTAACAGCCCTTCAAAACACTCCCACAGGGGATGCTGAGACCAAGTGGGCCCACATCAGAGACGCCATCTATGAGTCAGCTTTGACCACCTACGGCAAAAGTGCGAAGAGAAATGCAGACTGGTTTCAATCTCATAATGAAGAGCTGGAACCTGTCATAGCCACTAAGCGCATTGCACTGTTGAACTACAAGAAAGCCCCCAGCGATTTAACATCCGCAGCACTTAAAGCAGCCAGAAGTACTGCACAAAAGAACAGCTAGGCGTTGCGCAAACGACTACTGGCAACACCTATGCAGTCATATTCAGCTGGCCTCAGACACCGGAAACATCAGAGGAATGTATGATGGCATGAAGAGAGCTCTTGGGCCAACCATCAAGAAGATCGCCCCCCTCAAATCTAAATCGGGGGACATAATCACTGACCAACGCAAACAGATGGACCGCTGGGTTGAGCACTACCTAGAACTGTACTCCAGGGAGAATGCTGTCACTGAGACTGCCCTCAATGCAGCCCAGCCTCTACCAGTCATGGATGAGCTGGACATACAGCCAACCAAATCGGAACTCAGTGATGCCATTGATTCCCTAGCCAGCGGAAAAGCCCCTGGGAAGGACAGCATTACCCCTGAAATAATCAAGAGTGCCAAGCCTGCTATACTCTCAGCACTACATGAACTGCTATGCCTGTGCTGGGACGAGGGAGCCGTACCCCAGGACATGCGCGATGCCAACATCATCACCCTCTATAAAAACAAAGGTGATCGCGGTGACTGCAACAACTACCGTGGAATCTCCCTGCTCAGCATAGTGGGGAAAGTCTTTGCTCGAGTCGCTCTGAACAGGCTCCAGAAGCTGGCCGAGCGCGTCTACCCTGAGGCACAGTGTGGCTTTCGTGCAGAGAGATCGACCATTGACATGCTGTTCTCCCTTCGTCAGATACAGGAGAAATGCCGTGAACAACAGATGCCCCTCTACATTGCTTTCATTGATCTCACCAAAGCCTTTGACCTCGTCAGCAGACGTGGTCTCTTCAGACTACTGGAAAAGATCGGATGTCCACCAAAGCTACTAAGTATCATCACCTCATTCCATGACAATATGAAAGGCACAATTCAACATGGTGGCTCCTCATCAGAGCCCTTTCCTATCCTGAGTGGTGTGAAACAGGGCTGTGTTCTCGCACCCACACTTTTTGGGATTTTCTTCTCCCTGCTGCTTTCACATGCGTTCAAATCCTCTGAAGAAGGAATTTTCCTCCACACAAGATCAGGGGGCAGGTTGTTCAACCTTGCCCGTCTAAGAGCGAAGTCCAAAGTACGGAAAGTCCTCATCAGAGAACTCCTCTTTGCTGACGATGCTGCATTAACATCTCACACTGAAGAGTGTCTGCAGAGTCTCATCGACAGGTTTGCGTCTGCCTGCAATGAATTTGGCCTAACCATCAGCCTCAAGAAAACGAACATCATGGGGCAGGACGTCAGAAATGCTCCATCCATCAATATTGGCGACCACGCTCTGGAAGTGGTTCAAGAGTTCACCTACCTAGGCTCAACTATCACCAGTAACCTGTCTCTAGATGCAGAAATCAACAAGCGCATGGGAAAGGCTTCCACTGCTATGTCCAGACTGGCCAAGGGAGTGTGGGAAAATGGCGCACTGACACGGAACACAAAAGTCCGAGTGTATCAGGCCTGTGTCCTCAGTACCTTGCTCTACGGCAGCGAGGCCTGGACAACGTATGCCAGCCAAGAGCGACGTCTCAATTCATTCCATCTTCGCTGCCTTCGGAGAATACTTGGCATCAGGTGGCAGGACTATATCTCCAACACAGAAGTCCTTGAAGCGGCCAACACCCCCAGCTTATACACACTACTGAGTCAGCGGCGCTTGAGATGGCTTGGCCATGTGAGCCGCATGGAAGATGGCAGGATCCCCAAAGACACATTGTACAGCGAGCTCGCCACTGGTATCAGACCCACCGGCCGTCCATGTGTCCGCTTTAAAGACGTCTGCAAACGCGACATGAAATCGTGTGACATTGATCACAAGTCGTGGGAGTCAGTTGCCAGCATTCGCCAGAGCTGGCGGGCAGCCATAAAGACAAGGCTAAATTGTGGCGAGTCGAAGAGACTTAGTAGTTGGCAGGAAAAAAGACAGAGGCGCAAGGGGAGAGCCAACTGTGCAACAGCCCCGACAAACAAATTTCTCTGCAGCACCTGTGGAAGAGCCTGTCACTCCAGAATTGGCCTTTATAGCCACTCCAGGCGCTGCTTCACAAACCACTGACCACCTCCAGGCGCGTATCCATTGTCTCTCGAGATAAGGAGGCCCAAAAGAAAGAACTTCAGTATCAGGTCCCAGGACTCATGATGCCCCCATTTCATATGGATAAGATACATGCTATAAGTGGAACCTTGACCACAGACACGATGGGCCAAGTGGCCTCTTTCTGTGCTTTAAACGTTCTATGATTCAATGTGGGACCAGGTATCCATAAATATATTAATGAAATAAGGTTCAAGCAATATCCATCGTGCAGCTTCATTGAGGGAAATTTTAAGCTCCAAAAATGGGTGGGTATAGATTGGGTGGGATATAAAAATTTTAAAAGTCTCAAACCAAACCTAGCCTATCTTGAAATCACCAACTTCCAGTTTTAATGGAACAGCAATGGAGGTGGGTGACCAACAAACTCCCAGGAGGCAGGTTTCTCATTTCAATATTTTAATGAGGCTGCATGCCTCAGATTTTATTCCCATTTTAGGTTTAACCCTGGCCAACCGGGCTTCCTGGGCCTTGGGAAACCCAGCAGATAAAGGGAGCTGAGGACTGCTGCATGGAAGAGGTAAATGCCTTTCAAGCACTGCTTGTGGACCAGTAAGAGCAGGAGAGCTTTCCACCAGGCCCTCTAAGCTAACCTGCGTTTCTCCCCACAATCGGACCCCACAGCGATCACCGACCCCCTCTAACTCCCATCTCTGTCCCCCAACCCCGGATCGGTCTCTGGTCCCCTGCGATCACTGCCCACCCCCCCCCCCCCCACTACCAGCCCTACAAGCTACTCTGTACCCACCTCCCCACCTTACATTCACTACCCCAGCAGGATAAATTTACCCTTTCCTCAGCTGCAGCCTCTGCTGTAGCATTCGCCATCTGCCAGGGAGCCAAGCCTGTCAATCAGGCAGGTTTCCAGGCAGAGATCCTGTTTTTTTTTAAAAAAACACACGCTGTGGAGTCAAAACTCCACAACATTCGACTTCTGGGTTTCCTGACCAGAATTCCTCCCTCCCACTTGGAAATCCAGCCCCGGTAAATATCGGGCCATTGTGTCTGCCTAAATCGCATATAACAAAATGGGGCAAGCAGCTAAGTAGCAATTAATAGCATGTGCCTGATTTTACACTTTCTGCATGCCACGAACAAGGCTCTACTGCTGATTGTGGACACTCACAAAATTTACCATTATTTACTATACTTGGTTAGACAAAGAGGAGGCATGGCTTATGGGACTCCTTTAAAAATGTATATAGACATATGTGTTATATATCTCACCAGCGATTCACAACAATGGTTTAAAAGCCCTAAGGCCCCAGTTTTTATGGGAAGGTGGGGAGGGAGCAGGAGGGAGATGTAGAAGCCAGGAAACCTGCCACACAAACAGTGCTGGAAAGGCATTTACCTGTTGGATCTATCTGTTCTCGCTTCCCTTCAGCTTCCGGGCGTCCCAAGCCCTGGAAAAGCTAGCCCGCAGACATTAAATTTAAAACACAGCTAAATTTTGGGTCATGCAGCCTCATTAAACTATTTAAATTATGGACTCATCTCTGGAGGGTAGGTTAAATGCTCCCTGCAACCACCACCCCCCTCCCCGCCCCCCTCAACCCACCTCTGTTAAAGCTGCAAGTGGAGGTGGGTTGCAGTCTGGTTTGAATTCTTAAACCCCACCTTTATTCTGCCCATCCTTAAGAGTTAATATACCTCCCATTACTCTCAAGGTGCTGCTCCAGCACTGGTGCTGTTCAAAGCTGTGCATCTGGCAAGACTGCCATTTCAGTTCACTTCTATGACAATATTGTTGTAAACATTTGACCAAGAGAGATGAACTACTCAATATAGTAAACACGAAGGCTTTGAATAATTCAAATTCTGACTAATATATGAGTAGATGTGAACAGAAAATTTATAGACCAAAGATAACACAGTTCAGAAGGATAAAAGCAAAATACTGCAGATGCTGGAAATCTGAAATTAAAACAAGAAATGCTGGAAATACTCAGCAGGTCTGGCAGCATCTGTGGAGAGAGAAGCAGAGTTAACGTTTCAGGTCAGTCACCCTTCATCAGAACTGACAAATATTAGAAATGTGAAAGGTTTTAAGCAAGTAAAGCAGGGGGTGGGGCAAGAGATAACGAAAGAGAAGGTGTTGATAGGACAAGGTCACAGAGAATAACTGACCAGAAGGTCATGGAACAAAGACAAATGGTATGTTCATGGTGTGCTGAAAGACAAAGCATTAGTACAGAGAGGGTGTGAATGGACTGTAAAGCGCAAAGCACTCCAAACACTAGCATTAAAAAAAAATTTTTAAAACAGAAACACTGGGTAGGCACAGTAGAAACAAACTAAACAAACTAAAATAAAATAACCAAATAAAAAAGAAAAAACAGAAAAAATAACCAAACATAAAAAGGGGGGCCCGTCATGCTCTGAAATGATTGAATTCAATGTTCAGTCCGGCAGGCTGTAGCGTGCCTAATCGGTAAATGAGATGCTGTTCCTCGAGCTTGTGTTGATGTTCGCTGGAACACTGCAGCAATCCCAGGACAGAGATGTGAGCATGAGAGCAGGGGGAGCGGGGTGTTGAAATGGCAAGCAACCGGAAGCTCGCGATCATGCTTACGGACTGAGCGGAGGTGTTCCACAAAGCGGTCACCCAATCAGTGTTTGGTCTCCCCAGTGTAGAGGAGACCACATTGTGAGCAGCGAATACAGTATACTACATTGAAAGAAGTACAGGTAAATCGCTGCTTCACCTGAAAGGAGTGTTTGGGGCCTGGGATAGTGAGGAGAGAGGAGGTAAATGGGCAGGTATTACACCTCCTGCGATTGCAGGGGAAGGTGCCATGGGAAGCCTCTCTGCCGGTCCCGAGAGGGCTGATAAAATTCAGCCCCCAATGTTTGATGCTCTTTGCACCTGGAATGAGTTTTCTCCTAGCATTGCCCCCTACCCCCATCTCCCTTCCCTCCTCCTCAGCCCCTCCACCCCACCAAGCTCACATTTTCCTAACTCTCCTGGTATTTAAGTAGCTCTGTGCTGTATACAAACCTTATTTCAAAACAACCTTACACAACAGGGAATGTACTGTTCCAGTCTCTAACAGCTGTTAATTAAACAATAATATAGTGCACTGCTAAAGTTGTAAACATGAACATTTAAATAAAACAAGCTGAACTCAATCGAAATTAATTACCCGAGTGAACTAACCCAGGCTTACCCTAACTGAAAATGCTTTAAACACACAGCAGGCCAGGTAGCCATGGAGAGAGAAGCAATTTAACAGCTGAATTTTACCAGCCCCCCAGGTGGCAGGAACAGAGCAGAGGGGGCTGGGAAAATCGCAGAGAGTCACGTCTAGACGGCTCCCCATCGCTGTTTGTGAGGGGTGAGCTGTGAAGCTCCAAGGAGGCGGGCAGCCGATTTGCATAATTAAGGTCCCAATTAGGGACCATTTTATGGGGTCCCCAGCTTTCTTCCCACAGGCGAGTGGCCCCCCCCCCCATCGCGTGGGGAAGTCACCAGCTTTGTAGAGGCAGCCCATGGGGCTATCGTAGCTAGAGGCTCCATAGCCCAAAGAGGGGGTACATGAAAGGCAGCTCCAGCAGCCCCAACGACCCTCCCACAGGGGTTTCCCCTCTGTCCCTTGTTGCCTTAAGCCATTCTAAATTATAATTTTCAAATACCTGTCCGAGGGCGCCTCCATTTTGAGGAGCCCCGGGGTCTCCTGCCTGCCTCAGCAGAGCCCACCTCGCCTGGTTGTGCTACTTTGGCTTTACAGCTGCCAGTCCTCTGATTGGGCTGTGGCACCAGGACCCTACCTGTTGTCCTTAATTGGACAGTGAGCCTGCAGGCAGCCAATTAGTAGACTACCACTGGTAAACTTGCTGAGCCAGTCCTGCTGCCAGTAAGTGTGGGCTTGGGACCCGCTTTTTGCTCTGATGTGAGGGTCTCAAAGCCCACCGTAAAGTTCAGCCCAACATTTCAAGTCTCTGACCTGTGGTCTGACCCAGGCTGATATTTCCTTCCCTTCTGAAAAATTTGTTTCCTCATAAGTCTGCATCTTCCCCAGTAAATGTGGGCTGCAAATGAGCACAGTCTGAAGATATCACCAATAAGTGATAAAATATGCAGGAGGTGGTGGCGTAGTGGTATTATCACCGGACTGGTAACCCAGAGACCCAGGTTATTGATCTGGAGACATGGGTTCAAATCCCACCACAGCAGAAGGTGGAATTTGAATTTAATTAATAAATCTGGAATTAATAGCTAGTCTAATGGTGGCCATGAAACCATTGTCGATTGTTGTAAAAACCCATCTGGTTCACTAATGTCCTTTAGGGAAGGAAATCTGCTGTCCTTACCTGGTCAGGCCTACATGTGACTCCAGACCCACAGCAATGTGGTTGACTCTTACATGCCCTCTGAAATGGCCTAGCAAGCCACTCAGTTGTACCTAACCCCTACAAAGTCATGAAAAGGAATGAAACCGGACGGACACCCGGCATCGACCGAGGCACCGGAAATGACAACGGCAAACCTGTCGACCCTGCAAAGTCCTCCTTACTAACATCTGGGGGCTTGTGCTAAAGTTGGGAGAGCTGTCCCACAGACTAGTCAAGCAGCAGCCTGACATAGTCATACTCACAGAATCATACCTTACAGACAATGTCCCAGACACTGCAATCACCATCCCTGGGTATGTCCTGTCCCACCGGCAGGACAGACGCAGCAGAGGTGGCGTGACAGTGGTATACAGTAGGGAGGGAGTTGCCCTGGGAGTCCTCAACATCAACTCCGGACCCCATGAAGTCTCATGGCATCAGGTCAAACATGGGCAAGGTAACCTCCTACTGATTACCACCTACCACCCTCCGTCAGCTGATGAGTCAGTACTCCTCCATGTTGAACACCACTTGGAGGAAGCACTGAGGGTGGCAAGGGCACAAAATGTACTCTGTGTGGGGGACTTCGATGTCCATCACCAAGAGTGGCTCGGTAGCACCACTACTGACCAAGCTGGCCGAGTACTAAAGGACATAACTGCTAGACTGGGTCAGTGGCAGGTGGTGGGTGAACCAACACGAGGGGAAAACATACTTGGCCTTGTCCTCACCAATCTGCCTGCCGCAGATCCATTGTCCATGACTGTATTGGTAGGAGTGACCACCGCACAGTCCTTGTGGAGACGAAGTCCCGCCTTCGCATTGAAGATACCGTCCATTGTGTTGTGTGACACGATCACCATGCTAAATGGGATAGATTTCGAACAGATCTAGCAATGTAAAACTGGGCAACCATGAGGTGTTGTGGGCCATCAGCAGCAGCAGAATTGTACTCAACCACAATCTATAACATCATGGCCTGGCATATCCCCCACTCTACCATTACCATCAAGCCAGGAGACCAACCCTGGTTCAATGAAGAGTGCAGGAGGGCATGCCAGGAGCAGCACCAGGCATACCTCAAAATGAGGTGTCAACCTGGTGAAGCTACAACCCAGGACTACTTGCATGCCAAACTGCATAAGCAGCATGCAATAGACAGAGCTAAGCGATCCCATAACCAACAGATCAGATCTAAGCTCTGCAGTCCTGCCACATCCAGCCGTGAATGGTGGTGGACGATTAAACAACTAACTGGAGGAGGTGGCTCCACAAATATCCCCATCCTCAATGATGGGGGAGCCCAACACATCAGTGCAAAAGATAAGGCAGAAGCATTTGCAACAATCTTCAGCCAGAAGTGCCGAGTTGATGATCCATCTTGGCCCCCTCCTGAAGTCTCCAGCATCACAGATGCCAGACTTTCAGCCAATTCGATTCACTCTGCGTGATGTCAAGAAATGACTGAAGGCACTGGATACTGCAAAGGCTATGGATCCTGACAACATCCCAGCAATAGTACTGAAGACCTGTGCTCCAGGACTTGCTGCACCCCTAGCCAAGCTGTTCCAGTATAGCTACAACACTGGCATCGACCCAGCAATGTGGAAAATTGCACAGGTATGTCCTGTACACAAAAAGCAGGACAAGTCCAATCCAGCCAATTACCGCCCCATCAGTCTACTCTCAATCATCAGCAAAGTGATGGAAGGTGTCATCAACGGTGCCATCAAGCAGCACTTGCTTAGCAATAAAAACAAGAAATGCTGGAACCACTCAGCAGGTCTGGCAGCATCTGTGAAAAGAGAAGCAGAGTTAACGTTTCGGGTCAGTGACCTTTCTTCGGAACTGACAAATATTAGAAAAGTCACAGGTTATAAGCAAGTGAGGTGGGGGTGGGGCAAGAGATAACAAAGGAGAAGGTGTAGATTGGACAAGGCCACATAGCTGACCAAAAGGTCATGGAGCAAAGGCAAACAATATGTTAATGGTGTGTTGAAAGACAAAGCATTAGTACAGATTAGGTGTTAGTACATTGAATATTGAACAGCAGCAAGTGCAAACCTGAAAAAAAAACAGTGGGTAAGCAAACTGAACAAACTAAGATGAAATGAAATAAATGCAAAAAAAATATTGTAAAAAATGTAAAAAGGAAAAAAGGAAAAATAACTAAAAATGAAAGTAAAATGGGGGGCTGTCATGCTCTGAAATTATTGAACTCAATGTTCAGTCCGGCAGGCTGTAGTGTGCCTAAACGGTGCTTCTGATATACACGGTTGAGGGCCCTGTCAACCACAGTGGGGGGAAATCCTCGGTTGAAGAAAAAGGAGGTCATATCAGAAGCACCGTTTAGGCACACTACAGCGTGCCGGACTGAACATTGAGTTCAATAATTTCAAAGCATGACAGCCCCCCATTTTACTTTCACTGACCCATAACGTTAACTCTACTTCTCTTTTCACAGCTGCTCCCAGACCTGCTGAGTGGTTCCAGCATTTCTTGTTTTTATTTCAGATTTCCAGCATCCACAGTATTTTGCTTTTATACTTGCTTTGTAATAACCTGCTCTGTGATACCAAGTTTGGGTTCCAACAGGGCCACTCAGCACCTGACCTCATTACAGCCTTGGATCAAACATGGACAAAAGAGCTGAACAAGAGGTGAGGTGAGTGTGACTGCCCTTGACATCAAGGCAGCATTTGACCGAGTATGGCATCAAGGAGCCCTAGCAAAACTGGAGTCAATGGGAATCGGGGAAGATTTTCTGCTGGTTAGAGTCATACCTAGCACAAAGGAAGATGGCTGTGGTTGTTGGAGGTCAATCATCTCAGCTCCAGGACATCACTGCAAGAGTTCCTCAGGCTGGTGTCCTAGGCCCAACCATCTTCAGCTGCTTCATCAATGATCTTCCTTCAATCATAAGGTCAGAAGTGGGGATGTTCACTGATGATTGCACAATGTTCAGCACCATTCCCGACTCCTCAAATACTGAAGCAGTTGGTGTAGAAATGCAGCAAGACTTGGACAATATCCAAGCTTGGGCAGATAAGTAGCAAGTAACATTTGCGCCACACAAGTGCCAGGCAATGACCATCTCTAACAAGAGAGAATCTAACCATCTCCTCTTGACATTCAATGGCATTACCATCGCTGAATCCCCCATTATCAACATCCTAGGGGCTACCATTGACCATGGAGTAGCCATATAAATACCGTGACTACAAGAGCTGGTCAGAGGCTAGGAATCCTGAGGCAAGTAACTCACCTCCTGACTCCCCAAAGCCTGTCCACCATCTACAAGGCACAAGTCAGGAGTGTGATGAAATGGTCTCCACTTGCCTGGATGGGTGCAGCTCCAACAACACTCAAGAAGCTCGGCACCATCCAGGACAAAGCAGCCTGCTTGATTGGCACCCCATCTACAAACATTCACTCCCTCCACCACCGATGCACAGTGGCAGCAGTGTGTACCATCTACAAGGTGCACTGCAGCAACGCACTGAGGATCCTTAAACAGCAGCTTCCAAACCCGCGACCTCTACCACCTTGAAGGACAAGAGCAGCAGATGCATGGGAACTTCACCACCTGCAAGTTCCCGTCCAAGTCACACACCATCCTGACTTGGAACTATATCACCGTTCCTTCACTGTCGCTCGGTCAAAATCCTGGAACTCCCTTCCGAACAGCACTGTGAGTATACCTACATGGACTGCAGCGGTTCAAGAAGGCAGCTCACCACCACCTTCTCAAGGGCAATTAGGGATGGGCAATAAATGCTGACATAGCCAGTGCCGCCCACATCCCATGAATGAATTTTAAAAAAGCAGATACAAATCTGTAATAAGCAAATTTCCAAGTGGGCTAGCAATTGATAAAATTATATCCAGTCTACTGAAAACCTGGTGTGGATCATTCCAGTGTCAATATCCTGTCCAGAGTCTTGTCCACACCACTTGGGCAAGAGACTCTTGGTGAAACTGCTGCTCCTATTCCGACTGACCCCTCTTAAGTAGCTTGTCTCCCTGCTGTATGTCACATCTAGTTGACCATGCACAGTATTGTTCTGTGTTACTACATCTGTACCACTAGAATCCCAACTGACTTGAATCCATGGACATCTCCAGACTGCAGCCTTGAGAAATTCCTATAGACTGCCTGAGCTTTCAGCCACCACCCATCCTTGATCTGGTTTCAGCAGAGCCGCTCTGGTTTGTAATTGCTGCTGGCCCTGATCTCAGCTGTGTGATGTGTGTGGGAAAATACACAAGGGTTCCTGCAGATTTCTATGCAACACTATGTGTACCTGACCTATTTAAAGCTTAGCTACAAATACAAAGATCAGGGATGGGCTTTATGACTCCTGCATGAGATCAGTTATCACCCATCCTTCCACCTTTCCCTGCCCTGCATCCTTTTATTCACAACCAGAGCCTATTCTGGTTACTGTTTTTTTCCTAGGCAGAATGCGGTATGCCTTTAAGGCTGGGAATAGAGCCGTACTGCTTTAAGGCAGCAAGCTCTAAAGACTGAGTCAAAGAATGCATTCTCATTGCCTTGGATACAGCCATTCAGAGACTGCAATTCAAAGGGTGCATTCTCATTACCCTGGATACAGCCACTTGGACTGAGCATCAAGAGATTCATTTGTTACAATTTAATTTTGAACTGGCTTATAGTGCAAACAGCCTGTTCTAACAGGGGACACAGACAGACATTCTCTCTCAAAATTCTAAAGAGTCAAGCTAAAACAGAGATTGCTGATAATTTAAACTGAAGGAAGGGAAGTTAGACTGTGACAATCTTTTGTCCCTCAAAAATTCTAAAGCCAGATTGATTCTATTGAAAGTGGTGGTGAATTGTTGATCTACTGTGGTCATCGCTGGAAGAAAGAGGAGTTTGAAACTTCCGGTGTTGGACTGTTTTCCTTTCCTCATCGGACCCTGGAAGATTGAGCGTGGACTTTAATCAGAGGATTGTTCGTCGGGAAGTGTAAATTTGCAAGGACTCTAATAATTTCTATTTTAAATGTTGTTTATATCTTCATAGTGTTTAAGAATTTAGTTTTTCCAATTAAACAGTTAATTTGTTGACTTATAGACACCTGGTTTGGTTAGCCTCATTCGGGGGTTAATAGATGGTACAATTTGGCTGGGTCTTTCTTTAATTTGGAAAGTTTAAAATGATATGTTAGGTGATCTGTGGAGGGACAGGATTGAATTAACAGTGCATTTCTCCCACCACAATCAGAATCGTATATTTTGATTGGGGCCTTTGACTGGAGCGGTCGGTCATACCATATTAATTGCAGCTCCTGACTCTCCAATGCTTGTGCAGCTGTTTTCCTTGTTCTGTTATAAGCATAGCACAAGTGTCCAATGACTGGGATAATTTAATCACTATATTGTTTATATGCCAGTTTCCCCAGTAAGAAGAAAGGAGGTACTGTGAAGGCCTGATAAACTGACAGTCTCCTTGCTCTACCTATAACCCAGAAATCAGCTCCCTCATTCCTTGTAGGACTACTCTAACATCACCGTGCACTTTTTCCATGCCCCCATTGGACCTGTCACTATATTGAAGAGTCATCTACAATTTGCTTACTTTCACCCAAAGGTTATCCTGCCAAAGCCATTACTGGTAAGCAGCCTGTCCTTGGTCATTCCTGTCTTCTTTGTCTACCCTGTGGACAGCTTCTCTTCAATGACCACAAACATGAATGTGTTATCAGGACTTGTGACTGGTTTCTGCCCTGAAGCTTTTCGTGAACTGAATCCAGAACTCCCTTTAACCCATTTCCAATTCTTCAGGTACATTGTCACCACTCCCTAGGCACAGCACAAACATTTGGATGGCTTCTCTAATCCTTGAAGCCAAGTGAAAAGGTTGCACACTATTTGTGAAGAGCAAGTGGAAAAATGCCACATCCCACATCAGGACCTACTGTCCAATGCTTAGAAGCAGTTAACGAGCAGCATCTCATTCTTTGAGGGAAGGGTTTGCGAAGGGGGGAAACCTACTGCTGCTCACCCAACTCTGTACTGCATGTAAATATCACTTCAAAACAACCCAAGACAACAGGGAACACACTGTTCCAGCTTTAACAGCTGTATCACTTAACATTAATGTAACCTGCTGCTAAAACTGTAAACAGGAAGCATTTAAATAAAATGAGATGAACTGATCAGACTTAAACATAGCAGGCATTATAACCCAGCCCCACAAAAAATCTTATCTGTCATGCCACTGATATACTCCTTTGGTTTCAGGGACATATGTTCTATATAAGTTTAAAAAAAAAAAATTTATTCATTCATGGGTCAAATGGAAGGAGGGACTATTGGTGCTGGAGAGGAGGGAGGGACAGACAGATCAGGAGAATTCCTCCTCAGCTATTTGCTGCCTTACAGCTCTGGCACTCGCTGTGCTGCTGGGCCGTGCTCTTTATCTTGTTGCTCTACTTCCTCCTCAGGAATCCCCAAGGTAACTCCCCTTTAAATAGCTATATTGTGGAGCATGTAGCAAATGTGATGAACAATGAAGCTCTTAATGAGCCCGGTTATGTGAGGTATCCTGCCCATCCAATGACCTAGCTGAAACAGAGCGGATGCTGAGGACTGGCACATAATGAGCGCAACATGACTACTGCCAGGAAACTGGACACACACCTATGTGATTCGCTGCCTGTGGTCACAAACAAGTTGCACAGTGAGAAAATGGAAGACCTTCCTGTTCAGAAACAAAGCTTCATCATGATTGGGAGCTCACTGCATGCAGTCGATGAAGCCCTGCTCTTGCAGGAATCCAGCTATGCAGGAAAACCCCAGTGCGGTTTGTTCCTGCTTGTCTCACTCCATACGGAAGGTATTGGGCTCCAATTCTCACTGCAACAAGTGGCACTGATACACGTCTGTCACCAGATATGATGATTGGTATCTGAAGACCCACATGCTGTAAAGCCTTCTGCAGCCTTATTTCTTTTGCCCTCTTCTTGCAGCTATGTTTTGAACCCTCTCGAAATGACCAGGGTTTTCCTGGAATTGGGGAAATCGGCAATTTAAATTTCCCACCACAATTTACCCATATGAACAACTGACACTTATGTGAGGCACAGTAAATAATGATGAACTGTTAGTCTGGCATCAGGAGTCAGAAGGAGATTAGACTGCATTAATTTTAAGAGTAATTTCCAGCCTCTTCCACAAAACCTATCACCGGCTACTTTCAGCGTTGGCACCTGCAGAGAGCCACAACTGAACCTGGGCCCTGAAATCAGGGCTCTTTGAAATCAGTGGGAGTCAAGAATCAGGATCTCTGAAATCGATGGGTGTCTCTGAAATCAGTGGGGTCAGTGGGGTTCTGAAATCGGGGGTTCTTTGAAATTGGTGTGGAGGGGGGGGGGTCCTGAAATTCACTGGGTCTCTGAAATCAAGAGCCCTTGAGAGTATGGGTAGAGCGGAAGACTGGGGAATGGAGGCTCAGGAAAATGGGGCTCATGGAGAGAAACTGAAAATGGGGTGGGTGTGGATCACAACATTGCTAGCAGTGCCAGGAGCAGTAGCAGTAATGGGGTGAGTGAGAGCAATGCTGAGAGCGAAGGAGCCTGTATGGGATAAGTGAAGCCTGAGGGGTAAATTACTGCGGTAAACTGAAATATTGTTTCCACCAGCGGGTGAATGGGCAACTGGAGAATGGAAATCAAGGTTTCTCACTGGAATCAAAGAGGAAGGAAGGAGAAAAGATCTTGAACTGAGGGCCAGTAGACCGTGAGATACTTCACCACTTGTGGCTATTGTAGAGACTAAAACTTAATTTCAAAGGGAATGGGATAAACATTTGTTCACATGATCAGATGTCATGTGACCAGGCATTACATGGCCAGATGCCATGTGGCCAGAATGCCACATGATCAAACCTCCAGGAATACCTCCAACCAGAGGTTGGCAACTGAAATTGCAGCCTCTGTAGGTCTTTGCTACTTTCCATCCTGTTCCTGCTCTTTCTCATTTCAATCCAGCAGCTTGCCTATGTTTAGCAATTGTGAACAAGAAAATCATTGAAATATTGCTGCCCTCCACAGACTCTCTTTCAAAGTATCTAACAGCCAATCAGTATCCAAACAGCCAAAAAACTTGAACTAAAAGCAACCTAACAGTCTAAAATATCTAACTGAAGACTAACCTTAATGGAGGTGAGTGTGCCTTCAAATATCACTTCTGAAAGCTGCTTCCCAATTGTTCCCCAGGTTAAGGAGATGACTTGTGAGTGCTCATGGACACCAAATTCAGAAAACGGCAAAGATTCAGGTGCAGGATACTGGTTTAAATGGGGCCAGCATTTTCCACATCTGGCCGCCAGGGAGGCCTACCAAGCACCTGGACCAATACGGCATCACTTGCACTTCTACCACTTTTATGGATATTGTACCACATTTCTGGATTGGATTTCATGATGCCTGTACTGGACATCAAAATATGCGAGACGCGTCATAATTTAGTCCAATCAATGATACACTACCGCAGCAGGAAAACACTGGCCCATAGCCAGAACAATAGAACGCTTCCTAAAGCATGTACAAATGCATCTTTTACAAAACTAACTTCATCAAGATTAATTACGGAAAGCAACTACAGGTAGTTCTGCAAGTATTTTATAGTCTAAAGAAAAGAAATAGTCCTACCGAGGGCTAAATGAGTCAGGGGATACGGGGAGAAAGTGGGAAGAGGGTACTGAGTTTGGACGATCAGCCATGATTGTATTGAATGGCGGTGCAGGCTCGAAGGGCCGAATGGCCTACTCCTGCTCCTATTTTCTATGTTCCTACAGCAAATTAACAGATCTTTGCAAATCAATAATTTACAGAGGTGAAAAATTAGAAATGAAGCTGAACAAAAGAAGCAATGTTTTTGGTAAAATGCTGTCAAAACCTCTATGGATGCAATTTGGATGAGAGAAGCATTCAGGTAATCATAAGACTTCGTTTAGTGTGAGTGAACAAAGGCCTTGAAAACATGTGTGTTTTCCACCATCAGGGGAAACCCACAATAATATCAACCTTTAAGTTGATTAATTTGGTAAGAACTATACTTGCTTTCACCAGCTAATTCAAACCATTAAAACTACAAGAAAGCATTTTAATTGTTCTCCTGCTCATCACATACAAAGAAGTTGTAAATTAAGTATCAGAACAACTTTTGCACTAAATAGCTGGCGGGCTACATTTTCCTCCTCCTTCACTGGGATAGGATGAGAGTATTTGTCCTCTTTCACACTACCATCCTCTCTCACACTACCATCCTCCTCACTTGACCATCCTTCCTCATTCTTGCAAATCTGAGGCTGAAAAGGGATAGTGCAAACTCTGACGTAAAAGGAAAGATAGAACTTGAATTTAGATGGTGCCTTTCACATCCTCAGGACTTCCTAAAATGCATTGCAGACAATGGTCACTCCTGTTTTGTTGGTGAAACAGGCAGCCAATTTTTATCTTTTAGTGCCGTCATTATTAACATACTCTATTTATGGCTCCAGATCTATGGGTGTATTATTTCTGTTTTCCTGTGGGGCAGAGGTGAAGGTAAATTCCCTTGGTACTGTTGCTCTGACATTGTCATTTTGTCAGAAACCCCAGTAATTCGTGTAAACCAGGTTTATGTCAAATGACTGCTGAAGTTACAACGACGGAGCATAAGATGCCCCGAGGAGATTCACAGATATTTCACAGATAAATTCACAGATAATTCACAAATAAATCACAGATAATTCAGATATTTTCTTTATGCTCTTTGTAGTTGATATTTTAGTAAAACATCCTGAAAGTTATATTATTAGCCTTCTTATTTCAACATAACATAAAAAACATCCATGAAGGCATAACATTTGAATTGTACAGCATCTACAACAGGCAGAATTAGAGTGACTGAACTGTAACAGACCAAATTTAAATTAGCTTGGATTTCCATAACAGATCCTTCATTTGGCCTATTTAAATAGAAGTAGATATATTTGACTTATTTGAAATGATGTTAAAGCATAAAATGCAAGATGAAAACTCTATAAGCATCTAATATTCTGCACTCTCAGGGGCTATCTCGCTCAATCTCTCTCTTGTCCTCTTAACATTTCCATCAAACAATTAAAAATCCAATAAATCCTCTGACTCAGTTCCAATGCACTTAAGAGTGAACGATGAGTAATGGTATCCTTGGGCAAACTTGCTATTGAAAGGTTACTTCATTCATGGGATATGGGCGTCACTGGCAAGGCCAGCATTTAATACCTACCTCTAATTGCCCTTGAGAAGGTGGTAGTGAACCGCCTTCTTGAACCACTGCAGTCCATGTGGTGAAAGTACTGCCCCCAGTGCCATTGGGAATGGAGTTCCAGGGTTTTGACTCAGTGACAGTGAAGTTCCAAGTCAGGATGGTGTGTGGTGTTCCCATGCACCTGCTTCTCTTGTTCTTCTAGGTGGTAGTAGAAGTCACAGGTTTGGGATGAACTGCCAAAGAAGCCTTGGCAAATTGGTCTAGTGCATCAAAGTCTAATACCTCAAAGGTAATTATCTCTGTATTATTACCCTAGCCGTGTGCAAATTGGAGTAGAGCAAATAGGATTAGAGAAATGAATGCAAGGCTCAAAGACTGATGTGGTAGAAGTGGGTTCAAGTTTGTGCGGCACTGGTACCAGTACTGGGGAAAGTGGGGGCCGTAACGTTGGGATGGTCTACACCTGAACCATGCTGAGGCCAGTGTTCGAGCGAACCGCATAACTAGGGAAGTCAAGAGGGTTTTAAACTAAGTAGTGAGGGCAAGGGATCAAATTTGGGAAGGTGTGGTAAATCAAAGAGTAGAGACAAGGCAAGAGAGAAAGGTATTAATATGGGAAATGATAAACAGACTGTGACAGGAAGGGACAGTGAGTACAAATCTAAGAATAAATCAACAGACAAGGCTGGAGATTACAAAAATAAGAAAAGGACAAAACTAAAGACTCCGTATCTGAAAGCACATAGCATTTAAAACAAAACAGATGAACTGATAACGCAAATAGAAATAAATAAGTACGATCTGATAGCCATTACACAGACATGGCTGCAGGATGACATAGACTGGCACCTGACTATTGAAGGGTACATGAAATTTAGGAAGGACAGGAAGCTAGGAAAAGGTGAAAGTGTGGCTCTGTTAATTAATGATGGTATCAACACAATAGAAAGGGATGATTTTAAGTTCAGGAAACCAAGATGTTGAAATGGTTTGGGTCGAGATGAGAAATGATAAAGGCAAGAAGTCACTTGTGGGAGAGGTGTATAGGCCCCCTAACAGTAACCACATGGTAGAATGGGGTATAAAGGAGGAAATAATGGGTGCCTGTCAGAAAGGTACGGCGATAATCATGGGGGATTTTAATCTACATATAAACCGTGAAAATCAGATGGGCAAATGTAGCCTAGGTAAAAAGTTCATGGAATGTTTTTGGGATAGTTTCTTTGAACAGCACGCTCTGGAGCCAACCAGAGAGCAGGCTATTACTAGACCTGGTATTGTGCCACGAGATAGGATTAATTAATGACCTCATATATTCGTATGCATCTTCTGATGGTGCACATTGCACCCACTGTGCACTGGTGGTGAAAGGAGAGAATGTTTAAGGCGATAGATGGGCTGCCAATAAAGTGGGCTGCTTTGTTCTGGATGTTGTCAAGCTTCTTGAGTGTTGTTGGAGCTGCACTTAACCAGGCAAGTGGAGATTACTCCATCATGCTCCTAACTGTGTCTTGTAGATGGTGTGTGGTATATTGTAATATCTTTTTATACTGCCCTTTCTGTTGGGAGGTGTAAATAAAGTTTCCAACATGACTGCTCCCAAAGACAGAGCATGAGAAACCTCCTATAGTCCAAGTTCCGACAGTTCCAAGAGAAAGTCAGGAAGAAAGTGATAGTCACAAAGAAATTGAAAGTTTGCCAGTATCACAGAATCACCGGTAGAGAAAAGTCAGCGTCTTTGATTAAGACTAATCAATCAATTTCACAGTACCAACCATTCAGTGGAGTTGGCAGTCAAAGTCAAATTTCAGGGTTGACACAGTCTGAGATGTTGGGAGAGCAGAGTCAAGCTAATGGAATTGGAAAAAGATACCCAGACAGAAAGAGAAAGAAGCCAGACAGGTCCATTGAAAGTATGTCGGAAGAAAATATGTTGTCCTTTTCAATACTTCTTGTCAATGTTGCTATTTTTGAAAAGGCATACTGGTGTTAAGGAAAAAAATTTTTTTTACATGTGAATTATTTTGCAAGTATCTGTTTTTTCAGTAATGCTGGTTGGGGGATAAATACTGACAAGGACACAGGGGCACTCCCCTGCTCTTTCAAAAGAGCCAAGGCATCTTTTATTCCACGAGAGGGGGCCTTGTTTTAACATCTCATTTCAAAGTTGGAACTTTGACAGTAAATATTCCGTCAAAACAGCTACCACTAAACCAAATTGACCCAGTGGCACAGGAAGGTTTCTTTTAGGAATAATGGACAGCACTCCTGGCAGTCACCTATCACCACAAACTCAACTAGACAAACCACGGTTGCTAGAGCAGGTCAGAGGCTAGATATTTCATAGAATGTGGCTTACTTCCTGACTTCCCAAAGCTTCTTCACAACCTACAAGGCACAAATCAGGAGTATTCTGGAATACTTTCCACTTGCCTGGATGCATGCAGCTGCAACAACAATAAAGAAGTTCAATACCATCCAGGACAAAGTAACCTGCTTGGCTGCAATGTATATTGTCCACAGGATGTGCTGCAGTAAGGCACTATGGCTTCGTTGGCAGCACCTCCCAAACACATAACCTCCACCATCTATAAGGAAAAGGACAGTGGATATATGGGATCACCAACAAGTGAGGTTAATGGAAATGAAATTCAAGTGAGATGTAAAACAGACTGCTGACTCACTATTAACCATTTTACACTATCACATAAAGTTAAGACCTACCCAATGACGGCCAACAGTTTCAACCTCTGAGATAATGCAGTTTAATTTAATCTCCTTAAGGTCACCGTACTGGAGTGTCATGTTCAAGTCAAAGCTATTTACTAAACGTCCACTTTAGTAACAGATTCTGATGAGTGCGTATGTTATTGGGAGTCTCACTGCACAAGAGACTGCTGCCTCATATCCATCACTGTGGGCTGAAATTTACTGGATTCTTCTGCCATAATAATGGTGCATCTACATTGTATGACATTGCCACGGCAAAGATGTTCCAGGAAATTGTGATATAGATGACTCAAGCCAATACTTGCACCACACCAACATTCCCTTGGAATTCTTAACTGCTCTGCTGTGATCCCCATAAAATCAGTGAAAATTCTATTATCATAGCTCCCCCCTCCGACAAAAGCAATGGCCATGTCCAATTTGCTGCATTAATGCTACTTTGATTGCCGTTGCCACTTAGACTGAACCAGAATGGCACTGGAGGGACTGGCAGCAGCATGATGTGTAGCGAAGGAAGAGGAATGCAAACTTTATTTAGAGAACTTTAACAAGCTTTTGATAAACTAAAGAGTTTGATGCGGTAGACACAGACAAGATGTTTTTTCTTGTGGAGGAGTCTAAAGCTAGGGGCCATAAATATGAGATAGTCACTAATAAATCCAACAAGGAATTCAAGGGAACCTTTTAACCCTTAGTGTGGCGAGAATGCAAAACTCATTACCACAAGCAGTACTTGAGGCGAACAGAATGGATGCATTTATAGGGAAGCTAGATAAAGACACAAAGGAGAAAGGAATAAAAGGATATTCTGGTTAGATTAGATGAAGAGAGGTGGGAAGTGGCTCATATGAAGCATAAACACCAGTATGGAACAGTTAAACCAAATGGCCTGTTTTTGTGCTGTACATTCTATATAAGCTGTAAAAGGCATTGGTTTCATAAATGATTATCTAACATACCGGCAATTTTATTCTGTAAAATAAACACAAATGGATTTGTGTGTGTATGGATCGGGGAGAGAGTTTTGCAAAACCCTGTGGTTTAAGATGCTGGGTGACCCAAACCAGAATTTTTACTCTTTGTGAACATCAAGGTGTGCTTAACTTCAGACAGTAACATGACTCTGGATGACAAGAAAAAAACTGCCAAAACTGAGAGAATTAAAAAAAAAAAGAAAACTGAGAACAATTTCCAGACTGCAAGGATGAGGGTCTAAAGCTTTAATTGTGTCTCTCTTGATCTCCCAGGCTGAAAATGATGTGAGAGCCATAAATTGCATCAATACCAAGTCACCCACTCCATTATTTTTCAGTCTAACAGGCTATGGCATGAATAATGACATAAATCTGGAAAATTGGAGATTGGTGACAAGAGCAAACCTTTATCAGTTTAGGCGAGGGTGTCAGGGGAGTGGTGAAAATGTCCCAGGAAATTATGGCGCAATGCAACTAAGGGCATGATTGACTTGCTCCTTTTTTGTATTCTTTCGTGGAATGTGGGCATCGCTGACAAGGCCAGCATTTGTTGCCCATCCCTAATTTCCTTTGAACTGAATGGCTTGCTAGGCTATTTCAGAGGGCAGTAAGAGTCAACCACATTGCTGTGGGTTTGGAGTCACATGTAGGCCAGAACAGGTGAGGACGGCAGATTTCCTTCCCGAAAGAACATTAGTGAAGCAGATGGGTTTTTATGACAATCGATGATGGTTTCATGGCACCATTACTGAGACTAACTTTCAATTTCTGATTTTTTAAATTAAATAATTCAATTTATTAATTGAGTTTAAATTCTGCAAGCTGTCGTGGTGTGGTTTGAACTCGTGTCCCCAGGGCATTAGCCTGGACCTCTAGATTACTAGTCCAGTCCTGGCACCTTTACATGTTAATAATGATGCATGCCACTAATGTGTAATTACTATGGTGCAAGCTTCCAACAAGTTCAGGGAATTTCTAACCTCCCAAACTATTATTAAAATAAATTAATAATCAAGAATGATGGATTTTGTGATTTACCAAGAAACATGGAGCTAAAAATATAACAGCTTCTCAAAAAATTAAAACATGTTTTGCAACCAATGAGAATTCATTTATAATTCATATGTTTAAATAAACAGGAATCTTTTCCTCATGTTGTTCGAACAGGTTAATCCATATCTAGTGCATTTTTAATGTCTCTATGACATCGACCTTCTAAACATTGAACGTGCGACAGAAAGCTTTAAAATACGCACATAAGCAACAATTACACAATATACTCAATAACAAAAAAGACGGCAATGATTTTTAACTCCATTGTCAGAATTTTTCATGACCCGGTGGGGATGGGAGGTGGAACCAGAAGAAGGTGGCGAAGGCCCTCCCATTCCGACCTTCGTTCACAGAGTGATCTCGTGCCAGGCAGCCAATTAATAGCTGGAAAGCAAAGTTGCTGACCAAGCAGCTTCCAGAGACTGGCCTTGAAGCTGTGGCCATGTCGTCACCTGACGTGGAAGCGCTGGCAGCATGTTTAAAGGGCCGCTAGCAGCCGAGCTCTGAATCAATTTGTGGCTAGCAGGAAGCCTGTGACCAGCAATTACCCTCTTCAGCCTGCAGCCAGACACCTTCACCCTGAGACCAGCCCCATTTCTGCCTGAGACCAACAACCCCCATCAGCCTTCAGCTGAGGAAGGCCGAAAGCCCCCAGCCAAGAACGCCATCAGCCTGAGACCAGCAACCAGACACAATCTGGGCAGTCGAAACCAGTTTGCAGACATGGCAGAAGCTAGATCACGGATGGTCCACGGTTCAGTGACAACACCTTCCATGTTCTCCTCCAGGCTACCCGGGCAAGCTGGAAGGTCGTCTTCCCCAGGGACAGAAGGAGGAGACCTCCCCACATAACCAAGCAAGCCTGCATGGAGGTCACACAGGAGGTCAGCAGCCATCGGGTCGTCCATAGAACCTGGCTGCAATGCCACAAGCGGTTCAACAACCTTCTCCATTCTCCCAGGGTGAGTGAGAAACCTCAGTTCCCTTTGGGAGGCAGCAAATGGATAAGTGTGATGGTGCGGATGCTGGAGAGGAAGAGCCCACCATGTTGGTGGCTATGGGTGGAGGCAGCTGCATCTCCTGAGAAAGGAATGGCTGCAGCTCTATCAAGGCACACAAGCCTGACACTGACGACCTGCGCAAAGGCAGTACAGAGTGGCCAATTGAACTCAAAACAGACACCTTTTGCTGCAAAACAAGATGGAGAAAGAGGGCAGGTGACCTCTCCTGTACTGTAGATACACATGGTAACTGCTGAAACCCTGAACCAATTGTCATGTCTGGTCAAGTGTTGAAGAAATCATTAGAAATGTAAATGGCCCATTCAGTGTTAATGGCTACACGTCTTCAACAATGACTGTGCAGACATAGAGAATCCAGACTCAAACTCAGGATAATGGGTGTGAAAAAACACCACTTTATCAAGATGGCATAGAGATATGAGCATCATTCAAACCCATTGTCTAACAATGGCCACACCATCAAACACCATTTATGAAAACACAATGGGAGAGAAGCTTGGGTCATCTGACAGAAGCCAATTCTCTGATAAGGAGTTTATAATAAGAGACATTTTCTGTGGAAAGCAGAAAGCCAATAGCCAGAAGGAAGAGAGACCCATCCTAGCAAGAAAAAGGACCCTGCCAGAATACCATCTTTAAACGACCTAGAGGCAGAGATGAAAGGTGACCTTGAAACTCTCTGCCTGAGAAATTGTAACAGGATTTTGTCATTGAACTGTGACTGAGATATAACCAAAGAAGTCTGCGGCAAAGCATCCCTGCACCTAAAACTTTCCAAAGTCTGAGTTCAGTGAACCTTGAAAAAGGGAAAAACAGGTCTGCACCATTTTTAAATCTTCCCCCGGAGAAACAAACAAGGTCTCACAACAAACTCTTTTTTAAAAACCATCAGACCTAAATGCATGCTATCTTTTAATCTCTATCTTTTCTTGTATGTGCGCATATGTGTGTGTGTGTGCGTGCGTGCGAGAGAGAGAGAGTGGGTGAAGTTGTGAATATCTTCGGGTATTGTTTAATAAACATTTATCTTTCTTTGAACCTAGTGAAACCTGTCATTTGTCTGTTTATTGACCATTAACATGCTCGAGGGTTAAAACACAATTCTAATAAAAACACCCTGTCTTCGATCAGTTGAGAGGTGAAAAGAGGAAACCATCCCTATCACTTTCCATCTGTCTGTAACATATTTAAACCACAGTCCCCAGGTTCCACCGAGATTGCCCGCTGCTTCGAAACATGCTCCAATTAAATGCCGAAGTCAGCGGGCTCCTGCCAGCTTCCTGACATGCCAGCATTTTTTGATGTTTTAATGAAGCAACACCTACTCTCCCCCAACCCTCCCCCATCACTCTTGCTGGTTAGAATTCCCTCCCCAGTGTACATGGAGGAAGTTATGTACTCATCATAACAGAGGAGACTGACAAGCAATGTCAGTGATTGAGAAGCAGGGGTTTACTTTTTTTAATTTTTATTTAGAGATACAGCACTGAAACAGGCCCTTCGGCCCACCGAGTCTGTGCCGACCAAGAACCACCCATTTATACTAACCCTACAGTAATCCCATATTCCCTACCACCTACCTACACTAGGGGCAATTTACAATGGCCAATTTACCTATCACCTGCAAGTCTTTGGCAGTGGGAGGAAACCGGAGCACCCGGCGAAAACCCACGCAGTCACAGGGAGAACATGCAAACTCCGCACAGACAGTACCCAGAATTGAACCCGGGTCCCTGGAGCTGTGAGGCTGCGGTGCTAACCACTGCACCACTGTGCCACCCATACTTGCTTAAAAGCTTAGACATAGCCACTTGCTTAACGATGTACATCTGGAAACATTTATATACTTCTCCTGAATGAATGATTTATAGCCCTGGCATAGTGCCTGCCTGACCAACATACTAATAGAAGTTTCATTGTGGTGACATTTGAAAGATTGCAATGATGTCCTATGAGCTCTTGATACTGAATATTGTGAAGCAGAATCAGAGACATTACTGCAGAATATTTTATCATCCTGAATATTTTTTCAATAGACTTCTTAAAAATGATGGAATTTTGAGTCTTAGTACAGATGCACAGTCCTGTAAGTGTTAAACAGATGAATCCAAATTCCACATTGGTAGCAATCCTCTGATACTATTTCCTTCTTCTGAAGATACTGTCTACAACATGCCACACGTACATCATTAATGCAGGTCATATCAAGGCCTTGAAATTCAGGGCTGTAGTGTCGCTGGTGTTGGCATTTTGGAATTCACAAAGACTGAAAATGGCATCGGCTATGCTCCCGGCTACTTCTGGTGCGGCCTGTGCAACGCTCCATGCTGTGAAGGGGGCTAGCGTCGGTGTGTCATGAGTGCGCCAGCAGTGTGAGTAGAGGTCCTACCATGATGACAAACAGTTGTTCTGCACATGTGCACTGAACACTTGCACTAATCACTCACAGCACAAGGGACCCCACCTCCCCCACACATCCCACCCTGCCAATCTAGCGTTATTTAAAGGGCCTACCATCATCTTGCTTTTGACTTCCTTCTTCTTAGGTAAAGTTAGTGGAAGTACAGTGGATTGTGTTTGGAGAACTGCTGCACACATTGAGAGAGGCACCAGGATTTGGTGAACCAACTCTGCACAAGATATGGGGGCTGTGGTTGCAATGCCTCTGGGTCTGCAACATGACCAGGAAATGGAGTGAAGGCTGCAGAAAGGGGGAGATCTGCGGTGGGAGAAGGAGGAGGGGTCTCCACAGAAGGCCCTACCCACCACAGGTTTTTTTGAGAGCCCTTCTGCTACCTCCACCTCACTGAGGAGCAATGACTGAGGCAACTCAGGTTCAACAAGAGGTAGTGACAGGACTGTATCACCTTCTTCATCCCGACCTGCAGCCTCGCATCAGGGTGAGAATGGCACTGCCAGTGGCTGTAAAGATCACAGTGGAATTGAACCTTTAGGCTCCCGGGTCTTTCCAGATGGGAGCAGGCAACATTACCATCATCTCTAAGTACACTGTCTATTGATACATCCAGAAGATGATTGAAGTCATCTATGCTAGGAGAGCCGAATACATTGTTTTCTCCCTCAGCAGGGAGAAGAAAGATGAGAGGGCATGTGGCTTTACCAGAATAGTAGGAATCCTGATGTTGCAAGGCACCACTGACTGCACACATGTGACTCTGCAAGCCCCCCATGTCAATGGGGAGAGGTACAGAACTGCAAGGGCTACCATTCCATTAATGTGCAGTTGGTGTGTGACCCTGCATAAACTTAGTATGTCAGTGAATACCAGCTATCCCAGCAGCAGCCACAATGCCTTCATTCTGAGGCAGTCTGTCATTCCCACCATCTTCGGACCTCCATGGAGAACCAGTGGCTGGCTTCTTGGCGATATAGTAATCTATTGGAGAACAGCATTCTGGACTGCTGTGACAGCCTGAATGGCCCTTTCAGTACTGAGATCTGCAGCCAATTTGGCGGCAATCTAAGCCTGCATGACAGCAAGCATAGATTGTATGACTTCTGCCGTCGTTGTCAGCTGTCCCTCAATTCGAGGATGACATCTACCCAAGGTTTCTGCCACGGGCCTTTAGGTGACTGAACAGGCCGATTCTCGATCCGCAGATCTTTGGGCACATGGTGCAGGACATCCCACGAGGTAGTGGGATCCGGAGTGCAGGATTTGCTTCCTTTTTAGATTAGATTAGATTAGATTAGAGATACAGCACTGAAACAGGCCCTTCGGCCCACCGAGTCTGTGCCGAACATCAACCACCCATTTATACTAATCCTACACTAATCCCATATTCCTACCAAACATCCCCAACTGTCCCTATATTTCCCTACCACCTACCTATACTAGTGACAATTTATAATGGCCAATTTACCTATCAACCTGCAAGTCTTTTTGGCTTGTGGGAGGAAACCGGAGCACCCGGAGAAAACCCATGCAGACACAGGGAGAACTTGCAAACTCCACACAGGCAGTACCCGGAATCGAACCCGGGTCCCTGGAGCTGTGAGGCTGCGGTGCTAACCACTGCGCCACTGTGCCGCCCTATCTTTCCTTCTCTGCTGCCGTTCTGCCTAATTATTAAGGGGTTTGGACTCAAAGCATGATGCAGCTTTATGGACAAATTGTCGCTATTTTGAATGATTGGTAGCAAGCTCCTCCAATTCTTCAATGTCAATGCTGCCGTACATCAAAGAGAGCTTCAGAGTGTCTTTGAAGCATTTTATTTGTCCTCCCCTGGAATGCTGGCCATTTGAGAGTTGAGAAAACAGGACCTGGTGGGGGAGACCGTTTTCGGCCACTCGTATTTTGTGTCCAGTCCATCGACATTGGTTTTGCAGGAGGTTTGCCTGAATGCTTGTGGCGCTGGCTTCAAAAAGGACACGAGCATTTGTTCAACGGTCCTCCCATTGAATCCGGAGGATGTGGCAGTGGCATTGCTGATGGAATTTCTCTAGTGCTCTTATCTGTTGCTTATACACAGTTCAGGTCTCACTACAGTACAGGAGTGAGATGACAACAATTGTTCCGTACACTAGGACTTTTGTTGACTTGTGGAGATCAAACACTTGCTGCCATTGTTTGTAGAAGGCTGAGCTGGTGCAGCTGATGCGGTGTTACAAACATACGAATTAGGAGCAGGAGTAGGCCACTAGGCCCCTCGAGCCTGCTCTGCCATTCAATAAGACCATGGCTGATCTGATTGTAACCTCGACTCCACATTCCCGCCTACCCCCGATAACCTTTCACTCCCTTGCTTATCAAGAATCTATCTACCTCTGCCTTGAAAATATTTGAAGACTGTGCTTCCACTGCCTTTTGAGGAAGAGAATTCCAAAGACTCACAACCCTCTGAGAGAAAAAAATTTCTCCTCACCTCTGTCTTAAATGGGAAACTCCTTATTTTTGAACAGTGATCCCTAATTCCAGATTCTCCCACAGAAGAAACATCCTTTCCCCATCCACTCTGTTGGATATCCTTATCGATGGTGGCCGCCAAGGTATGGTAAGTTCTTAACATATTCCAAAGTCTGTCCTTCAACATATATGGGAGGTGGAATATTTGGCTGTCCAGGTGTGATTTGGAAATGAGTTTTGTTTTGACAACATTCTAGGACAGGCCGAGTCTCTCGTATGCCGAATTGAGGCGTTCGAGAACAGCTTGCAAATCTGGTGCAGAGTTGTCACTGCAGTCATCCGCAAACTATAGATCATCTATGTCAATGGTGGTCAGTTTAGTTTTGACACTGAGGCGACTGAGGTTAAAGAGTTTTCCATTTAGGCGGTATTTAATACATCAGAGGGCGGCTGATCTTTCATGAAGTGAACAGCCACTGTCAGGTAGATTGCAAATAGTAGGGGGGCTATCACACAGCCTTGCTTGACCCTGGTCCGGATTTTGAAGGCATCTGCACCACTGATATGTTGGGTGGCTTCCACTTGTGCTACAGTGAAAGCTGGGACAATGGGCACCAGATGCTGCATCACAGGCAGGTCTACTATTGCTGCCAGGGAGTTGGCCACCACTTGCACACTGGAAAGGATGGTCTTCAAGCTCTGTGCGTTGCCCTGTGCCACGTTGGACTCAGACTTCTCCATACCCCTTGACAATGACAGGAGGCTGGCTGGCAGGCCTGCAGATGCACTAAGCATCTTGTTGTGCATGTTCATCAGCATTCTCCTGTATGCGGCCCCATCAAATTCCTCATCTGAGTCCCCTGTAGCAGAACATGTCTCCGACATCACTCTTCGGGGAGCTGGCAGAGAACTATCCTTTCCCCCTGCCCTGAATGCAACCCACTTGTGCCTGGTCACTCACCACATGCTCATCTTGAATCTAAACTAGCCACTAAAATTCGTGCAGTGCCAGTATCTGAGTTGATGTCAGAAGAAGTGATGTTGCTTCTTCCTCAAAAGTTTGGTGAGTTCTCTTCCTTCCTCCTGGGGCTGTAGTGACTGGCAGGTGGCAGTTCTTGGATATCTTGTGCATAAAATAAGGGGAGAGTTGGTGTGAGGGGGTAGGGGTCTGGGTGGAGTTTACAGAAACAGGTCCATGGTCACACCACGTGTAGGTTACATTTCATGCATGTAGCAGGATGAGGGTGAGATGGGAGTTGAGAAGGGGCATTAGGCAGTAACATACCCTCATCTTAAATGGTCTTTGTGACGCCAGATGCTACGGGGGTTCTGTCACAGCTGACCCCATGATACGGAGCACCGTCTCCTCTGTTGAGCTCAGGGGATGAAGGCGTGACTGGACCCCCCCGATTCTCTGGAGATATATGGAGGCCGCAATCAGTGAGTGTGGGGCTGGCAGCATTGGAAGGTGTGTGAGAACGAGGTGGAATATGTGAATGTCAGGCATGAGTCCTGAGTGCCAGGGAGTGCTGATAGGTAAGTGATAGGGGTGCAGTGCAGCTTGAGAAGTTAGTGATGAGTAGGAGATGTCACATGCTGATGTATTCACTGACCTTGACTACCCGCACGAGGTCATTAAACTTCTGCCAGCACTGTTGCCAGGTCCTTGGGGCCAGATTCATGTCACCAACCTCCATGGCCATCTGATTCCCAATCCCTTCAGAGACCTGTCCTTGAGGACTTCCTGAACATGTGGATTATGTGTATATAATTAAATTATACACCCAATTGTCTCAACATAATGCAGAGTGTAGGTCAGATGGTTTCACAGGTCGGCGCAACATCGAGGGCCGAAGGGCCTGTACTGCGCTGTAATGTTCTAATTCTAATAATGTGTCAGAAATATTTGAACATGAGTAGGCAATTTGGCCCATTAAGCTTGTTGTTTATTCTCATTACCCTCACAGTGTCTGATGCAAGATAACCAAAACAAAATCTCTTTTTTGTTGGTCAATGCCCACAATGAATTCTGCAGGCAGCCTAGGCTAATCTAAAGCCCTAGTCTGACAATCCCACAGCCAAAAAAACAAAAACTATATGAGGGGTAGAATGAAATTATACCAAAGTATAATGAACTTTACATTGCAACTAGATGTCATATACAGATGAATCATATGATCACAAGGATAGTCATAGAGAGATTAAATGGGCTTCATAGCACCACAAAGCTAGTCAAACATCACACATTTGATATTTTGAAAATGGGTCGACAGTATTTAAATTTCACTACAGCATGTACAATAAAACCCTGGGCAGGTCTGACAATACACTGCTACTTATTGTATCTTGCACAACTTAGCTATACAGTGGAGCCTATTTTCAACCTATGAAAAAGCAAATGTTGACATACTGAGAGGATTGCATTAAACATACAAGCCAATGATGAAACCTTGCATGTCTTTCACACATCAAATATCACCTGAACCAATGGTGATTGTAATGATTGTGGAAGGTGTAGTAGCAATCATTCTGGTGATGGTCGAATGTATCTATTGCACTGAGTGTCCTAGCAGGCTCAAATGAATCCAGCAGATATGAGGAGAGTAAAATCAAAGACCTTGAGAACATTATATTGAGTCAACATGTTTGTACACCTATTAATCATTTGTCATATGATTGTCGTCACAGGCCCATGCAGTGTCTTGATTAAACATATTAAGGGAACTGTTATCTTGTAGTTTCTCATATTAGTAAGGTTTGTGAAACGTGCATCTGTAACCAACCTATTACAGTAATTGTGGCATTACTAGAAGGAGGAGGTGAAAAAGTTAAAATCCTTATATATAATATATATAATATATATATATATATTATATATAGAGGTTATTTTTTCAATAAAATGCCAGTGGGTCATTTGCCTGCAGCAGAGTTGGTCCTTATCTCATTACAAAAATGAACCTTCTTTGGTAAATGTAATAATAGGACAGACCTTTTAGATCATTCCCGTTAATGGAAGGATGAGACTAGCTCATTCTCCCACAGTGGCTGGAGCAGAGATAATAGTTCTGTTTCTTTGTGAAAGGGGTGATACATTAGACTTTCTGAGGGCTGTTCAAATTTAAGAAAAATTTAGGAGAAGGGATCAGTCAGTGCCTATTCAAGATCATCTCTAACAGGGCTTTTAGAGAATAGCAGTTTATTTGTGGAAATATGACAGAAACTGGTTCCTACACAGTATTTATAGCTGCAAATGATACAGTGCCTTGTAACTAAGTAACACATAATACTGCTGTCAAGTGAGTGATGGATTGAAAAAGCAAGAATCGAGCTCAATTGTATTTTTGGGGATGGATTGTTGCATTCCATACCTTGCTGGTTGTGTGTGATATAGATTAAGAGCAGGAGGTTTGCTGTTGCTATAAGAAGCAACTTACATTTGATGTCACCGGGCCCGGAATACAATTTTTAACCATTGTCTGATTGGACTAGCCATTGTATCTTTCTGACCAGGTGAAGACGGTACGATGGGCATCCTAGTTCAGAAGAGGCCCTAACAGTACTCCTACAATGTAACCCTATTGCCAGCCATTGTTTCTTTGATGCCAGCCAGTGGCCTCCTTCCACCTGAAATTCCACTTTCAGCTGCTGCTTCCTGCCTGTCTTGGCCAGTCTGCTAACCATGTCATACCAATCAGGCTCAGGAGTTAAAATTGCCTCTGTCACAGGTTGCCAATGTCGTGGGAGGGTTTGATGTTTACCTCATATTCCCTGCCCACTCAATTCCCTCTCCCAATTAAAATCGAGATTGTACCGTTCGCTTAAAGAAAATCCTTTGTTCAGGGGGATTCGCTATTACTCATACATTTGTTGAAGCATGTGAAAAGTCGGCACAGTGGCGCAGTGGTTAGCACCGCAGCCTCACAGCTCCAGCGACCCGGGTTCAATTCTGGGTACTGCCTGTGTGGAGTTTGCAAGTTCTCCCTGTGTCTGCGTGGGTTTCCTCCGGGTGCTCCGGTTTCCTCCCACAAGCCAAAAAAGACTTGCAGGTTGATAGGTAAATTGGCCATTATATAAATTGCCCCTAGTATAGGTAGGTGGTAGGGAAATATAGGGACAGGTGGGGATGTGGTAGGAATATGGAATTAGTGTAGGATTAGTATAAATGGGTGGTTGATGGTCGGCACAGACTCGGTGGGCCGAAGGGCCTGTTTCAGTGCTGTATCTCTAAACTAAACTAAAAGTAGGCCACAGGACTTACAATTTTCTTTAACCAGCCCCTTCCTTCCTCTCCTGAAACTGTTGACTCCTTGCTAGGATACAGTTCTGTGCAACCGCTGGTGCCATCCTATGATTCACATATCAGTCTAGGTCAGTTTATCACCAAATTATTTAACCACATGGGGTATCACCACACAGCTCATCTTGCACTCACCCAACATCGGCAACAACAACTTCCATTTATATAGTACCTTTAACAAAATAAAATGTCCCATACACTTCTCAGGAACGATTATGATACAAAATTTGACACGAAGTCACATAAGGAGATATTAGGACAGATGACCAAAAACTTGGTCAAAGAGATAGGTTTTAAGGAGTACCTAAAGATGGAGAGTCAGAGAGGTGGAGAGGTTTAGGAAGGGACTTCCAGAGCTTTGGTCCTTGGAAGCTGAAGGAACGGCTGCCCTTCATGGAGTGATTAAAATTGGAGATGAGCAAGGAGATCAGAATTGGAGGAGCGCAGAGATCTCGGAGGGTTGTTGGGCTGGAGGAGTTACAGAGATAGGGTGGGGTGAGGCTATGGAGGGATTTGAAGACAAGAATAAGAATTTATAAATTGAGGCAGTGCTGGACCAGGGGCCAATGTAGGTCAGCGAGCATATCGGTGATGGGTGAACAGGACTTTGTGCAAATTAGGGTCTGGGCAGCAGAGTTAAAATCTTTGGGCCCAGCTACTCACTGGATGAACTGACTGTACCACTCAGGGTGAGTGAATTAAAAATATATTCTGAGACAAGAGCAGACAATTTGCTAATTAATGACTACACTCCATGAGACACTTTTGGACTGGTTGGTGTACAGAAAATACCAATCCGTACCTGCATGATTTGAGCATCATATACCTAGAGAGTAGCACTGCCAACTTCATTGACCACAGGCAGGGAATTCTTCAACACTGCAATATTAAATTGTTGCCTCAAACAGCTCTAAAGAAAGATTAATAAAGAACGAAAACTAGCTTTGAGCAATTACTTGAGACATGTAAGTTGGAGCAAAAGCCATTTGGATGCTTGATGATAAAGTAAATTTACTTCTATCTTTGGTATGATGGAAAAAGCTTATAACGGATGTCTGGTTTGGCTATCAATTTCATGAATAATGATGCTAAGTGGAGAAATGAGATGCCTCCCACAACAGATCTTTGTGAGTAGGTTGATGTGATGTGTTCCATTGTCTGAGGCTCATGCCCACAATTGCACTTCATGTCGTCCCTGATCTTACATTTATAGAGCAGGTGACTGCATCGTCCATGCCCTGCATGGATTCAGTCGCGTGCTGTTCACTCTCTTCGAAGGAAGTCGAAGGCAGGGACATCTGTTCTTGGGTCAGTGATGAAGTGTTGGTTCTTTATACTGCATGGGTCCCACGATTCCATCCAACTAGATAGTGTGTTGATACCTGCTGCATGATTTTACTGCTGTTTCCCAGAATGGCTGGCACGATTTTAAGCGCTTTCTTGGTGAGTATTTCAAGTCTTTGTGAATGGGAAGATTGCTGTTGCTCATAATTTTCCATCTCAGAGTATGGTGGCATCACGGCGAATGGCAGGCGGGGCAATGTGGGATAGCAGCAGGAGCCACTCAGCTGGAGTTGACTTAAGTGTCCCTGACACCATCTTCATGGTGGCATTTAGCTGCAGGACCACGATCTTTGTGTGGCGGCTGCAGGGTAGACTAGGGCCATTGTTGCGGTGCAAAGTGTTCTGGCTGTGTTCCTCAATGATGTTCCAGTGAGTTTCCAGACCAGGTTCACCTTGGTTTTCACATTTTGCATGATATTGATGAGATGAGGCCAACAGATGAGTGTCCAGGGTGATACCAAGGTATTTTGGGTGGGGGTCATAGATAAGTCACCCTCTGCAGAAGGAAATGTTGAATTATTTTCTGGTGGCATTATTATTTAGCTGGAACACTGACACAAATGTCTTTTCTGGATTGGGATGGAGGCACCAGGTCTGGAAGTAGCATTCCAGTAGGTCCAGTTCGCTGGTGACCATCCTCCTTGCTTCCTCTAGTGTTGACATTTGCATTAGCAGTCTTGTGTCATTGGCATAGACAAACTTCCAGGATTTGGTGCAGAGCATATCCTCTGTATAGATTTTGAAAAAGGCACTGACCTCTGTGGCAGACCATTGCTGAGCATCCATGTTCAATTCATCTTGTCACCAAGATAAACACAGAACTTATGATTGTTTGCTGATAAGCCTAAGAGTTCTGCTGCATTGAATGATTGTTGAAAGCTTCAACAGTAGGCCTTCGTACCAGACAGTGTGGCTTTCCAAACTTGCCTCCAACACCCGGGACACTGGGATAATCCCAAAAGTCTAGTGCCATTCCAAAGTTGTTGACACCCTAAAGCCAGGAAAACCAGCCCACAATCCCAAAAGGTACCATCCCATCTCCCTTCTGCCTACTGTCTACAATTTCATCAAATAGATAAAACTGGTTTTAGAAGCCACCCTCCCAAATGAGCAGGTGGATTTCAGAAAAGGAAGAAGCTGCTCTGACCAGGTCCTTGCACACACTATCAACATTGATGTCGGGTTCCAGATGCAGCTGAAGCCTGCTGCTTCCTTCATAGTGAATTTACTAATGGTTCAACATGCTTGGCAAAACCTAATGAATTTGGAAACGGTATGAAGAGATGACATCGGCATGAGTAATAATCCATCAGGATGAGAACAGGAAGAAACAAATTAGCTTCCAGTCAGTGAACCATGAAGTTAACTCGATTATTACTCTAACAAGAAAACTGCATCCTGTTTCCCCTGAACAACCCAAACATTTAACCTAAGTCTTGAAAACAAGTTTTTATTGATATTGGCTATTAATGCTGACTCTACTATCTTTGTTCATGCTGCCGAGCTGCTGAAGTTTGATGAGGTGCATTTCTGGAAGATGAACCCACCAATCCCTAATGATGCAAAACATTGTAGCAAGCACTTAAGCACTAATATTACAAATCCATGCTGTTGGAGAGCAGGGGGAGGGGCGACTTAGCTGCAACAGCTGTGTGTTTAGGTCAGCATAAATCCGGTGTCTTTCCAATTTGAAGATCAATAAACCACTTTAACCTATTTCTACAAAACAATAGACCAATCATTCAATGCATCATGCACCTGCTCCCTGGAAATTTCAAGGCCTCAGAATTACTACAGGCCCAAGCTACTCAGCATGCACTAGTGTAGGTGGCAAGTTCAAAGGGAGCAGAAAGCCTATGAATCTAGGCTCAGAAAGCTCTCAGTTCAATACAAATTACCCATAATGAGTCTGGACAGCTAAAGCAATGGTTCAGACACACAGCATCTATTTGGAACAGAAGCTGAAGGAGGCCCCACCATTCCAAATTAGAAAAGAAATTGGGCATCCCTGCTGTTTTACCTTTAGACACGCCTGTACATACTCTCACCCCATGCCTGTCAAGTCCCTAATAAGCATTGTGGTGCTTGCAGCTCTTCACTGGGCGTTGGTGCTGACAATACAGTCTGATGCTCCCACAGTGTCATGATAAACCTGCTGAAAGTACCAGTAAATTACCCTAATGGGCGGACTCAACCTTATTTGGTGAGGCCAGCTCATTTCTATGCAGTGGCCCCAGGATGTTCTTATTTTAACTAATTTTCTTGCCAATTAAAATTTCTGAGCTTCAGTGGTTATCATTAGGTTAATTGTTTCAGTCTTTAATGTTGTATTCTGTTACTGGTCTACATTTGCATTTTGGGTTTACATCAAGAACAAAGTAATGCAATCAAATGTGAGCAATGACTGAATAAGTCAAGTTCCATTTTTATTACATAGGATTTGGAGATTCTTAATCAATATTTTAGGATTGCATTCTATGATTCCATCCATTTATATTTGGGCCTTTTGTTTATAGAATCATTGAACCATAGAAATATTATGGCACAGAAGGAGGCCATTCAGCCTATTGTGCCTGCGCCAGCCGAAAAATCTAGCCGCCTAATCTAATCCCACCTTCCAGCACCTGGTTCATAGCCTTGCCGGTTACAGCACTTCAGGTGCATGTCCAGGTACCTTTTAAATGAGTTGAGGGTTTCTGCCTCCACCATCGTTCCTGGCAGTGAATTCCAGACACCCGCCACCATCTGGGTGAAAAGGTTTTCCTCATGTCCTCTCTCATCCTTCTACCAATCACCTTAAATCTATGCCCCCTGGTAATTGACCTCTCCGCTAGGGGAAACAGGTCCTTCCTGTAGACTCTATCAAGGCCCCTTATAATTTTGTACACCTCAATTAAATCACTCCTCAGCCTCCTCTGTTCCAAGGAGAATAACCCGAGTTGATCCAATCTTTCCTCATAGCTGTAACTTGCAAGCCCTGGAAACGTTCTTGTAAATCTCCTCTGTACTTTCTCCAGAGCAAATATGTCCTTCCTGTAATGTGATGACCAGAACTGTATGTAATACTCCAACTGTGGCCTAACCAGTGTTTTATACAGTTCCAGCATTACATCCCTGCTTTTGTATGCTACACCTCGGCCAATAAAAGAAAGCATTCCATATGCCTATCTACCTGTCCTACCACCTTCAGGGACCTGGAGATATGCACTCCAAGGTATCTCACTTGTTCTACCTCTCTCAATATCCTCCCATTTATTGTGTATTACCTCACTCTGTTTGCCCTCCCCAAATGCATTACCTCACTGTTCTCTGGATGAATTCCATTTGCCACTTTTCCACCCACTCAACCAAACCATTGATATCATTCTGGAGTCTACAGCTATCCTCTTCACTATCAACTACATGGCTCATTTTTGTGTCATCAGCAAATTTTCCAATCATGCCTCCTACATTTGTCCAAATCTTTAATATATTCCACAAACAGCAAGGGTCCCAACACTGAGCCCTGTGGAACGCCACTGGAAACTGCTTTCCATTCACAAAAACATCTGTCGAATACCACCCTTTGTTTCCTGTCACTGAGCCAATTTTGGATCCAACCTGCCACATTCCCCTGTATCCCATGCGCTTTCATTGTACTGACCAGTCTGCCATGCGGGACCTTGTCAAATGCCTTACTAAAATCCATGGAGACCACATCCACTGCACTACCCTCATCAATCCTCCTTGTTACTGCCTCAAAAAACTCAATCAAGTTTGTAAGATATGATCTTTACTTAACAAATCCATGCTGACTATCCCTGATTAATCCATGCCTATCTAAGTGGCAGTTTATCCTGTCCCTCAGAATTGAATGGTGACTGAATAAAGCAAATTGCATTTCTAATTCATGAGATTCCAGGGTATTCTAGAATTTTATTGGTATTTTAGGGATAATATTCCGTGATTCTCTCCATTTTTCCATGAAAACCACAGATGAGTGGCTTTGGTTATTGGGCATCACTTGCTGCAGTTGAAGAGCATCTTAATAAATGTTCAAATAAAAATTGGTTACATACATTAGTCATAGAATATTATAGTTAAGGCATTCCCTGAGTTCTGTGAAGATCATTGTTCCTGAGATACATATGGACTAAATAAGGTCCTTTTTCTTTCTGCAATCTTAACCTTTTGGCAATAAGTTAATGATAATTACATACATTTTCTTTTTTGTGTAAGAATGTCATCAATTATGATAAGTTGATAACAATAAATCAATTTTCCCAGTCATAAGTCTGGAGAAATTGTAGAAATTATCCAAGTTTTGCAAAGTTGTTTTGCTGCTGAGGGTAAGGTTTATAGTAGTCTAGTGATTAACGTACTGGATTCTTAGGGGGTTATTTTGGGTGGAAGAGTGAAAACAGATGCTAAATGACTGCTGTGCTAATAAGACATGCCTGTTTGAAAGTCTGGTTTTAGCATGCAATTTTGGTCCTAATTTCTGATTACCTTAATTTGAACTTGCCTGGATATGTTAAAACAGACACCTACAGATTTAGCATGCAAGCACTGATTAGAAACAATTTTCATGGAGCAGTGTATGTGGTCTCCATACACCCACTTCCACTGAAGGTGTGCAGTGTGATGGTTGACACACAATGGCAAATTTCTGTGTGGCTCAGAGACTGAGAGAGAGGGTGCACAGGTTCTCAGATGCAACATAGGAGGTCCTGGTGGAGGAGGGATATCCTGCATCCACAGTGGGGAAGGAGTCCACCTCGGCCTTTAGTCCTTCCTGTCCCTGTCTTCTGCAGCAGCTGGTGCTTCTCTACCTGGTTTCATGTCCTTCTCCCAATCCTCCTACAGACCAAATGGAGTCCCTAGCAAAATGCCCATGATCGAACACTCCCTTTCTCCCGGTGACAGCTCTAAGGTGTTCAATAAGGAACACAGCACAGTACTTACTCTTTTTAGGTGAAGTCCTCAGAGAATTTCCAACTAAAGGTTGATAGAGTGTTGGGGAAGTTGACCCAGAAATTCTCCCAATGTGTTTCAAATGTCCTCTTCAAAGCTCCAGCAGCAAGAGAGTAGTAAAAGGTGATATACCTGCTGGTAGTACTCAAAATCCTCAGCAACAACTTGTTTACTCCCAATCAGCTGGTCACAGTTAATAGAAGGCATTAGGGCAACTGCTATCTACCAAAATGCCATGTGGCCTTGTTAATGAGCACTGGCAAGCAATTTAAGTGGCAATCAGCCTCTTAAAGATCCTTCAGGCAGCTGTAGCTAGTATGTGCTTCAAGTACTTTACCAAAATGGCATCTTGTACAAAAAGCGGGCTGCACTGGCGTTTCAGCTGAAGTTCCCATCTGGGCCACCGCGGAGGTTCTTCAGTGCCTAAAGGGGCTGGCGAAAATTGCTCTATAAGGTTGTGAAGTCACATCCCAACATGACAGCTTATCAAATTAATTGTTTAAATCTGGTCATTTATGTGCTAGCACCAGAAAATGACCATGAAAGCTGCTGCCGGGTTGTAAAAACCCAACTGGTTCACTAACACCCTACCAGAAGGGAGCTGATCACTCCTACTCAGTCTGGTCTTCATGTGGCTTTAATCCCACACTATCAAGTTGACTCTTAATGCCCTCAGGGCATCTATTGATGGGCAATGAATATTGACTCACTAGTCTTTCCTACATCCTAACATTTAAAAAAAATTAAACATGACCTTTATAAATCAGTTTGTTAAGGTCCAAAGTACAGCAATGGAAGATAGAAATTGATAACCCAAATTAAACAAACATGTAACTCACATTTTCTGGAGCTTGAACTTAATGTTTTGTTTATCAAACAAAACAATACTCTCTAAAAGCAAGTTGCCAGAGACAGGCATCAAAATGCCTGTGACTTATGCTTTGAAATAGTATAAAGTCTTCAGATTGCTGGGGAGTGTGGATAACTAACAATTAAATGATAGGATAAGGAAGACAGATGGATGTTAATGTAGCTAAGTGAAATGTGTGGCGTGGATGGATGTAAGCCATAAAAACAGTTGTGATACTACAGGGCCCACATGCAGCTCGTGGATATTGAAAAACCAAGTTCAATGCACTCATGCTGCTCTGGGGCATCTAAGTACATGTCAGCAGTATAAGTCCTTGATTCTGGTGAAGTTATGTTACTTATTTCATGCTATTATTGTCATTTACTTAGTTGTACGCCAGTATTAGGACTATGTTTTGCCTGGCTAGTAATATCACTTCCACTTTGTTCTGAAACAGGATACAAAGAGAATTGACGTAAAATAGGGGTCTCATCAATTGCCTGACTGAAATGACTATGTAACAATTTATTCTATGACATTTTCTCAGGGTTTAGGTTACAAATATAAATGTACAAATGTATTGAATTTAAAACTTAGCTTTAGGGTTCCTCACTTACCAATTGTTCCAGTCATGCTTTCAGTTGCCTTTTAAGTATTCATTATTTCTGTTATACTAATACTTCACTCTCAATGATAACATTCTCTTTACGATACAAAACTTGCATCACCAGGAGGGGGAAATTCCTGGTCACCCACTTCACTTTGAAATGCCTATGATTATTGGACAATCCCTGCGTAGGATGATACCTAGACATGTTCATTTATCATAAAAGCAAAATACTGCGGATGCTGGAAATCTGAAACAAAAACAAGAAATGCTGGATTCACTCAGCAGGTCTGGCAGCATCTGTGGAAAGAGAAGCAGAGTTAACGTTTCGGGTCAGTGACCCTTCTTCGGAACTCAAGAGTTCCGAAGAAGGGTCACTGACCCGAAACGTTAACTGATGTTCATTTATCATTACTGGGTCAAACTGCTCGAATTCCTTACCTAACACCGTTGTGGCAGCGCATCAACAACATCGAACAAGAACATCCACCAGAACTTTCCCAGGGCAAGTAAGGATGGACAATAAAAATATGACTTTGCCAGAGTCACCCATATATCAAGAACAAAAAAATTAGAACAGCATTAATATTCTGAAGCTCTCCATGGTTATATTTTTTTCATTCGTTTCATGGGATGTGGGCATCGCTGGCAAGGCCGGCATTTGTTGCCCATCCCTAATTGCCCTTGAGAAGGTTGTGGTGAGCCGTCTTCCTGAACTGCTGCAGTCCATCCGATGCGGGTACTCCCACATTGCTGTTAAGGAGGGATTTCCAGGATTTTGATCAGCGACAGTGAAGGAACGGTGATATAGTTCCAAGTCAGGATGGTGTGTGGCTTGGAAGGGAATTTGCAGGTGGTGGTGTTCCGATGCATTCACTGCCCTTGTCCTTCTAGATGGTAGAGGTTGCGGGTTTGGAAGGTGTTGTCGAATGAGCCTTGGTGAGTTCCTACAGTGTATCTTGTATATGGTACACACTGCTGCCACTGTGCATCACTGGTAGAGAGAGTGAATGTTTATGTTGGTGGATGGGGTGTCGGTCGAGCAGATTGCTTTGTCCTGGATCGTGTCGAACTTCTTGAGTGTTGTTGGAGCTGCACTCATCCAGGCAAGTGGAGAGTGTTCCATCACACTCCTGACTTGTGCCTTGTAGATGGTGGACACACTTTGGGGAGTTAGGAGGTGAGTTACTCATTTCAGAATTCCCAGCCTCTGACCTGCTCTTGTAGCCACAGTATTTATATGGCTACTCCAGTTCAGTTTCTGGTCAGTGATAACCCCCAGGATGTTGATAGTGGTGGATTCAGCAACAGTATTGCCATTAAAAGTCAAGGGGAGATGGTTAGATTCTCTCTTGTTGGAGATGGTCATTGCCTGGCACTTTTGTGCTGTGAATGTTACTTGCCATTAATCAGCCCAAGCCTGAATGTTGTCCAGATCTTGCTGCATATCAACACGGATTGCTTCAATAACTGAGAAATTGCAAATGGTACTGAACATTGTGAAATCATCAGCGAACATCCCCAATTCTGACTTTATTATGAAGCAGCTGAAGATGGTTGGGAATAGGACACAACCCTGAGGAACTCCTACAGTGATGTCCTGAAACTGAGATGATTGGCCTCCAACAACCACAACCATCTTCTTTTATGCTAGGTATGACTCCAACCAGTCGAGAGTTTTCCCCTTGATTCCCATTGATTTCAATTTTGCCAGGCTCCTTGATGCCACACTCAGTCAAATACTGCCTTGTTGTCAAGGGCAGTCACTCTCACCTCCCCTCTTGAGTTCAGTTCTTTTGTCCATGTTTGGACCAAGGCTGTAATGAGGTCAGGAGCCGAGTGGCCCCGGCGGAACCCAAACTGAGCAAGTTATTGCTGTGTAAGTGCTGCTTGATAGCACTGTCGATGACACCTTCCATCACTTTGCTGTTGATTGAGAGGAGGCTGAAGAGGGCGGTAATTGGTTGGATTGGATTTTTCCTGCTTTTTGTGTACAGGACATACCTGGGCAATTTTCCACATTGTTGGGTAGATGCCAGTGTTGTAGCTGGACTGGAACAGCTTGGCTGGGGGCGGCTAGTTCTGGGGCACAGGTCTTCAGTACTATTGCTGGGATGTTGTCAGGGCCCATAGCCTTTGCAGTATCCAGTGCCTTCAGCCGTTTCTTGATATCACACGGAATGAATCGAATTGGCTGAAGATTGGTATCTGTGATGCTGGGGACTTCAGGAGGAGGCCGAGATGGATCATCAACTTGTCACTTCTGGCTGAAGATGATTGCAAATGCTTCAGCCTTGTCTTTTGAACTGATTTGATGGGCTCCCCCATCATTGAGGATGGGGATATTTGTGGAGCCTCCTCCTCCTGTCAGTTGTTTAATTGTCCACCACCATTCACGACTGGATGTGGCAGGACTGCAGAGCTTAGATCTGATCCATTGGTTGTGGGATTGCTTAGCTCTGTCTCTTGTATGCTGCTTCTGCTGTTTGGCATGCAAGTAATCCTGTGTTGTAGCTTCACCAGGTTGACACCTCATTTGGAGGTGTGCCTGGTGCTGCACCTGGCATGCCCTCCTGCAGTCTTCACTGAACTAGGTTTGATCCCTTGGCTTGATGGTAATGGTAGAGTGAGGGATATGCCAGGCTGTGAGGTTACAAATTATGGGTGAATACAATTCTGCTGTTGCTGATAGCCCACAGTATCTCATGAATGCCCAGTTTTGAGGTGCGAGATCTGTTCTGAATCTATCCCATTCAGCACAGTGACGGTGGAAGTTCACACCAAGTTTGTCTTCTGAAAAGCTCTGCCTATGGATGGTTGCCTTTCTCACGTGGATAGATTCCATGGTAGGACAAATTATGAACAATATGCATTGGAATTGGTTTTCATGGCCAAACAGCTTTTCTTATATTATATTATGTGTTTTGTGTTTTTGGGAGCCACTTCCAACTGTATGTTAAATAATGAATACACTCAGTGTAACAAAAAGGAAGAGAGGCCTATTTTATTAAAGAAAAAGAAGGTGGAAAGCTAGTCATCCTGGAAATAGTCCATTGTATCAGGGAATGGGAGAAATGAATAGCTGGAGATCTGAAATATAAACAGAAAGTGCTGGAAATACTCAGCAGGTCAGGCAGCATCTGTGGAGAGAGGAATAGAGTTCATGGGTGGAATCTTACCCGTCCCACGCAGCAGGCTTCAAGGCTGGACCGGGAAGAATTTCAGAGAAATACGCGCCTGCTCAGTGGTCTAATACGTTCCCGCCTCCGGGCGATCTTCCCGGAGGTAGGTCAGCACCAGCAGAGGCTCCCCGCCCAGCTGCATAATTAAATGCCCATTTGTGGGCGAACTATGGGCGGCATGAGATCTTCCCGGTGGCAGATGAGCCCTTCACTGAGGGCCAAACCTACAGGTGCCTAGAGGCGGCTGGCCTCGGGGGCCCACAGGATGTCCTGTTTTAACCCCCCCCCACCGGAGTTGAAACCATCAGTGGGCCACAGCTGCTGCCGCCAGCCATCCTGTGGAGAGGTTTCCCTCTACGGGGTGGCCTCCCAGCTGTAGCCACCATTTATTTAATTGATTTCTAACCTCTTCAGAGGGCTCCTCAAGATGGAGGCATCCTCAATTCCCCCTCTGACAGTGGCAGCACCCACCTCTGGCAGTGGGGCAGGACTCTGACTGGGCCTGCAGCCTCACTGATGCCCACTGTCCTTAATTGGACAGGGAACCAAGAGGCAGCCACTTAATTGGGTGCCCTGACAGTCAAAGTGGAGTCGGAACCTAGGAATGGTTCTGACTAACGTTCATATCCTAAGAGCAGAAGATTCCAGTCAGCGTTTCAATTCTGACGGAAGGACATAGCATTTTCTATTGATATCACAGAATCACAGAATTGTTACCGTGCAGAAGGAGGCCATTCGGCCCATCGTGTCCGCATCAGCTCTCTTAAAGAGCAATTCACTCAGTTCCATTCCCCCGCCTTCTCCCCGTAACCCTGCACATTCCTACTTTTCATATAACTGTCTAATTCCCTTTTGAATGCTTCAATTGACCCTGCCTCCACCACAGTCTCAGGCAGTGCATTCCAGACCTTAACCACTTTCCGCATGAAAATGTTTTTCCTCATGTCACTTTTGCTTCTCTTACCAAATACTTTAAAACTGTGCCCTCTCGTTCTTTATCCTTTCACGAGTGGGAACAGTTACTCTCTATCTATTCTGTCCAGACCCCTTATGATTTTGAATACCTCTATCAAATCACCTCTCAGCCTTCTCTTCAAAGAGAACAGTCCTAACTTCTCCAATTTATCTTCATAACTGAAATTCTTCAACCCTGGAACCATTCTCATTAATCTTTACTGTACTCTCTCCAATGCCCTCACATCTTTCCTAAAGTGCGGAGCCCAGAACTGGATGCCATACTCCAGCTGAGGACGAACTAGCGTCTTATATAAGTTCAACATAACTTCCTTGCTCTTGTACTCTATGCCCCTATTATTATTTCAGAGACATTAATGGGAAAAATTTTCTGCTCAGGAAGCCTGCCTGTCAGTATACTGAGGTGCACTGTGCCTTCCTATCTCTGTAATCTCCTGCAGTCCTACAACCATTCGACATATCTGCGCTCCTCCAATTCTGGCCTCTTGAGCATCCCTGATTTTAATTGCTCCAACATTGGTGGTGTGCCTTCAGTTATCAAAGGCATATGCTCAGAAATTCCCTCCCTACATCACTCCACCTCTCTTTCCTCCTTTAGGATGCTCCTTAAAATTTGCCACTGTACCAAGCTTTTGGACATCTGCTCTAAAATCTCCTTATGGCTTGGTGTTAAATTTTGCTTAATCACTCTCCTATGAAGCACCTCGGAATGTTTTATTACATTAAAAGCTCAACATAAATACAAGTTGTTGTTGTTCTGAGCACTTGATTGGAGGATCTCCTGACCCCGAGGGAGGAGAACCTCTCTCCTCTGGTCGATCTCCCTGCACCACTGCGGCATCTGGAAACCTGGGGGCACACTCACTGGCCTGTTGCACCATTTCTGTTCCTTCCTCAAGGCTTTGAAATCTTGTCCAAGCAGTTTCAGCCGCTACTGCAGCCACCTCTGGCAGTGGGGCAGCACTCTGACCTTCAAGAGGTGCAGTCTGGCTTTAAGAAGTGCAGGCTTTAAATGATGCTGGCCTTGCACCACCTTGGGCCCTGTGGTGTGGCACACAGCCATTCAGCAACACAGTCTGCTCTAGGCTGCAAGCCACAATCATGGAAATGAGCAGGCAGTACTAAGAGTGGGGGGCGGCGGGGGAGGGGGGTGGTGGTGAGTGGTAATCGCGCATTGTGATCCCCTCACCCAATTTCGGGGACTATCCAATTTAGCACTCTTTATATTTTTAAGAATGCACCAATCAAAGGAGCAAAAAGGCCAGTTTAAAAATGCAACATTTTTCACTATGCACAAAGTGAGCTTCTGTTTTTAAGTCTACACATGGAGACAAAATGAGGAGCAATTATTTCTGTTTCATGAAGAATAGTGAGGCACATAATTTTTTGTTTTCTGCCATCTATCGTTCATTTACAATTTTTATTTAAATTAAAACCATCTGTTGGTTTGGTGCCTGAGTATCAGTTTGATAGAATGCATTGTTTTTGAGTCACATGGTGGCATGTGATACATTCCAGGAGTTGAAGTCCAGAGTAAGGTATCTTGGTTACAATATCTGGTGCTTACTATCATTTACCCTGTGAGTGTGTTCCTCGTTGGCAGTGTCCAAATGGGGAATTGATCCTCTGATAGCTACAGATGCAACTCAAAAAAACAAAGTGACATCACAAAGAAGTTTTGCCTGATTTTTACGGAACAAAAGCTACAAACTGAATAATTAAAATTGCATTTTTCAATTAAAAACATACCACCAGTGAGTGTTATAAATAGAGGATATTCCATTGCTAGCAGTAATGGACATAACAACAGATTGTCACACTCGAGTTATCAGGACAGCCTCTCTGGTTGAGGGCTTTATCATAGCTCTGTGACAAGATAAGGATGCATGGCGTTAGGGATAAAGTATTAGCATGGATAGAGGATTGGTTGACTAACAGGAAGCAGACAGTGGGGTTAAATGCTATTCTGGGTGGCAATCAGTCACTAGTGGTGTGCCTCAGGGATCGGTGTTGGGACCGCAATTATTTACAATTTATATAGATGATTTGGAGTTGGGGACCACGTGTAGGTTGTCAAAGTTTGCAGATGACACGAAGATGAGTGGCAGAGCAAAGTGTGCAGATAACTGAAACTTTGCAGAGGAACATAGATAGATTGAGTGAGTGGGCAAAGGTCTGGCAGATGGAATACAATGTTAATAAATGTGAAGTCATTCATTTCGGTAGGAGTAACAGTAAAAAGGATTATTACTTGAATGCTAAAAAGTTGCAGCATGCTGCTATGCAGAGGGACCTGGGTGTCCTTGTGCATGAATCGCAGAAGGTTGGTCTGCAGGTACAGCAAGTAATTAGGAAAGCAAATGGAATTTTGTCCTTCATTGCTAAAGGGATTGAGTTTAAAAGCAGAGAGGTTATGTTGCAGCTGTATAAGGTACTGGTGAGGCCGCACCTGGAGTACTGTGTGCAGTTTTGGTCTCCTTACTTGAGAAAGGATGTACTGGCACTGGAGAGGGTGCAGAGGAGGTTCACTAGGTTGATTCCGGAGTTGAGGGGGTTGGCTTATGAGGAGAGACTGAGTAGATTGGGATTATATTCATTGGAATTTAGAAGAATGAGGGGGGATCTTATAGAAACATATAAAATTATGAAGGGAATAGATAAGATACAAATTGAGAGGATGTTTCCACTGGCAGGTGAAGCTAGGACAAGAGAGCATAGCCTCAAGATTAGAGGGAGCAGATTTAGGACTGATTTAAGAAGGAACTTCTTCACCCAGAGGGTTGTTAATCTATGGAATTCCTTGCCCAGTGAAGTAGTTGACGCTTCTTCAGTAAACGTTTTTAAAGCTAAGGTAGATATCTTTTTGAACAATAAAGGAATTAAGGGATATGGTGAGAGCGCGGGTAAGTGGATCTGAGTCCACGAAAAGATCAGCCATGATCTTATTGAATGGCGGAGCAGGCTCGAGGGGCCGGACGGCCTACTCCTGCTCCTAGTTCTTATGATCTTATGAACTTCTATTTATTGACTTTTGCAGTGTATTGTTACTGATGAAGGATTGCTTACTTCAGGACCGTGCTAGTATAATGACATTCTTTCTGTGATCTACCTTCCCTACATTCTTGATGGGAAATATCCTCAATTTAAACATACAGGGGAGGTGGTGGCGTAGTAGTTACTGGACTAGCAATCTAGAGGCCCAAGCTAATACTCTGGGGACACAGGCTCAAATCCCACTATGGCAACTGCTGGAATTTGAATTCATTTAATTAAAAAAAATCTGGAATTAAAAAGCTAGTCTCGGTAATGGAGTCCATGAAACCATTGTCGATTGTCATAAAAGCTGGTTCACTAATGTCTTTTAGGGAAGGAAATCTGCCGTCCTTACCTGGTCTGGCCTACATGTGACTCCAGACCCACAGCGATGTGGTTGCCCTCTGAAATGGCCTAGCAAGCCACTCAGTTGTATCGAACCGCTAGAGAAAAGTCTAAAAGGAATGAAACCGGATGGACCATCCGGCATCGGCCTAAGCACCGGAAACGACGATGGTACACTGTCAACCCTGCAAAGTCCTCCTTATTGCATCTGGGGGCTTATGCCAAAGTTGGGAGAGCCATCCAACAGACTAGTCAAGCAACAGCCTGAAATAGTCATACTCACAGAATAATACCTTGCAGACAATGTCCTAGACACCACTATCACCATTCCTGGGCATGTCCTGTCCCACCGTCAGAACAGATCCACCAGAGGTGGTGGTACAGTGGTATATAGTTGGGAGGGAGTTGCCCTGGGAGTCCTCAACATTGACTCCAGAGACCATGAAGTCTCAGGGCATCAGGTCAAGCATGGGCAAGGAAACCTCCTGCTGATTACCACCTACTGCACCTCCCTTGGCTGATGAATCAGTGCTTCTCCATGTTGAACACCATTTGGAAGAAGCACTGAGGGTGGTATGAACACAGAATATACTCCGGGTGGGGGACTTCAATGTCCATTGCCAAGAGTGACTCGGTAGAACCACTACTGACCCAGTTGGCCGAGTCCTAAAGGACATAACTGCAAGACTGGATCTGTGGCAGGTGGTGAGGGAGCCAACAAGCGGAAAAAATCTACTTGATCTCATCCTCACCAATCTACTTGTCGCAGATGCATCTGTCCATGACAGTATTGGTAGGAGTGACCACCGCACAGTCCATGTGGAGACGAGGTCCCGTCTTCACATTGAAGATACCCTCCATTGTGTTGTGTGGTATTACCACCGTGCCAAATGGGATAGATTTTGAACAGATCAAGCAACTCAAAACTGAGTAATTATCTCAGTCCCAGGACATTGCTGCAGGAGTTTGTCAGGGTAGTGGCCTAGACCCAACCATCTTCAGTTGCTTCATCAATGGCCTTCCCTCCATCATAAGGTCAGAGTGGGGATGTTCGCTGACTTGGAACTATATCACCGTACCTTCACTGCCGCTGGGTCAAAATCCTGGAACTCCCTTCCTAACAGCACTGTGGGTGTAACTACACTACCTGGACCGCAACAGTTTAAGAAGGTGGCTCACCACAAACTTCTCAAGGGCAATTAGGGTTGAGCAATAAATGCTGGCCTCGCCAGCGATGCTCACATCCCTTGAAAGAATACAAAAAAATTCAACTCAGGGTATTGTTCTGGAGAAAATGGCCCAGCTTGTTTGATACTGATCATATGTTGCATTTGTATTGTTCAAAAAAGGATGAACCCTTGTAACAAATTATTGTATGTTAGTATTATGCTGCCTGGTACATTATATAAGCACTATGTAACATCAGTGATGGTCCTCATGCTTTATGTCACACTGGTGCCCAAAGCTATATGTGGTTGTTTGAATCACTCAGCTGTAGTAAGACATGTTAGCTTGCATAGAATTTCTGAGTCTCACAGATATTTTCACCATACGGTCTCACTTAAATGTGCTCTAAACTCAAGATTACTGTTGCAAGCTCAGACACAGATAGTAATTCTCTTTACCCTGTGAGTGGTTGGAATGTGGAACTTGCTGCTACGTGGAGTAGTTGAAGCAAATAACAATAATACATTTAAGGAGAAGCTAGTAAGAACATTAGAGAGAAAGGAACAGATGGATATGCTGATAGCGTTGGATGAAGTAGGGTGGAAGGTGTCTTATGTGGAGCATAAACACCAGCATGGGCCAGATGGCCCAAATGGCCTGATTCTATGCTGTAAATATTATGTAATTGCAAACTGATTCCATTCCTGGTAAGAAATCCATCTAATCACAGAAATTAAATATTAATCTCCTGTTCACTGCTGTGAATAATCTGGGAGAAAATCATAGGGAAATAGAGTTTGGACATCACATTTGTGGTTCATGCCTGTGGTTTGTGCCTGTGTGCTTTCTTCATCTGCTTTCATGTGTCCTCCTGGTTCTCAGAACACCTTTCACAATCGCTTCTGGTGCCAAACCCTTCCCTTCACTAACGTCATATCCTGCCTCCCTGGCACCCGAGCATGGAGGATGAGTATCAATAGCCTGCTGTCTGTCTTCTCTTTATACTGTTTATAGGTTCCCAGGGATTCCTGCTGGATATGATAATATAGGTCAGTAAACATAATGCTTGTTTGTGATTGACAGAGAAAAAAATGCTGACATTAATCTTAGTCTTTTTATCTTTTGGTTAATGCCTCCCTTCAGTATAGCCTCCTTTATCTGTGGCAGTAGTACAATCTTCGGTATTCAGTCCCTACCACAAACTCCAATCCCTGGCCATTAATTCCATCCCTCTCCCTGGCAACTGGCTGAAGCTGAGTCAGACCATTTGCAAACTTGGTGTTGTGTTTGATCTCAAGTTGAGCTTCCAAACACATATTTACTCCATCAACAAGACTGCTTACTTGCACCTCCATAGCATTGCCCAACTTCATGCTGCTTCTCATCTGCTTCTGAAACCCATATTCATGCCTTTGTTACCTCTCGACTTGGTTCTTCCAGTGCTCTCCTGGCTGGCCTCCCTTCTTGTACCCTACATAAAGGTGTGCTCATCCAAAACTCTGCTCTCCTTATTTTAATTTGCACCAAATCCGATTCAACCATCACCCTGAACTTCCTGACCTACATTGACTCCTTTTCTAGCAATACCTCAAATTTAAAATTCTCATCCTTGTTTTCAAATTCCTGCATGGCCTCGCTCCTCCCTATCTTGTGTAAGAAAATTATGTTTTATATTTAATCATGGTAGTTGTTCCAATATTTAAAGTGATTGAAATTAATTAGGACTAGTATATAATCATGTATACATTCCATTGTGTATGATTTAACTTTGTATCTGGTAACCACTGGAACCATGGGTACCACATACTGTCTGGTATATATGTGTTCTGTTCTTTCTCTATTTTGACACTGGAACCTTGAGCGTTAAGGGCCCCTATGGTGCCTATGGTACAGAACCTTGGGTTTTAAGGGATTTCATGGTGTGCATGTAACAACTATCTCATTCACTATGGTCCTTCGGGTTCTAAGGGACTTCATGGTGAATAGTTAAATATGCTTGAAACTGTTACATTTGTGTAACAAACTCAGGTAACCATAAGGGTGAAACAAACTGGTTTAGACAGGCTTGTAATTGCTAAAGTATGCCTGAGAAAACTTTGTTAATGTTAAAACTGCTGCTGAATTGGCATGAAACTATGTGGACTGTGGTTGATAAATTACCTTTGGATCCTCAAACTACTGATAATGGAGAACAGCTTAAACTAATCAAAATTGTTTGTGTAGAAGTTACCATATCAGGCAATGACCATTTTTGTGCTTTTATTAGCATGTGGACGGAGCTAAAGCTATCTTGGACCAACCATAGAACGGCACACACCTTTGGAACCAATCATCGCATCGAAGCAGAATCAAGCAGGAAGGAACTCTTGCATCCAAAATGGGGTAAAAGAACACTGCCGAAGCTCTTCGACACTACGGAGAAGAAGAACATCACAGCAGACAGCCTCACAGCAAGACAGAGACTGCAAGCAACACAAAGAGAAGACAAGGCAACATGGTCCAAGCCGAGCAGTGTGCTCCGTGTCCTAGGTTGACGCAGGAGGTAAAGCCTGTGGAGACTCGAAAGTTATCGCTTGGTTTGTAAGAATTACTTTTTTTATACTTAACAAATTCTTCCAAGTTGTTACAAATTAATCAATCTCATTGTTGACTCTTTTTGTCATGTCCTGAACAGTTTTACATACCAAATGTCAACCGTAGCAGGACGTGACTAATATGGTGTGAATGATTTTTAATGACAATTGGGAACCTCGGGATCGTGATTGTCTGGCCAACGTTCTGGGAGGGGAAACACTTGTGGTGTGTGGAGACTCAGTACGAGACACGTCGGTAATCAAAGATGCTTTATTGAATTCGCAAACAGTAGCCTGGCATCCTACGCATCCCCGATTTTAATCATTTAACAATTGGTGGCCATGCTTTCAGCTGCTTTGACTCTAAGCTCTTGAATTCCCTCCCAAAGCCTCTGTCTCTCTACTTCTCTCTCCTCCTTTAAGATTCTCCTTAAAACCTATATCTTTGACCAAGCTTTTGGTCATCTGTCCTAATACCTCCTTCAGTGGCTCGGCGTCAAATTTTGATTAATAACGATCTTGTGAAGTGCCTTGGCATGTTTTGCTATGTTAAAATAAATGCAGGTCTTTGTTGTTGTTGAATCACAGCTGTCTTCTTGACACCATACTGTTCCACCCAATTCCTTGATATAGTCCATCCAGCAATGACTGGTTAAACTTGCTTATAAAGAATAAGCAAGAATGAATGACGACCAATGTTGAGGTTTGAAATCAAACCCATGGAAAGAGTCTACCACTCAATTCATGTTCCCTCTCTTCAAATTTAATTTGTAAATTAATGCGGCGTATTTCAGGACATGGATTAGTTATTAGAAAAATGCCTTGTTTGCAATTCATCTTTTTTAAAAATTTCAAGGAAACATATACAAATAAGCAGCATTATTTTGCAAAGTAACTCATTCTTTTGCTTCTGAAAATGCTTAGGTACCAAGCCGAACCAAGAACTCACTGCGGACAAGTCCCTGGACACCACTGGGGTGCAGAGACAGACCTCTGGACCCTGACAAGTTTTGGAGAGGCTGTCTCACTGATTTCAATACTTAAAGGTTGACATCCCTATAGTAAGAGCAAAATTGCATGTCATAGGTAAAGCATTTGAATTCACAAATAAACCACTTGTGGTCAGGAGCAAATCTTTGAATCACTGATAAAACTCTCAGAATTTCCAGAAAAAGTCTTGTAGTTAGTAAATCATTAAAGGCAAAGGGCACAAGATTCCAGGGAGAACCCACTATCAGTGTGCTGGGATGAACCCCTGCCTGCCCTAGCCCCAAGTCAGACACCCAGGGCAGAATTTTTGCTGTGGGGGCGGGAAACAGAAGTGGGGACCATTTCCCGTTCCGTTTTTCAAACATCCCCCTCGGGGGAAGACAGTCATTGGTTCGTAGTTTCACGGGTTACCCCTTACTTGGCACGGAGAAGGGTTTGGTGGCCGATTAATGGCTGCGGAGGCAGGAATGGATGCGCGAATACCGATTTAACCAGACCATGACAGCCATTACTGTGGCTACCATTTGAATGTTCTAACTTCAGCTTGGAAGAAAATTTATTGTCAGGAGATTAGACTATCCCAGGAGAGCCAGAGGCCTGGAACCCAGGGCAGGAAAGCCCCTTGATTCTCTGCTGCAGACCTGGAGGTCCTGCAGGAGGCCGTGAGGGAGAAGACAGAGTCCTATTTCCCAAGGGTGGCAGGAGGAAGCTACCCACACAGTTAAGCAGGCCTGGGTGTACATTATTGACACAGTCAGCAAAAGAAGTGTGGTCCACAAAAGTTGGATCCAATGTTGGGAGAGGTTCAATGATCTGATACACTCTGACAAGGTGATTCTATCCCCAAGCCTCAGGACAAGCCTCTGGGTATTCACCATCCAGCAGAGACACCAGTAGAGGAGCCTCAGAGCTGCTCCAGAACATAGGAGACGTGTTCCTTGGCCACTTATTGATGCCTCAGAATGGCTCAGAGGCACAGTGCTGCTGAGGACCTGTCACCATTGATACATGCAGCTTCTAGTGAATTTAGTACATCATCTACCAGTGCAGATACAGGTCACCTTGGCACCTTGGTGTGTCCTTGCACACGTTTAGATAGGGTGCCACTGGGTGAGAAGCATGGCACTAGTATGCAGGAGGAGGTGCCAAAGGCAGAGGCAGGTGTGGGCAGTTCCCCTTGGAGGAGGGACAGCAGACACAGAACTGCTCAGCTGGGCACAGATGCAGGGCCTCAGGAGTCATTGGAAAGGAGGCTCGACCTAAACCAGCAGCAGGAGACATGCTCCTGCATGAGTTCCCTGATGCAGTGCACGGTCATGGGAAGACAATGGAAGAACCCATTCAGCTCATGTGCACCACCATGGCTCAGGGCTTTGAGCACATGAGCTCCTCCGCTGAGAGAGTGACCAACCTCATGGAGAGCCATATGCGGTAGCACTTGGAGTGCACTGCGCACACAGGATGCATGGCACACTACCTAACATGGACTGGTCAGAGATACTGATGGCACAGGGATATCTGGAGGGGATGCCAGTAGCACCCCAGCTGGTGCTTTCCTCGAGCCATCTGGAACACCAGCGAAGGGCTGAGGCAGTCACCATAAAGGATGAGGGTGCAATCCCTCAGGGGACGCCATCATCATTGTTGACCTCCTTGGCCCCTCTGGCAGAGGGAGCACCTGTACAGAAGGGCCCAGTGATGGAGGCTGCCCCTGCAATTCAAATTGGGCACTTCCATGACAAGGACAACACCACATGCATCTCAGCTGCATGCAACAACAAGTGTGCAGGCTGTCTTCACCTCATCCGAGGCCACAAGGGGAGCACCACATAGAAGTGAATTCAAATTTCATCATCTGCCATGGTGGGATTTGAACCCATGTCCCCAGAGCATTAGGCAAGGCTCTGGATTACTAGTCTAGCGACATTACCACTACACCACCACCTCCCCTGAGGGAGTGGAAACCCTTCCTATTGATGGATCATACTGGCCGCATGGGTGCAATCGATGATGCCCTGCATCTGGGCGATTCCAGCGATGGCGGCGAAACCCACTGCCCTCTGTGCCTGCCAGGCCGCATTTGTCTAGAATTGAATGTACTGTCCAGTCTCGCAAATAGGACATTCATGACCAGTGAGATGCAGTGGTGTGCTGCCGTTTGCGAGATGCAGCCAAAGTCCACAGTTGATCCTTGGAATGAGCCAGCAGCAAAGAAGTTCATGGCCACATTGACGGTTACTGGCAGGGCATGGCAACCAGTGCTACAGGGTTTGAGAGCTTTTGTGACGAGGGCGCAGAGATCAGTGACCAATGCCTGCACTGTTGCAGTCTCCTGAGGTTCTGGTTCTTGATCATCTCCAGGTAGATCCATCCTCGCCAGTAGATCTTATGCTGAGGGCGTGACCTCCTTTGACTTCCTGCCCCTTGCCTCTGCCCTCCTGATGCCAGGGGCTCCATCCTTCCTCTGAGGCTGAGAGTCATACCCCATTGCCAGCTACAGCCTTCCTTGTGCTCAGATAGTCCACAATTGTGCTTGGCAGCTTTGCCTCCTCCTCTTATGCCCCAGCGATGCCAGGAGGGTGACAAACCTCCCTGCACTGCCTGAGTGCGTACTGCCCACTCTCCCCACCACCTGCGCTGAACCAATGGCATCTGTCACGCAATGGGCGAGACCCCTCTGTACCGTCACCCTTTCATGAGGTCCAGCTAATTCCTTGGGTCGGCCATGACTGGCTCCCCACTCTGCGTCTCAGCAGGTCTACCCCAGACAGAGCATTCAACCATGAAAATCACAACATGCCCCTTAAAGAGCTGTCAATGAGCTCTTTAACAGTGTTAATTGGCCTTCATTGTGAATCGGGTGGGATTGCAGGGTTGCCCTCCCCCACCCTGGTGAAACTGGCCGGCATGAGGAACTGCGTCAGGAAACCAATAAGCCGGCTGGTGTCAGTATTTTCATCCCCACTCACCTTCGTTCCCACTTCAGGAGGGACCTGAAATTTCAGCCCCTAATCTCAGGTCCTAGGCCTAGGAACATCCACATGGCTGATGGGGAGCAGTACAATGTGCAGACAAGGCAGCATCAGTGGCACTCACCCCCGTCAGAGCGATGCCATGGGCCTCTGATAGTGGCAACAAGGTCTCTCAGAGCAGCGACCTTTTTTAGTCTTCTGCTCCAATTGGCACAAATGGACCTTTTGGGAAAGGTATTGAATCCTGTTGTTTAACTTTCCCTTGTAAAGGTTTTACAAGTCTCAGTGGGACTCACACCAGCTCTCAGCTGGTGCAAGTTCCGTTGAGGCTGAATGAGACTGTGTCAGTTAACCATCTGACAAAAGAAATCTGGTGTAAAAAGCAGGCCTATGATAATGTTGGGTTCTATCATTCAGTGGAGAACTAAGCTGAATACAAAAAGTGCAGGAGAGAGCTGAAAAGGGAAATAAGAGGGGAAAGACATATCAGTGGGTAACAAAGGAGGGAAACATATAAATATCAAAAAGGTAGTCAAAGGTGGAACTTATTAGGGACCTCTGCCTTATGGAGGCAGAAGGCATGGATGATGTACTAAATGAGTACTTTGTATCTATCTTCTCTAAAGAAGAGAATGCTGCCAATATCACAGTAAAGGGGGAGGTAAAAGAGAAATTGAATAGAATACAAATAGTAAAATAGGAGGAACTTAAAATGTTGGCAGTGTTCAAAGTAGAAAGGCCACCCAGTCCAGATGGGTTGGTTGCACCCAGGTTGCTGAGGGAATTAAATGTGGAAATTGCAGCAGCTGTAGCTACAATCTGACAATCCTTCATAGATATAGGAGTGGCACCAGATGACTGGAGGATTGCAAATGTTACAAACCTGATCAAAAAAGGGAGAGGGATAAACCTGGCAATTACAGGCCAGTCAGCCTAATATCAAGGATCTTAACATTTAGGACATTGGCCGGAATTTTACGTTGGGCAGGAGGTCCCGTCCACTGGCCGAAAAGTCGGGGGTGAGCCCGCTTCCGCTGGGCCTGGGGAACCACGCTGGGATTTTTCGCTCCTCAGGCCCATACTTGGCTTTGGGCAGGACTTCCACCTCCTTGATGCAGGAAGTCCCACCTAATGGAGCTGCCAGCCAATCAGCAGGCCAGCAGCTCTTAGTCCCAGCAGCACCACTGGGAGCGTTGTGCGGTGGGGACGGTGGGGCTTCAGGGCCGCATCTCCATGGGGAACAGGGTGCCCGATCAGAAGGGCCCCCACACCCGCAGCCCACATTAAGGCGGGGTTCTTGGGTCCTTTGATGTCCAGCTGCCACGGATAAAACACCAGTGGCAGTGGGAGGAGACACTTTATTGGCAGCTGATTGGCCACTTAAGGGCCTTGATTGGCCTGGGGTGGGCGGGCCGTTTCTCACCGCCACCGCCCCACATAAAATTTCAGCAGGGATGGGAAGGCCTCGGGAATTGCCCTCCACCCCTCCCCCCTCCCCCCCCCCCCCCACCTCTCACTAAACTGATTGGATTCTTTGATGAAGTGATGACAATTGTGGATGAGGGTAATGCAGTTGATGTTGTGTACATAAACTTTCAAAAGGCGTTCCATAAAGTACCATATAATGTCAATCACTTCCCATACCTTGGGAGCCCCCTCTCAGCAAGGGCAGACGTCGACGATAAAACATACCATTGCCTCCAGTGTGCCAGCTCAGCCTTCGATTGTCTGAGGAAAAGAGCATTTGTTGACAAAGACCTCAAACCTGGCATCAAGCTCATGGTCTACAGAGCCGCAGTGCTACCTGCCCTACTGTATGCGTCGGAAACACGGACACTGCACAGCAGATATCTCAAAGCCCTGGAGAAAAATCACCAGCAGTGCCTCCGCAGGATCCTTGCAAATTCAGTGGCAGAACAGGCACTCCGAAATCAGTGTCCTTTCTCAGGTGTGAGGAAAACCGCACCTGCCAAGAATGAGGTATATTAATTTCATCCTAAGGAACATTAATTTTTAAATTCTTACAGCACTGATATATGGCTGTACCTACATTTTAAAAGGACAGTGGCTGGAAACATTTGCATTCCAAAAGACATTTGCCTGGAGAAGACAATGGAACTGCTCCTGGATTCAATTAATCCAAATGGATTTTGATCACTAGACATTGAATGTGTAAAAAGCCAGCATTCCATTTCCCCGCAGTGAGAGTGTCTACTAAGATGGACAATCCACAAACTGCAGGAGCGGTTGTTCCAAATAAGGGGTTAGTTACCCGCTGGCCGACTTGGAGCTTTGAGTTGTGCTCACAGACAGTTTGAGTCAGACTGCAACTGAACTTGAAGAATGACAGCATCTCCCTGTCTCATTCTCTCTCCCTCTCACGCAAAGATAGGGACCCACGGAAGAAACTAAGCCAAGACAGAAAACTATCTAAACAAGTTTGAAAGAGTGCACTGGGCCCCAACGAGACAGCAAAATTTAACTGCAATCAAAGATTTTATATCAAACTCGAAAGACAGTAAATGAACTCCAGCTATTGCTTCAAACCTTTCCCCTTGATTCTTTCTCCTTTTCTGTCTCTTTCTGCATGTGTGTTTATCGCGTATGGAAACTGGTGTGGTAGCGTCGCATATTTTTAGTAGTTTTAACTGAATTAGAGTTTTAAGATTAACAAATGTTCACCTTTCTTGTTTACATCTAATAAAATCTGTCTGGTTAATTTCTTTGCCATTACAATTGGAGAGCAGTGAACAAGGTTTCACTGAGGCGAAGCTAAAACCACAGTGTTTTAAAAATTAAACCCTCTTACAGTCAAACCAGGAAAAGGCTGAGAGGGGAGCCCTAAACCCCTTTCTCACCTGGTCGTAACACTGGTCAACATCCCCCGTATCGAGACACTGGTCATGGCTAGTCAGTTATGCTGGGTGGGCCACATTGTCCACATGCCTGACACAAGACTCCCAAAACAAATTTTCTACTCTGAGCTCCATCATGCAAGAGGCTATCAGGAGGGCAGAGGAAACGCTACAAGGATGTCCTTAAAACCTCCCTGAAAAAATGTGACATCTCCACTGATTCGTGGGAATCTCTTGTCCAAGGCCGCCCAAAATGGAGAAGAAGCATCCGCGATGGTGCCAACCTGTTCGAACAACGTCAACAGGCCCAGGCAGTGACCAAGTGCAAACAGCAGAAGGAGCGTTTGGAATTTCAAGCATCACTTGCCTCACCAAACATCACCTGCCCCAGCTGTGGCAGAGTGTGCGGATCCAGAATTGGACTATCCAGTTACCTAAACACCACAACCATGGAGTGGAAGAAAGTCATCCTCATTCCCAAGGGACTGCCTAAGAAGAAGAAGATGTAATAGAGTTGTTAGCAAAATTGAGATTTAAGGGATTAAAGGGACAGTGGCTGTGTGAATACGAACTTGGCTAAGGGATAAACAGTTATTTTTCAGACTGGAGGGAAGTGTTCCATGGTGTCTCTCAGGGTTAGTATTGGGACCACTGCCCTTTTTGATATGTATTAATGGCCTGGACCTGGTCAAACTGGGCATGATTTCCAACTTTGCCTATGATACTGTTACGACCAGGTGAGAAAGGTGTCTAGGGGTCCCTTTTAGTTTTCACCTGGTCTTATGTAACAGGATTTAATTTTTAAACACACTGTGTTTTAAACTCCCCCTTGGTAAATCCTTGTTCACCGCTTTTCAACTATAAGGCAAAGAAATGAGCACACCAGGTTTTCTTAGGTTTAAAGAAGATAAGTGAAATTTATTAAACCTTAACCTTAAACTCTAATTTGGTTAACGCCTACGGATACACTCTGCACTCCATGCTAGCATGCATATGTGATATGCACATGCAAAGAGAGACAGAAAAGAGCAGGAGAAAAATAAAATCGAGAGGTTTGAGGCAATATCAGAAGAGTTTCTTGTTACTGTGCTTCGAGCTCACTGTGGAGTCCTTTTGTAAGTAGTCTTGCTTTTCGTTGGGACCCAGTATTCTTCTTAAACCTTGTTCACTGGAGGAGACTTTTCTCTCTTGGGGTTCATGTGCCTTCAATGGGTCTTCAGTTCCGTGAGAAAGGGATGGGAGCAGACAGGAGAGAATCTTTTCAGTCCAGGAGCCAACAGCTTTCTCAGTTCAAATTCTCTATGGCAAGTTCAAATTCAAAAAACTCCAACTACCAGTGAGCCATGTGACTAAACTGGTCTGACCATGTCTTCTGTGTATTGGGGAAGCAGGGACTGGCGAGGGGCCTGGCAATTCCTCGTGATAGGCCCTCTTTTCTTCCCAGCAGCAATTTTAAGTTTTAATGTTCATGTGGCGAAATAATGTGAGCCTCAGTCTTGGCACATGGGGGCCTGCATGACACCTCCACACCCAGGGGAATGAAATGCAATTTGAAAATAAAGCGCGCATTTCATTATAAGGTTTGAGAGAAAAAAAAGATACAGAAAGAAAATCCATGCATTTCTCTCATTCATTTCCATTAATTCATCAATCTTAAAGCTTATTAAAATTGTCTTTTCTGGGTGGCAGTACTGCTTTAATTTCCCCTTTTTTGGCATCCCAGTAGCAATGAGGTTTTTTGGGGAAGCTTTTCTTCAGTTTGCCCATTGCCATGACTGCCTCGGGTTTTTGTTCCTGTTGAGGTCATGGTTTTATTCAGGAGAGTTAGTAATGGGCAGGTCTATCTTGAACTCTCTAAGTCATGCCAAGACTTTTGACTTTAGGGGATGGATGGTTCCCATTTCCTCTGACTGTGGGGGAAAATTCTTTGTTAATCGCTCCTTTGTTCTCTGGGACGCTCCTACCTGCAGGTATTTGTGCAGACGTGACTGCACTCTCCTGTGACACTTTGACTAGGTGAGGCATCACCCTCACGGTTTCTGTGCCCCCCAGAGGTCTCTCTTTATCTCTACAGGTTCCTGTAAATGCTGTTCGCAACTCTGGTGAGGTGCTTCTAGAGTCTGCATTTACGTAGGAGGATGTGGGGACTAACTTTTCAAATTTTCTGGGGTTGGCTGACCGGACAGTAGGGGTTTCATCCAGGATTCCTCCCGGACTTCCTTTAACCTGCCCTGTTGGTCCCTTTTTCCCTTTCTCTTTCTAAACCTTTGCCAGCCTGTCCCCTTTTGTTCTCGGCGGGGGTCCCTTACAGTTCACCAGCCTTGGGCTGGAGGGTCCTCCTAACACCTGTACAGGACTTAAGGGTGCAGGTTTCACTGTAGGTTGGGGTTTCCCCTCAACTTGGCACATGTGGCAACTCCTGCAGTACTCCACTACATCTTTGTAGAGTTTTGGTGAGTTAAACTGCTGTCTTATGTGGGCTTTGGTCTTTTATATACTGGCATGTACAGCCACTGTAGTCTCATGGGCCCTTTTTAATATTTCTCCCCAGTAGTTCTAACTGGTGAACTACTGTCCACTCTTTGCCCTCAGGTCTGTGAGGAGAACTCCATTTCCTCATCAGTACTTCATTCTTTAAATAGTAGCAATCAGGGACTCCCTCTGCTTCACTTTCAGACTGGGCAGCCTGTGCTAACTCTCACAATACTGGGTCAGCTTGCTAAGCCTCACCTAGGGAAAATTCATTTAATTTATTCCCTGGGTCTCCTAACTTTCCAAAGAAAGTCTCAGACTGACAGACCCCATGGTCATCTGCCTGCAGTGCCAATACAGTCTCCTCCGAGGGAGCTGGTTTGATCATGGCCTGATCCACTACACATTCAAGGACACTGCAGGGGACCATCTCCTGCCACTGCCCTGTCTCTCTGACCTCCTGCGGTCTTTCTTTCACTACTAGGGGGGCTACCACCTTCATCCCCTGCCAGATCATTACCAAGGAGCAGTCAAACTAGGGACAATTCCTACAGTCACCAGTCCTGAAACTGGGTCGCACTCCAGGTGCACCCGGTGTACAGGTACAGGCATACACTGCCCTCCAATACCATTCACCACCATTTTGGTGTTCACTGCACTCTCTGGGGGAAAGGTCAGGCCTTTTCCCAGTAAAAGAGATCTAGTGGCCCCTGTGTCCCTGAGAATCACCATGGGCTTGCTTGCCCCACTTGAGGGGTATGGGATTACTTTCCCTTCAGACACAAAACCCTTATAGCCTTCAGGAATTCTATTAACTTTTCCTGCACTGACCACAGTAAGCTTCCTGGGTTGCACTCTTACTGCAGTTAAAGCCACAGCTTGTTCTGCTGTGCTTTGCATGAGGTACCCGTCTTCACTGAGCGGGTGTGCCCTGATTAACCCTACCAGTTTCCCCTTTAGTTTCTGGCAGTCAGCTTTTAAATGCCCTGCCTTATTACAATGGAAGCACACAGGTCTCGGGTCTCACTCTTGCTCACAGCACCTTCTTTTTTGGCTGCAGGAGAGCCCCCTGTGTCTCCTGCTTTCCCTTCTCTTCCAGGACTGTCTGGGCAGAGATCACCTTCCCACCCTTTGTCCTTTTCGGATTTGTGGAGGTGATTAGGAAAGATTTTCCCCTGTGAAACCGACTTATAAATTAAGGCAAATTCATCGGCCAGAACGGCTGCTTGCCGGGCTCCCTGAACCCTCAACATGGGTCTTTATTGAGATTGGGAGAGAGTTTTTAAATTCTTCTGACTGGTTTACTTCTCTGAGAGTCTCATAGCTGAGCTGTATTTTTAAAGCCCTCAGCCACTGGTCAAAAGCCAGCTGCTTACTTCTTTCAAACTCCAGAAAAGTTTGAATAGCTTGCTTTTTGAGGAGTCTAAACTTTTGGCAGTAGGCTTTGGGCACTAATTCATATGCCCCAAGGATAGCATTTTTGGTCAGTTCATAATTTGGTGAACTCTCATCTGGCAGCAAGGAATAAACCTCATGGGCTTTTCCAGTTAGTTTGCTTTGCAATAGAAGAGACAGGTCTCAGCTGGCCATTTTAGCTGCCTTGCCAGTTTCTCAAAAGACACAAAAATGCTTCCACATCATCCTCATTGAATTTTGGAATTAATTGAGCGAGTTTTAGCCATTTTGTGCCCAGCCCTGAATTATGCTCCTCCATATTGGCCATGCTTTCACTGGGATTACTCTGTCACCCCCTAGTTAACTCAAGCCATTCCAGCTCTCTCTCTTCGGATTCTTTCTGGAATATTCTTTCTCTCTCTTTCTTATCTCTCTCTCGTTCCTTCTCCTGTCTTTATTTCTCTCTTTCCTCTCTCTCTATTTCTTCACGTTCCTTCTGGAAGGTTCTCTCTCCCTCTCCTGCCTCTGTCTCTCTTTTTCCTGTTTCTCCCTTTCTCTTTCCCTTTCTCTGTCTTCTGGTTCAAGTTTCTTTTGTTCCAGTTGTATCTTTGCAAGCAGTACCCTGTCTGGGACCACCTCTAACACTGCTTCTGCCTCTTCAGATTCAAGGGAAAAATGATTGGCCACTAGCCTTAGAAGTTCAGACTTCCTAGCCTTGCCACGTACGGTGATCCCACACTGCTCAGCCCTTTTTCTCAACTCCTCCATAGACAGTGCTTTTAACTTATCCCAAGTTACTTCACCCTGGCTTGGAGTGCTACTCGCTTCAGTTGCAGACATGTTAGTATTCAATCACACACAACCACAAGAAAACTTGTAATAATATTGCTCTATTTTTTTGATTGGGAAAAATTTAGCTTCCCACTTCCAATTTCTCTCATTTGTCTGTGGGTAAAATTCCAGACTAGAGCACCCAAATTTCTGTTACAACGAGGTCAGAAAGGTGTCCAGGGGTCCCTTTTAGCCTTCACCTGGTCTTATTAATTTAATTTTTAAACACACTGTGTTTTGAGCTCCCCCTTCGTGATTCCTTGTTCACAGCTTTCCAACTATAAGGCAAAGAAATGAGCACACCAGGTTTTCTTAGGTTTAAAGAAGAAAAGTGAAATTTAATAAACCTTAAACTTAAACTCTAATTCAGTTAACGTCTAAGGATATATGCCGCACCACACACTAGCATGCATAAGTGATACACACATGCAAATAGAGACAGAAAATAGCAGGAGAAAAATAAAATCGAGAGGTTTGAGGCACTATCAGAAGAGTTTCTTGTTTACTGTGCTTCGAGCTTACTGTAGTCTTTTTGTAAGTAATCTTGTTCTTCATTGGGACCCAATATTCTTCTTAAACCTTGTTCACTGTAGGAGACTTTTCTTTCTTGGGGTTCATGTGTCTCCAATGGGTCTTCAGTTTCATGAGAAAGGGATGGGAGCAGACTGGAGAGAGGTCTTTTTAGTCCAGGAGCCAACAGCTTTCTCAGTTCAAATTCGCTGTGGCAAGTTCAAATTCATGTGACTAAACTGGTCTGGCCATGTTTTCTGTGTATTGGGGAAGCAGGGACTGGGTCCTTTGTTCCAACATTGTCTGCTAGTATGCAAAAAAGGTCTTTCCGGCGAGGGGCCTGGCAATTCCTTGTGAGAGGCCCTCTTTTCTTCCCAGCAGCAATTTTAAGTTTTAGTGTTCATGTGGCGAAATAATGTGAGCCTCAGTCTTGGCAGGTGGGGGCCTGCATGACAATACAAAATTAGGGAATGTAATAAACAATGCAAAGGATAGTAAAAGAGGAAGACATAGACAGACTGGTAAAATGGGCAGGCACATAGCAGTTGAAATTTAATGCAGAGAATTGTGAAGTGATTCATTTTGTAGAACATATGAGGAGAGGAAATATAAACTAAATGATGCAATGTTAAAGGGGGTGGGTAGAGAGAACTGGGGTCGGGTACGTACACAAGTCTTTGACGTTGGCAGGACAAGTTGTGAAAATTATTTTTAAAAGGTGTATGCGATCCTTAGCTTTATAAATAGAGGCATAGAGTACAAAAGCAAGACTATTATGCTGAACATTAAAAAGAAACCGATTAGACTCCAGCTGAAGTATTGTGGCCAATTTCAGATACCGCCCTTTAGAACGGATACCAAGGCCTGAGGAGGGTGCTGAAGAGATTTACTCCAATGGTACCAGGGATGAAAGACTTCAGTTACATAGGGACAATAAAGAAACTGCAGTTGTTCTCCCTAGGGCAGAGAAGGTTAAGAGGAGATTTGATAAAGCTGTACAAAGTCCTGAAGGGTTTTGATAGAGGAAATAAGGAGAAACTTTTTCCAGTGATAGTGGGTTGGTAACCAGAGGACACAGGGTGAATGTAATTGGCAAAAGAACCTGAGGCAAAATGAGGAAAAAAAATTACCCAGCAAGTTGTTATGGTCTGAAATGCATTGCCTGAAAGGGTGGTGGAAGCAGATTCAATAGTAACTTTAAAAAGGGGAATTGGATAAATACTTGAAGGGGGAAAATTTGCAGGACTTTAGGGAAAAAGCAGGAGAGTGGAACTAATTGGATAGTTCTTTCAAACAGAAGGAACAGACACAATAGGCCGAATCGCTTTCTTCTGTGAAGTAGTATTTTATGATTTAAGTCTTGCTGACAGCAAAGGGTTGAAAATGCCCTGTTAGCTGTGTTGTAAAGTTTTTGGCTAATTAACTAAGGGACATGACTTGTATAATTTCACCCAAGTTGATGTGCGGAGACTAGACATTGAGTTTGTCATGGGATATTAGAAAAACAATGGTTCTGTCTTCAGCTATAATGAACACCATTTAATTAGTCCCTGGAAGCCAGTGGTACTTGTATGTTTAATCTGTAACCATGGATACCAGCTTTAAAAGGAAAATTTCAGGTTCGAAACATTTAACTGAACACTGGTTCATTTGGTGCATTTTTATCACTTATCTAACGCAGGAAAATCAGGATTCACAATGGATGTTTCTTTATTCACCTTAAACAATCCCATCCCGCTTTGCAAAAGCTATTAGTAACCAATTACAATCAAATGTTACTGGCTGATGTTCAAGAATAGAGGGGGTGTTGGAAGGGGGGCTAATTCTTCTAATTGATAATGTTACCAAAACAAAATTTTTTACCCAAATGTTAAGGACATAAGAACTAGGAGTAGGACTGGGAAATTCAGCCCCTCGGGCCTGCCCTGCCATTCAATACGATCATTGCTGATCTCATCTCGGCCTCAACTCCACTTTCCTGCCCATTCTCCATAACCCTTCAACCCATTACTAATTAAATGTCTGTCTATCTCCTCCTTAAATTTACTCAATGTCGCGGCATCTACCGTACTCTGGGACAGTGAATTCCACAGACTCACGACCCTTTGAGAGAAATAATTTCTCCTCATCTCTGTTTTATATCTGCTAGCCCTTATCCTAAAACTATGACCTCTCGTTCTAGATTGTTGCACAAGAGGAAACATCCTCTCTATGTCTGCTTTGTCAATCCCCTTAATCATCTTATATACCTCAATTAGATCTCCTCTCATTCTTCTAAACTCGAGAGAGTAAAGGCCTAAACTGCTCAATCTCTCTTCATAAGACAAACCCCTCATCTCTGGAATCAATCTAGTGAACCTCCTCTGAACTGCCTCCAATGCAACTACATCCCTCCTCAAGTAGGGGGACCAAAACTGTACGCAATACTCCAGGTGCGGTTTCACTAGTACCTTGTACATTTGCAGCAACACTTCCCTACTTTTATATTCTATTCCTTCAGCAATAAATGCCAAAATTCCATTTGCCTTCCTTATTACCTGCTGTACCTGCTTACTAGCTTTCTGCGATTCATGCATGAGGACACCCAGATCCCTCTGCACCGAAGCACTCTGAAGTTTCTCTCCATTTAGATAATAATTTGCCTTTCTATTCTTCCGATCAAAATGGATAACCTCACACTTATCCACATTCAACTCCATCTGCCAAATTTTGGTCCATTCACCTAACCTATCCATATCCATTTGTAAATTTCTTATTTCTTTATTGCAACTTACTGTCCCACCTATTTTAGTGTCATCTGCAAATTTGGCTATAGTACCTTCTATCCCTGCATCCAAGTCATTAATATAGATTGTAAATAGTTGGGGCCCAAGGACCGAACCCTGTGGCACCTTACTAGTTACATCTTGCCAACCAGAAAAAGACTCATTTATCCCAACTCTCTGTTTTCTGTTGGTTAGCCAATCCTCTATCCAAGCAAATAAATTGCCCCTACACCCATGTGATCTTACCTTGTGTATTAACCTTTTGTGCGCACCTTATCAAATGCCTTCTGGAAGTCCAGATACACTCCATCTACAGGATCCCCATTATCCACTTTGCTTGTCACAGCTTTGAAGAACTCTAGCAAATTAGTCAAACACGATTTACCCTTCATAAAACCATGAGGGATTGCTTTTTGACTTTCTAACTGTCCTGTTATTACTTCCTTAATAATGGATTCGAACAATTTCCCAAAGACAGATGTTAAACTAACTGGTCTATAGTTTCCTACTTTCTGCCTCTCTCGCTTTTTGAATAAGGGCGTTATATTAGCTTTTTCCCAATCCACTGGAACCTTCCCCGCATCCAGGGAATTTTGGAATATTATAACCAATGGATCCACTATCTCCACTGCCACTTCCTTTAATACTCTAGGATGTAGGCCATTAGGCCCTGGGGACTTGTCTGCCTTCAATCCCAATAGTTTGCTGAGTACTTTTTCCCTAGTGATGATGATTTTTCTAAGTTCCTCTCTTTCTATAACTTCTGCATTACATGTTACTATTGGGATGTTACTAGTATCCTCCACCATGAAACTGAGGCAAATACTGATTTAGTGTCTCCACCATTTCTGTGTTCCCCTCTAATAACTCCCCAGTCTCATCCTCCAAGGGGCCAACATTCACTTTAGCTACTCTCTTACCTTTTATATACTTATAGAAGCTTTTACTATATTTTTATATTTTGAGCTAGTTTTCTTTCATAATTTACCTTTGCTCTTTTTATTATTTTTTTAGTAAAGCTTTGTCGATCTTTAAAAGTTTCCCAACCTTCCAGCCTGCTTTCTCAGTAAAATTTTCAACAAGAGAAATTTCACCCCAAAGGCAAATTTCAAATAGAATTTCATATTTTCAGTGTTTATTTGTTCAATTTAATTTAATTGGCCATTTTTGGATCTGCCAAAATCTAGCTACTGTTACTGTTTTACAAAATCTAACAGCTCCACTCCCAATAGCACAACTCTGCAAGTGCCTGCCTGGCAAGGAGTTTATGTTTTAGGTGATGACCAGTGATGTATTTGCTGACTGTTCCATAGACAATGGCAGCTGGTTACACCAGTTTCTCACCTATGCAACAGGCCTAGTGCCATACTGTAAAATCCGGGAAGAGATCCAAAGTTTTACTGTGTGTAACAAGTTGTCATTGTCATCATCTCCCAGATAGAGCTGGTACATTTGATAGGAGCTATTAAGTCATTTTAAACATTGAATCGATATTACAGTCCACAAACACCAATTTCAAAATTAATCAGGTTTTATTCGTTTAACCCAAAAACTGTCTTTGGGTAGAGTGTAAAATGACCATTTATCTGTACCCATGAAACATGTGATTTATTAAACTGTGGAGATTACATTAACATGTTATTATAGATTATTCATGTCTGGTTTTTTTGTATTACTTTAAATAACAAAGTTAACTTTTTGCCAGCTTCACCAACATAAAACTTGGCAGGACACACAATAATGATGCAACTGTTTCAAGAAATGAACCAGAATTAATGTGTCCAAAGAGTAAACTAGGATATCCAAAAGGAAAGTTAACAAGTTGTTGAGCTTTATGACAGTTGGACTCATTGGCAGCAGCAGTGGCTATGGACCTGGATGGAGACTGAGGACAGCAGCTGGGGAATTAAAGCAGAGCAGAGACAGCCTAGAGACTCACAGCAGCAGCAGCGGCAGTGGACCTGGATGGAGACTGAGCGCAGCCTCCAAGGAGTTAAAGTTGGGGAGAGAGAGGGAGCCCAGAGAATCATTGGCAGCAGCTTCAGAGGACCTGGGTGCAGACAGAGTGCCATGACCAAAGAGTTAAAGTGGGGGAGAAGGCCTCCAGCAAAAGCATCAGCAACAAAAGCAACATCTGTGAAACAGCTATAGTGATATCCCAATCATGGAAGGAGCCGATTGGTGAGTGTTTCTAGTTAATAGTCTAGAAAGGAATGGCATGGCAGGGCACTTCAGACCTGTGGAATACACATGTGGGAAATCCTGGATGCCACTCATAGCCTGGATGCCCACATGTGTAGGATGTGTCACCAGCTGGAGCAGCTCAAGCTCTGAGTTTCGGAGATTGAGTGGCAGCTGGAGTCACTATGGAGCATCCACGAGGCTGGGAGGGTCATGGATAGCATATTTCTGGAGGTGGTCACCCCACAGCTTAAAAATATGCAGGCAGAGAGAGAATGGACAACCATCATAAGGACAAGAAGGATCAGTCAGGCAGGGCAGTGATCCCATGACTGCATCTTGCTCTCCAACCAGTATTCAGTTCTAAATACTGGTGAGAGTGTTGGCTCCTCTGGGGAGAGCAGGCAGAGCCAAGTCCACGGCACCCTGGGTGGCTCAGCTGCATGGTGGGGGAGAAGAAGAGTGGAAGAACAATAGCGGTAGGGGATTCAATAGTGAGGGGAATAGCCAGGCACTTCTACAGCCACAGACGTACCTTCAGGATGGTATGTTGCTACCCTGGTGCCAGGCTCAAGGATATCACTGAGCAACTACAGGATATTCTGAGGGGGAAGGGTGTACAGACGAGGTCATGGTGCATATTGTTATGAATGACATAGGCAGAAAAAGGGATGACGTTCTACAGGCAAAGTTTAGGCATCGAGGAGCGATTTAGAAAAGCAGGACCTCCAAAGATAGTAATCTCTGATTACTCCTGGTGCCATGTGCTAGTGTGTACAGAAATAGGAAGATAGAACTGATGAATATGTGGCTGGAGAGATGTTGCAGGAGGGAGGGCTTTAGATTCCTGAGGCAGTCAGACTGTTTCGAGGGGAGCTGGGGCCTGTACTAGCCAGACGGATTGCAACTCAACAGGACTGGGGCCAATATCCTCACAGGGGATTTTGGTAGTGTTTTTGGGGAGGGTTTAAACTAGCTTGGCAGGGGGATGGGAACCTAAGAATAGATTCAGAATGAACAGACAAAAAGTTTGAAATGGAAGGCAGAAATTTAGCAAGTGTGTTGGAAAGGCAGAGGAAACGAAGGCTAAAAAATAGACAACAAGGGAGCATGGCAGTGCTAAATGGTATATACTTCAATGCAAGAATAAAGCAGATGAGCTGAGAGCACAAATTGACACTATTAGTGGGAGTACGATTACTGAGGCATAGCTGAAAGATGGGCATGAATGGCAGCTCAACATTCCTGGTTACAAGGTTTCCAGACAAGATAGGGAGCGGGATAAAAAGGAGGGAATTCGCAATATTAATTAAAGAAACAATTGCGGAGGAATGATATGGTAGAAGGATCATCAAATGAGGCCAGATAGGTTGAACTGAAGAACAAAAAAGGGGCAATCGCACTCTGGGAGTGTTTTTTAGACACCCAAACAGTTAAAGGGAGGTAGAAGAGCAAATATGTCGGCAAATATCTGAGAAGTACAAAAACAATAGAACAGTAAGAGTCGGCAATTTCAAGTTTGGGCACAGTCAAGGTATATTCCCTCAAAGGGGAAAAGTAGGGCAAACATATCCGGAGCTCCCTGGATGTCAAATGAGGTAGAGATTGAGATAAAGAAGAAAAAGTGTGCTTATGAGAGATGCTAGGTAGAAAATACTATTGAGAACCAGGCTGAATATAGAAAGTCCAAAAGGGAAGTGAAAAAGCAAATAAGAGAAGCAAAGAGAGCACATGAAAAGAGACTGGCAGCTAGCATTAAAGGAAATCCCAAACTTTTCTATGGGCATATAAATGGTAAAAGGGTGGTAAAAGGAGGAGTGCGGCGAATTAGGGACCAGAAAGGGGATTTACACACAGAGGCAGAGGGCATAGCTGAGGTATTAAATGAATACTTTGCATCTGTCTTTACCAAGGAAGAAGATGCAACCCAGGCAATGTTGAAAGAGGAGGTAAGTCAGACACTAGAGGCGTTTAAAATTGATAAAGAGGAAGTTTTTTAAAAAATTTGTTTGTGGGATGTGGGCATCACTGGCTAGGCCAGCATTTGTTGCCCATCCCTAATTGCCCTTGAACTCAATGGCTTACTTGGCCATTTCAGAGACATTTTTTAAGAATCAACCACATTGCTAAATAACTAAACCGGAGGGAGGAGATTACTGTATTTAGCATTTAATATTTATAGTAGAAATCTAACGCTACAGACCATATAGTTAATTGTAACTTAATTGAGTAAGGATTTAATAAGTATTTATTTTAAATTAATTTATTAATTAGTGCTAGAAATGTCAGTTAGAGGGGTAAAGTGCTTCACCTGTGAGATGTGGGAGGTCCGTGACGCTTCCAGTGTTCCGGATGACTACATCTGCAGGAAGTGTACCCAATTGCAGCTCCTCACAGACCGTGTGGATCGGTTGGAGCAGCAATTGGATGCACTTAGGAGCATGCAGGTGGCAGAAAGCATCAAAGACAAGGATTTTAGAGACGTGGTTACACCCAAGGTGAAGGCAGATAGATGGGTGACCGCTAGAAGGGGCAGGCAGTCAGTGCAGGAATCCCCTGTGGCTATCCCCCTCTCGAACAAGTATACTGTTTTGGATACTGTTGGGGGTGATGGCCTATCAGGGGAAAACAACAGCAGCAGCCAGAGCAGTGGCATCACAACTCGCTCTGTTGTTCAGAAGGGAGGGACAAAGCGCAGAAGAGCAATAGTTATAGGGGACTCTGTAGTCAGGGGCACAGATAGGCGCATCTGTGGACATGAAAGAGACTCCAGGATGGTATGTTGCCTCCCTGGTGCCAGGGTCAAGAATGTCTCTGAAGGGGGAGGGTGAACAACCAGAGGTTGTGGTGCACATTGGTACTAACGACATAGGCAGGAAGAGTGACAAGGTCCTGCAGGGGGAGTTCAGGGAGTTAGATAGAAAGTTAAAAAACAGGACCTCTAGGGTTGTAATCTCAGGATTACTCCCTGTGCCACATGCCAGTGAGGCGAGAAAGAGGAAGATAGTGCAGCTAAACATGTGGCTAAACAGCTGGTGCAGGAGAGAGGGTTTCAGATATCTGGACCATTGGGATCTCTTCCGGGACAGGTGGGACCTGTACAAGAAGGACGGGTTGCATCTAAACTGGAGGGGCACAAATAGCCTGGCTGCGAGGTTTGCTTGTGTCACTCAGGAGGGTTTAAACTAGTGTGGCAGGGGGGTGGGAACCAGAGCAGTAGGTCAGCAGGTGCAATAACTGAGGGGGAACTAGTAAATAAGGCCAGTAAGACTAAGAGGAAGAGCAGGCAGGGAGATGTTGCTGAGCACAGCGGAACTGGTGGTCTGAAGTGCATTTGTTTTAATGCGAGAAGTATAACAGGTAAGGCAGATGAACTTAGAGCTTGGATTAGTACTTGGAGCTCTGATGTTGTTGCTATTGCAGACTTGGTTGAGGGAAGGACAGGATTGGCAGCTAAACGTTCCGGGATTTAGAAGCTTCAGGCGGGATAGAGGGGGATGTAAAAGGGGTGGGGGAGTTGCATTACTGGTTAAGGACAATATCGCAGCTGTACTGCGGGAGGACACCTCGGAGGGGTCATGCAGCGAGGCAATATGGGTGGAGCTCAGGAATAGGAAGGGTGCAGTCACGATGTTGGGGGTTTACTACAGGCCTCCTAACAGCCAGCGGGAGATAGAGGAGCAGATATGTAGACAGATTTTGGAAAGATGTAAAAACAACAGGGTTGTAGTGGAGGGTGATTTTAACTTCTCCTATACTGACTGGGACTCACTTAGTGCTAGGGGCTTGGATGGGGCAGAATTTGTAAGGATCATCCAGGAGGGATTCTTGGAACAATATGTAGATAGTCCAATTAAGGATGGGGCCGTACTGGACCTGGTATTGGGGAATGAGCCCGACCAGGTGGTCGAAGTTTCAGTAGGGGAGCATTTCGGGAACAATGACCATAATTCCGTAAGTTTTAAGGTACTTGTGGATAAGGATAAGAGTCGTCCTCGGGTGAAGGTGCTAAATTGAGGGAAGGCTAATTATAACAATATTAGGCAGGAACTGAAGAATTTAGATTGGGGGCAGCTGTTTGAGGGTAAATCAACATCTGACATGTGGGAGTCTTTCAAACGTCAGTTGATTAGAATCCAGGACCGGCATGTTCCTGTGAGGAAGAAGGATAAGTTTGGCAAGTTTGGGGAACCTTGGATAACGAGGGATATTGTGAGCCTAGTCAAAAAGAAAAAGGAAGCATTCGTAAGAGCTAGAAGGCTGGGAACAGAGGAAGTCCTTGAGGAATATAAAGAACGTAGGAAGAAACTTAAGCAAGGAGTCAGGAAGGCTAAAAGGGGTCATGAAAAGTCATTGGCAAACAGGATTAAGGAAAATCCCAAGGCTTTTTATACGTATATAAAGAGCAAGAGGGTAGCCAGGGAAAGGGTTGGCCCACTCAAGGATAGAGGAGGGAATCTATGCATGGAGGCAGAGGAAATGGGCGAGGTACTAAATGAGTACTTTGCATCAGTAATCACCAAAAAGAAGGACTTGGTGGATGATGAGTCTAAGGAAGGGAGTGTAGATAGTCTGGGTCATGTCAATATCAAAAAGGAGGTGGTGTTGGGTGTCTTGAAAAACATTAAGGTAGATAAGTCCCCAGGGCCTGACGGGATCTACCCCAGAATACTGAGGGAGGCAAGGGAAGAAATTGCTGGGGCCTTGACAGAAATCTTTGCATCCTCATTGGCTACAAGTGAGGTCCCAGAGGACTGAAGAATAGCCAATGTTGTTCCTTTGTTTAAGAAGGGTAGCAAGGATAATCCAGGAAATTATAGGCCAGTGAGCCTTATGTCAGTGGTAGGGAAATTATTGGAGAGGATTCTTCGGGACAGGATTTACTGCCATTTGGAAACAAATGAACTTGTTAGCGAGAGGAAGCATGGTTTTGTGAAGGGGAGGTCGTGTCTCACTAACTTGATTGAGTTTTTTGAGGAAGTGGCGAAGATGATTGATGAAGGAAGGGCAGTGGATGTTATCTATATGGACTTCAGTAAAGCCTTTGACAAGGTCCTCATGGCAGACTGGTACAAAACGTGAAGTCACACGGGATCAGAGGTGAGCTTGCAAGATAGATACAGAACTGGCTTGGTCATAGAAGACAGAGGGTAGCAGTGGAAGGGTGCTTTTCTGAATGGAGGGCTGTGACTACTGATGTTCCGCAGGGATCAGTGCAGGGACCTTTGCTCTTTGTAGTATATATAAATGATTTGGAGGAAAATGTAGCTGGTCTGATTAGTAAGTTTGCAGACGACACAAAGGTTGATGGAGTTGCGGATAGTGATGAGGATTGTCAGAGGATACAGCAGGATATAGATCGGTTGGAGACTTGGGCGGAGAAATAGCAGATGGAGTTTAATCTGGACAAATGTGAGGTAATGCATTTTGGAAGGTCTAATACAGGTGGGAAGTATATGTAAATGGCAGAACCCTTCAGAGTATTGACAGGCAGAGAGATCTGGGTGTATATGTCCACAGATCACTGAAAGTGGCAACGCAGGTGGATAAGGTAGTCAAGAAGGCATACGGCATGCTTGCCTTCATCAGTTGGAGCATAGAGTATAAAAATTGGCAAGTCATGCTGCAGCTGAATAGAACTTTAAGTAGGCCACACTTGGAAGATTGCGTGCAATTTTGGTCGCCACACTACCAGAAGGATGTGGGGGCTTTGGAGAGGGTACAGAAGAGGTTTACCAGGGTGTTGCCTGGTCTGGAGGGTATTAGCTGTGAGGAGAGGTTGGATAAACTCAGATTGTTTTCATTGGAACGATGGAGGTGGAGCGGCGACATGATAGAGGTTTACAAAATTATGAGTGGCATGGACAGAGTGGATAGTCAGAAGCTTTTTCCCAGGGTGAACGAGTCAGTTACTAGGGGACATAGGTTTAAGGTGCGAGGGGCAAAGTTTAGAGGGGATGTGTGAGGCAAGTTTTTTACACAGAGGGTGGTGAGTGCCTGGAACTTGCTGCCGGGGGAGGTGGTGGAAGCAGGTATGATAGTGACGTTTAAGAGGCATCTTGACAAATACATGAATAGGATGGGAATAGAGGGATATGGACCCCAGAAGTGCAGAAGGTTTTAGTTTAGACAGGCATCAAGATCGGTGCAGGCTTGGAGGGCCGAATGGCCTGTTCCTGTGCTGTACTGTTCTTTGTTCTTTGCTGTGGGTCTGGAGTCACATGTAGGCCAAATCAGGGGGTAAGGATGGCAGATTCCCTTCCCTAAAGGACATTAATAAACCAGATAGGTTTTTACAACAATTGACAATGTTTTCATAGTCTTCATTAGACTCGTTTTTAATTCCAGATATTTATTAATTAAATTCACATTTCACCATCTGCCACGGTGGGATTCAAACCCATGTCCTTAGAGCATTACCCTGCACTCTGGATTACAAGCCCAGTAACAATACCACTACGCCACCACCTCCCCCCCAGGTATTAGATAGGCTGTCTGTACATAAAGTGGATAAAGCACCAGGACCAAATGAGATGCATCCAAGGATACGAGGGAAGTGAAGGTGGAAATCGCAGAGGTACTGGCCATATTTTTCAGTCTTCCTTAGACTTGGGGGTAGTGCCAGAGGACTGGAGAATTTCAGATGTTACACCCTTGTTCAAAAAAGGGTGTACAGATAAGCCCAGCAACTACAGGCCAGTCAGTTTAACTTCGGTGGTGGGAAAACTTTTCGAAAAAATAATTTGGGGAAAAAAAATCAATAGTCACATAGACAAATGCAAGTTAATTAAGGAAAGCCAGCATGGATTTCTGAAGGGAAAATCATGTTTAACTAACTTGCTGGGAGTTTTTTGAGGAGGTAACAGAGACGGTTGTTGAGGGCAATGCTGTTGATGTGGTGTACATGGACTTTCAAAAGACCTTTGATATAGTGCCACACAACATACTTGTGGGCAAACTTAGAGCTCGTGGAATAAAAGGGACGGTAGCAACATGGATGAAATTGGCTGAATGACAGGAAACAAAGAGTAGTGGTTAATGGATGTTTTTTGGGCTGGAGGAAGGTTTGTAGTGAAGTTCCTCAGGGATCAGTGTTGGGACCCTTGCTTTTCCTGACATATATTAGTGACCTAGACCTTGGTGTAGAGGGCGCAATTTCAAAGATTGCAGATGATACGAAACTTGGAAGCATTGTGAACTGTGAGTAGGATACTGTAGAACTTCAAAAAGACATAGACAAGTTGCTGGAATGGGTAGACAGGTGGCAGGTGAAGTTCAAAGCAAAGAAATGTGAAGTGACTTATTTTGGCAGGAAGAAATAAAGGGTACAATTCTAAAGGGGGTGCAGGAGCAGAGGGACCTAGGTGTATATGTACATAAGTCCTTGAAGGTGGCAGGACAGGTTGAGGGAGCAGTTAATAAAGCATACAGTATCCTGGACTTTATAAATAGGGGCATAGAGTCCAAGAGCAAGGAAGTTTTGATGAACTTGTATAAGACACTATTTCGGCCTCAGCTGGAGTATTGCGTCCAGTTCTGGGCGCCGCACTTTAGGAAAGACGTGAGGGCATTGGAGAGAGTACAGAAAATGGATCCAGGGTGAGGAATTTCAGTTATGAAGATAGTTTGGAGAAGTTAGGACTGTTTTCCTTGGAGAAGAGAACGCTGAGAGGTGATTTGACAGAGATATTCAAAATTATGAGTGGTCTGGACAGAGTAGATAGAGAGAAACAGTTCCCACTCGTGAGAGGATTGAGAACGAGAGGGCACAGATTTAAAGTATTTGGTAAGAGAAGCAAAAGTGACATGAATGTGGCAGGACTGCAGAGCTTAGATCTGATCCGTTGGTTTTGGATTTGCTTCGCCCTGCCTCTTGCATGATGCTTCTGCTGTTTGGCATGCATGTTGTCCTGTGTTGTAGCTTCATCAGGTTGACACCTCATTTTTAGGTATACCTGGTGCTGCTTGTGGCACATTCTCCTGCATTTTTCATGAACCAGGGTTGATCCCCTGGCTTGATAGTGATGGTAGAGTTAAGGATATGCCAGGTCATGAGGTCACAGATTGTGGTTGAATATAATTCTGCTGCTGCTGATGGCCCACAGCGCCTCATGGATGCCCCGTTTTGAGCTGCTAGATGTGTTCTGAATCTATCCCATTTAGCACGGTGGTGGTAGTGCCACAGAACACAATGGAGTGTGAAGTCGGGACCTTGTCTTCACAAGGAAAAAATTCTGAGGGACAGGGGTAAATCTTCATTTGGAAAGAGATGGATTAATCAAAGACAGCATGGATTTGTTAAGATAAGGTCATGTCTGACTAACATGATTGAATTTTTTGAGGAGCTAGTAAGGAGGGTAGTGCATTTGATGTAGTCTATATGGATTTTAGCAAGGCTTTTGATAAGGTCCCACATGCCAGACTCACAAAAGTAAAAGCCCATGGGATCCAAGGCAACGAGGCAAGTTGGATCCAAAATTAGCTCAGAGGCAGGAAGGAAAGGGTAATAATGGTCAATGGATCTGTTTGTGGCTGAAAAGCTGTTTGCAGTGAGGTTCCACAGGGCTCAGTAACAGGTCCCTTGCTTTTGTGGTATATATCAATGATTTGGACTTGAATGTAGGGGGTATGATTAAGAAGTTTGCAGACAATACAAACATTGGCTGTGTGTTTCATAATGAAGAAGAAATCTCTCGACTGCAGGAAGATATCAATGGACTAGTCAGGTGGGCAGAAGAATGGCAAATGGTTTTCAATCCGGAGAAGTGTGAGATAATGCATTTGTGGAAGGCTAACAAGGCAAGGGAATACACAATAAATGGTAGGGTTCTGAGAAATGTAAAGGAACAGAGGGACCTTGGAGTGCATATTGCTACAGCCAGCTGAGAAAGATGTCCCTCTCAGCCTTCACCTGGTCTTACCCTAACAGGGTTTAATTTTAAACACACTGTTTTTAGCTCCCCCTTGGTGAATCCTTGTTCACCGCTTTCCAATTATAAGGCAAAGAAACCGGCACAAACAGGCTTTCTTAGGTTTAAAGAAGAAAAGTTGAAATTTATTAAACGTAAACTTAAACTCTAATTCGGTTGACGCCTACGGATACACGACATGCCCATACTAGCAGACATACACGATACACCCATGCAAATAGAGACAGAAAAGAGCAGAAGAAAAATAAAGTAGAAAGGTTTGAGGCAATATCTGGAGAGCTGTTGTTACGGTTCTTCGAGCTTACTGTTGATTGTAGGTCGATCTTGCTTTTCAATGGGGCCCAGTATTCTTTTTAAACCTTGTTCGCTGTAGGAGAATTTTCTCTCTTGGGGTTCATGTGCCTTCAGTGGATTCAGAGGCTTGTGAGAAAGAGATGGGAGCAGGCAAACAGGAGAGGTTGTAGCGAGCCAGCCAGGAGAGATCTTCTCAGTCCAGGAGCATTCTGCCTTCTGCCCAAACTGAATATAGAAATTCAAAAAACTCAGGTTGCCCAGCAGGTTAGTCATGTGACTAGCTAGTTTGACCATGTCCGTTTGTGTATTTGGCCATCTTAGCAGTCAACCTGGGATGCGAGCTCCCCCACCTTCAACGTCTGGTGATCAAAAGTCCATTGTGGGTTGAATGTATCAGGGAATGGCTGCTTTCTCCTTCCACTGTCTGTTAATATGCAAATGTCTTTTCCAGCCACGGTTGATCTGTTTAACAAGTCCTTTCTTCGCTCCAGTAACTATTTAAAATCAATGTTCATGACAAAATTAATGTGCCTCATTCTTGGCAGGTGGGGGCCTAGCATGACAATATCCATAGATCTCTGAAGGTGGCTGGACAGGTAAATAAGATGGTCAAGAAGGCATACAGGATACTTGCCTTTATTCGCCGAGGCATAGAATAAAAGAGCTGGGAAGTTATGCTGGAACCATATAAAACACTAGTTACACCACGGCTGGAATTCTGCATGTTGTTCTGGTCACTGCACTGCAGTAAAAATGTGATTGCACTACAGAGGGTACAGAGGAGATTTACGAAGATGTTGCCTGGACTGGAGAATTTTAGTTATGAGGAAAGATTGGATAGGTTAGGGTTGTTTTCTTTGCAACTGAGGTGGCTGAGGAGAGACCTAACTCAAGTGTATAAAATTATGAAGGATTGAGATAGAATAGATAGGAAGGCCCTATTTTCCATAGTTGAGTGGTCCATAACCAGGGTGCATAGATTTAAGGTAAGAATAAGGAGGTTTAGAGAGGATTTGAGGGGAAATTGTTTTCACTCAGAGGGTAGTGAGGATCTGGAACTCACTGCCTGAAAGGGTGGTAGAGGCAGAAACCCTCATAACATTTAAAACATACTTGGATATGCACTTGAAGTACCATAAGGCTATGGACCAAGAGCTGGAAAGTGCGATTAGGCTGGATGGCTAGTTGTCGGCTAGCAGGGATACAATGGGCTAAATAGCCTTTTTCCATGCTATAAATTCCTATAATTCTATGATTCCATTGTATGAAAGGTCAAGGAAACTAAGGGCTGGATTGTAAGAGCCCGGCGGCGGGTGAAAAATATGGCGGCATTCAAACCAGCATGCCATTGTGAACTACCGATCATTTAAATACCCGGGTCGGCCCGCGCACCAATCACATGGAGGGGGCGGGCTGTCTGACGCTGGCAATGGCGTCAGCTGCCTGTGCGCAGGTGTTGGCACTATTTTTAAAAGGCAGCCAGCCCTGCTGGTAGATTTAAATTTTTAAAGAGACACCCACCCCCACCCACCCTCCACTGTTGCAAATAAAATTCTAACGCCCTTTCCCACTCCCCCAATAACAATAAAGTTAACTATCTGCCCTTTCCACCCCAAAACAGTTACCTTACAAATATAATTTTCCACCCCCAAACTGTACAAAGTTCACAGTTCACCCCTTCCCACCATCCTTTACACTCACAACAATTATTTGACCCCATCTCCCCCACCGCACCAAAATGTTTCACTCCCCCGACCCCTGGAACCAATGTCAGCCCTGCTTTCCCCAGATGGGAAAGTGAAGGTGCGGGAGTGCCAGCCGCTGCACTGAAGTTCTCAGCGGGTCGATAAGATGGGAGATAAGTTTACTTAAGTGTATTAATGGTGCTTATTTCAATATGCAAATCTGGATCCCATCGCCCAGCGGCGGGGGGGCCGCCACGGAGCCTTGCCACCGGTGGGAAGGTCGGGCCTGGCCTTCCCGGTGTTGGACTCCGTTGCAGGCCTCTGCCGGAACAATCTTCCAGCACCCCACCACCATGGAACCCGACGTTGGGAGCCCAGTAAAATCCAGCCCGAAAGCTCTGATTTTTGAAAATGGGAAAGATATGATTGAGCTGGCACAATGCGAATGCATAAAAAAGTAAGAAGATAAGCAGTATGTGGATGGCCCTACTAGAGAAGGGGCTACACTCGACCTCCTCTTAGGAAATAAGGCTGGGCAGGTGGTTGATGTGTCAGTGGGGGAGCAGTTTGGGACTAGTGACCATAACTCTATTAGCTTCAAATAAAAACAAGAAATGCTGGAAATACTCAGCAGGTCTGGCAGCATCTGTGGAGAGAGAAGCAGAGTTAATGTTTCAGGTCAGTGACCCTTCAATATGATATGTTAACTCTGCTTCTCTCTCCACAGATGCTGCCAGACCTGCTGAGTATTTCCAGCATTTCTTGTTTTTATTTCAGATTTCCAGCATCCGCAGAATTTTTCTTTTCCATTAGCTTCAAGATAGTTATGGAAAAGGATAGGACTGGTCGTCAGGTTGAAGTCCGAAATTGGGGGAAGGCTAATTTCGATGGCATCAGACAGGAATTCTCAAAAGTTGAATGGGAGAGGTTGTTTACAGGTAAAGGGGCATCTGGATGTTTAGCAAGTGGGAGGCTTTTAAAAGTGAGATAGGAAGAGTTCAGGGATGTCATGTTCCTGTTAGATGGAAGGGAAAGGCTGGCAAGTTTAGGGAAGCTTGGTTGACGAGGGATATTGAGGGTCTGGTCAGGACAAAGAAGGAGGCATATGTCAGGTATAGGCAGCTGGGATCAAGCGAGTTCCTCGAGGAGTATAGGGGATGTAGGAGTGCACTTAAGAAGGAAATTAGGAGGGCAAAAAGGGGCCATGAGATTTCCCTGGCAGATAAGAAAAAGGAGAATCCTAAAAGATTCTATAAGGATATTAAGAGTGAAAGCTAGGGAGAGAGTAGGTCCCCTTAAGGATCAGTGTGGTAATCTATGTGTGGAGCCAAGGGAAATGGGCAAGGTCTTAAATGAATATTTCTCGTCTTTATTTACTGTGGAGAAGGTCATGGAAGCTAATGAGTTCAAGGGAGGGAACAGCGATATCCTGGAGCATAGCAACATTACAAAGGAGGAGGTGTTGGAGGATTTGAAGCGCATTAAGGTGGATAAATCCCCAGGACCTGACCAGGTGTATCCTAGGATGCTATGGGAAGCAAGGGAGGAGATTGCTGGGGCCCTGGCAGAGATTTTTGTATCATCATCAGCCACGGGTGAGGTGCTGGAAGGCTGGAGGATAGCTAATGTGGTGCCTTTATTTAAGAAGGGCAGCAGGGATAAGCCAGGGAACTGCAGGCCAGTGAGCCTTACATCAGTGGTGGGAAAGTTATTGGAAGGGATTCTGAGAGACATGATTTATATGCATTTGGAAAGGCAAGGTCTGATTAGGGATAGTCAGCATGGCTTTGTGCATGGAAAATCATGTCTCACGAATTTGATTGAGTTTTTTGAGGAGGTGGCCAAGAGGACTGACGAGGGCAGGGCGATGGACGTTGTCTGCATGGACTTTAGCAAGGCCTTTGACAAGGTCCTGCATGGTAGGCTTTTCCAGAAGGTTCGAACACATAGGATCCAGGGTGAGCTAGCAAATTGGATACAAAATTGGCTTGGTGACAGGAGGCAGAGGGCAGTAGCGGAGGGTTGTTTTTCAGATTGGAGGCCGGTGACCAGTGGTGTGCCACAGGAATCGGTGCTGGGCTTTCTGTTGTTTGTCATATATATTAATGACTTGGATGTGAATGTAAGGGGGCATGATTAGTAAGTTTGCAGATGACGCCAAAATTGGTGGTATAGTGGACAATGAAGAAGGTTGTCTAAGGTTACAACAGGATATAGATAAACTGGGAAAGTGAGCAAGGGATTGGCAAATGGAATTTAACGCAGACAAGTGCGAAGTGATGCATTTTGGGAAGTTAAACCAGCACAGGACACATACAGTGAATGGAAGGGCCCTGGGGAGTGTTGTTGAGCAGAGAGACCTTGGAGTGCAAGTACATAGTTCCCTGAAAGTGACAACACAGGTAGACAAGGTGGTGAAGAAGGCGTATGGCATGCTTGCCTTCATTGGCCGAGGCATTGAGTACAAGAGTTGGGACGTCAAGTTACAGTTGTACATAATGTTGGTTCGGCCGCATTTGGAGTACTGTGTGCAGTTCTGGTCACCGCACTACAGGAAAGATGTGATTAAGCTAGAGAGGGTGCAGAAAAGATTCATAAGAATGTTGCCTGGTTTGGAGGGCTTGAGTTATAAAGAGAGATTGGATAGGCTGGGTCTTTTTTCCCTGGAGCGAAGGAGGCCAAGAGGGGACATGATCGAGGTATATAAAATTATGAGAGGCATAGATAGGGTAGATAGCCAGAGTCTGTTTCCCATGGTCGGGGTGACTAAAACGAGAGGGCATAGATTTAAGGTGAGGGGGAGGAGGTTTAAAGGTGATCAAAGGGATACATTTTTCACATGAAGAATAGTGGGTATCTGGAATGAGCTGCCAGAGGAGGTGGTGGAGGCAGGAACAGTATCAACATTTAAGAGGCATCTGGACAGGTACTTGAATGAGCAAGGCATAGAGGGATATGGAATTAATGCAGGCAGGTGGGATTAGTATAGACAGGCATTATGGTCGGCATGGACGCGATGGGCCGAAGGGCCTGTTTCTATGTTGTACGACTCTATGACTGTAAGAAATAGGAGCAGGAGTAGGCTATTGCAGAAAATACAGAAGTATGGGATTGAAGGTGAATTAGTGCTTTGGATCAGAAATTGGCTAGCTGAAAGAAGACAGAGGGTGGTGGTTGATGGCAAATGTTCATCCTGGATTATAGTTTCTAGTGGTGTACCGCAAGGATCTGTTTTGGGGCCACTGCTGTTTGTCATTTTTATAAATGACCTGGATGAGGATGTAGAAGGGTGGGTTAGTAAATTTGCGGATGACACGAAGGTCGGTGGAGTTGTGGATAGTGCCGAAGGATGTTGTAGGTTACAGAGGGACATAGATAGGCTGCAGAGCTGGGCTGAGAGATGGCAAATGGAGTTTAATGCGGAAAAGTGTGAGGTGATTCACTTCGGAAGGAGTAACAGGATTGCAGAATACTGGGCTAATGGGAAGATTCTTGGTAGTGTAGATGAGCAGAGAGATCTTGGTGTCCAGGTACATAAATCCCGGAAAGTTGCCACCCAGGTTAATAGAGCTGTTAAGAAGGCATATGGTGTGTTAGCTTTTATTAGTAGGGGGATCGAGTTCAGGAGCCACGAGGTCATGCTGCAGCTGTACAGAACTCTGGTGCGGCCGCACCTGGAGTATTGCGTGCAGTTCTGGTCACCGCATTACAGGAAGGATGTGTAAGCTTTGGAAAAGGTGCAGAGGAGATTTACTAGGATGTTGCCTGGTATGGACGGAAGGTCTTACGAGGAAAGGCTGAGGGACTTGAGGTTGTTTTCGTTAGAGAGAAGGAGGAGAAGAGGTGACTTAATAGAGACATATAAGATAATCAGAGGGTTGGACAGGGTGGATAGTGAGAGCCTTTTTCCTCGGATGGTGATGGCAAACACGAGGGGACATAGCTTTAAGTTGAGGGGTGATAGATATAGGACAGATGTCAGAGGTAGTTTCTTTACACAGAGAGTAGTAGGGGCGTGGAACGCCTTGCCTGCAACAGTAGTAGACTCGCCAACTTTAAGGGCATTTAAGTGGTCATTGGATAGACATATGGATGAAAATGGAATAGTGTAGGTCAGATGGTTTCACAGGTCGGCGCAACATCGAGGGCTGAAGGGCCTGTACTGCGCTGTAATGTTCTATGTTCTATGTTCTATGAGTAGGCCATTTCACCTTTCAGGCCTGCTCTGCCATTCAATAAGATCATAGCTGATCTTCTGCCTCAACTACACCTTCCCACACTATTCCCATATCTCTTGATTCCTTAGTGTCTATAAATCTATTGATCTCTGACTTGCAAACACTTAATGACTTAACATGCATAGCTCTTTGCAGTTGCGAATTCCAAAAGATCGCTCGCTTTGAGTGAAGAAATTTCTCCTCATCTCAATCCTAAGTGGCTGACCCCTTATTCTGAGGCTGTGACTCCTAATCCTAGACTCCCCAGCCAGGGGAACCGTCCTCACAGCATCTACCTTGTAAAGCCCCTTAAGAATTTGATATGTTTCAATGAGATGACCACTCATTCTTCTAAACTCTAGGGAATATTGGCCTAGTCTACTCAATCTCTCCTCATTGGACTATCTCCTCATCCCAGGAATCAGTCTAGTGAACCCTTGTTGCATTCTCTCAGGCATTCCTTAAGTAAGGAGATCAAAACAGCACACAATACTCCAGGTGTGGTCTCACCAAGGCCCTATACAATTCCAGTAACTATTCTTTGCTCTTAATCTCCAATCCCTTTGTAATAAAGGTTACATACCATTTTCTTTCCTAATTCTTTGCTGTACCTGCATGTTAGCTTTCTGTGTTTCGTGTAAAAGGACACCCAGGTCGCTCTGAATGCCACAATCCCCAATCTCTCATCATTTGAAAAATATTCTGCTTTTCTATGTTTCCTATCAAAATGGATAACTTCACACTTCACCACATTGTACTTCATCTACCACGTTCTTGCCCGCTGACATAACCTGCTTAAATCCTTTGCAGCTTCTTTGCATTTCTTTCACAGCTTACTTTTCCACCTCACTCTATCATCAGCAAACTTGGATGTATTTTCCTCGGTCCCCTCATCTAAGCCATTGATGCAGATTGTAAATAGTTGAGGGCCAATCACTGCTCCTTGTGGTACTCCACTAGTATCAGTCTCCCAACCCAAAAATGGCCTGTTTATGCCTACTCTTTTTTCTGTCTTTTAATCTCAATCATCAATCCATGCTAATACATTACCCCCAATTTGTGTAAAAACCTCTTGTGCGGCACCTTATTGAATGTGCTTTGAAAATTCAAAAGCACTACATCCACTAGTTCCCCTTTATTCAACAACAAGTTATATTTATACAGCACCTTTTACATAATAGAACCTCCCAAGGTGCTTCACAGGAGCATTATCAAATGAAATATGACACTGGGCCACATAAGGAGATATTAGGTCATATGACAAAAAGTTTGCTCAAAGAGGTAGGTTTTAAGGGGTGTCTTAAAGGAGGGCAATGAGGTAGAGAGGCAGAGTGGTGTCTGGTGGGTATTCCGGAGAGTAGCGTCCAGGCAACTGAAGGTGTTGCCACCAATGGTGGAACAACTAATATCAAGGATGCACCAAGATGCCAGAATAAGAAGAGTGCAGATATCACGGAGGGTTGTGGGGCTGGAGGTGATTACAGGGATAGGAAGGGGGGCGAGACCGTGGAGGGAATTGAAAACAAGGATGAGAATTTTAAAATCAAGATGTTGCTTGACTGGGAGCCACCATAAAACCCTCAAAGTTACATCTTCAAAAAGCACTAACAGATTTGCCAAACACAATTTCCATTTTGTAAATCCATGTTGATTCTGCCCAATCATATTATAATTTTCTAAGTGTCCCGTTATCAAGTTCCTTGATTAATAGATTCTAGGATTTCCCTACTACTGATGCAAGGCTAAATGGCCTATAGAAACGTAGAAACATAGAAAATAGGAGCAGGGGTAGGCCATTCGGCTCTTCAAGCCTGCTCCGCCATTCATTATGATCATGGCTGATCATCCAACTCAGTAACCTGTTCCCGCTTTCCCCCATATACTATAGAAACAACAGTTCCCTGTTTTCTCTCGCCCTCTGTTTTTGAATAGAGTGGATACATTTCCCACCTTCCAATCCACAGGGACTGTTCCAGAATCTAGGGAATTCTGGGAGACCAAAACCAATGCTTTCACAATCTCTATAGCTACTTCTTTTAGAACCCTGGGGTATAGGCCATCAGCTCCAAGGGATTTTTTGGCTTTTAGTCCCATTAATTTCTCCAGTACTATTGCTTTATAGTTATTAATTCCCGTATTCTTCATTCTCACTAGACCCTTGGTTCCCCACTACTTTCAGAATGTTTTTTGTGAAGACCAATACAAAGAGCAGAATTTTAACTGCCTAGGGGAGGCAGGTTCGGGTGCAGGTGGGAGCTTAAAACCCTGTTCCCGCTTTTGCCCCATACCCGTTGATCCCTTTAGACCCAAGAGCTATATCTAACTCCTTCTTGAAAACATACAATGTTTTGGTCTCAACTGCTTTCTGTGGTGCGAATTCCACAGGCTCACCACTCTCTGGGTGAAGAAATTTCTCCTCATCTCAGTCCTGAAAGGTTTATTCCGTATCCTTAGGCTACGACCCCTGGTTCTGGACTCCCCCACCATCAGGAACATCCTTCCTGCACCTACCCTGTCAAGTCCTGTTAGAATTTTATAGGTTTCTACAAGATCCCCCCTCAATCTTCTGAACTCCAGCGAATATAATCCTAACCGACTCAATCTCTCCTCATATGTCAGTCCCACCATCTCAGGAATGAGTCTGGTAAACCTTCGCTGCACTCCCTCCGTAGCAAGAACATCTTCCTCCGATAAGAAGACCAAAACTGCACACAATAATCCAGGTGTGGCCTCACCAAGGCCCTGTATAATTGCAGCAGGACATCCCTGCACCTGTACTCAAATCCTCTCGCTATGAAGGCCAACATTTGCCTTTTTTACCGCCTGTTGGACCTGCATGCTTACCTTCAGCTCTGGTGTACGAGAACACCCAGGGCTTGCTGCATATTCTCCACTCTCAGTTTATAGCCGTTCAGATAATAATGATCTACTTTCCTGTTTTTGCTACCGAAGTGGATAACCTCATATCTATCCACATTATACTGCAAGTACCATACATTTGCCAACTCACTCAATTTGTCCAAATCACCTGAAGCCTCTCTGCATCCTCCTCACAACTCACCCTCCCACCCAGTTTTGTGTCATCTGCAAATTTGGATTATTACATTTAGTTCCCTCATCTAAATCATTAATGTATATTGCGAATAGGTGGGGTCCTAGCACCGATCCCTGTGGTACCCCACTAGTCACTGCCTGCCATTCGGAAAAAGACTCATTTATCCCTACTCTTTGTTTCCTGTCTGCCAACCAATTTTCTATCCATCGCAATACTCTACTCCCAATCCCATGCGCTCTAATTTTACACGCTAATCTCTTAGGTGGGACTTTGTTGAAAGCCTTCTGAAAGTCCAAGTAAACCACATCCACTGGCTCCCCCTCAATCAACTCTACTAGTTACATCCTCGAAGAATTCTAGTAGATTTGTCAAGCATGATTTCCGTTTCGTAAATCCATGCTGACTCTGCCCGACTCTACCACTGTTCTCCAAGTGCTCTGCTATAAAATCTTTGATAATGGACTGCAGAATTTTCCCCACTACCGACGTCAGGCTGACTGGTCTATAATTCCCTGCTTTCTCTCTACCTACCTCCCTTTTTAAATACAAACTTTCTGATATTCCTTTCAGGATTGTGACTGGTATATTGATGGGCTGACTTTGTCACAGTTGGCCATCAGTCTGAAGCCAGCAAAGAGAGCCAGAGCTACATCAGTGATTCTGCTGCAGCATGTTGCCACATAATAAATGAGTGACTATATCTTTCAAGTATCAAATTTAGTTTGAGAAGCAGCTCAGGAGAAGCATTATGGTTATTTTAACATTTCAAGCAGATTGGTAAAGATTCTAACTACTGTAATAATCCTGTTTAATCTGAATACTGAGCATTTCCCTGTTTAATGTTTAATAAATTTATCTATGAGCCTGAGCCTCTGTCTGATGGGTTTTATAGTCATCCATCATGGATTCCAATAAACTGCAGGGGTTCCCTCTGGGGTCTAGGATAGATATAGACTATGGAATGGCTTTTTGGAGCCCCACCAGCTGAGGTGAGGTGAGGGAGCCCAAAAATACTGGTGGCGGGCAACAAGCCAATTTCAAGACGCCAATCTCGGCACTGGCAATAATCATCAGGGCAGAGAGAGGGCAGGACAGGAATCCTGTTGTCCTCCCCATTTAGGCCAACTAAACTTGTTAAAAAGCTTGTTGAAGGGGGAGGGTGCAATATTTAAAGGGCCGCACAGTTTTCAAGAAGCTGTCAATTTCTGAACAGCTGAGTGGAGGCGGGTACAGAGTGAGTCGCCAGTCGTGGCTGCCCCAGGGCATCACACCAGCCCCATAAAGCAAATGGGGACTGGGCACTTGGTAAGGGGGTGCCCTTTCTGCTACAAAGGTGGCAGGGAGAGTGGGCACTCAGCATCAGGACTCTGAATGGGATCGGCATCCCACCCTCGACATTATGGGGGCAGAAGAGCATAGGGCTAGGATGGGTCAGACGCTTCATCTCCACCTCACAGGCCTTGGAATATAGGATAGTGTTGCAAATTAGGTGGTCATCTTAAGCTGCTCGCAAAGTCATCTTTTATCTGTTGCTTTTTAATTTCTTAAAAAAAAATTCAGGTCTCCAGCCAGTGGATTAAAAAAAATAATCATTCAGCATAGCACATTGGCATAACATCTGAAAAACACCAGCACACCACTGCATCTCACTGGCCATTGATGCCCTTTTTGCCCGAACTGGACAGAAAATTAATTTAACAACCGACACTGCCTCATGGGGACAGAGAGCATTGGGTTTTGCCTCCGTCGCTGAATTCCCCATGTACAGGGCATCATCAATTGCACCCATGTGGCCATCAAGGCACCCAGTGACTGGCCAGTGAGATCCATCAACAGGAAGGGCTTCCATTCTCTCAACATCCAACTGGTCCATGACCACAACAGGAGCTTCCTCCATGTGTGTGCTCATTTTCCTGGCAGCTGCCATGACTCCATCAACCTCTGCCAGTCCAGGCTACCTCAGATCTTAACTCCAACCCCTAGAGTGCACAGATGGATCCTAAGGGACAAGGGATATCCCTTGAAGAGATGGCTACTCACTCCTCTACCAGAGCCCCAGACAAAGGCACAGGGCAATACAACCAATGCCACCTGCTCAGCAGGAAAACCATTGAGCAGGCCAACGGATTTCTGAAGATGTGATTCTGGTGCCTGGACTGGTCAGGTGGTTTCCTCCAATAACCCTCCTGCAATACCCTGCTGTTCATTGTGGTGGTCTGCTGCACTTTCCATAAGATGGCCCTCCAGAGAGATGTGGACAATGAGGATGGTGAGGACTTGGGAGGAGTCTAAATGAGTCCCACACTTTAGCTGACCCACCTCCATTCCCATCCCCACTCACTCCAAGTGGACAGGAAAATCATCTCCATACCAAGTAAGGCCCACCCTCGTGAAAATCTGAACTTTAATCCGTTTCCCACCAGAAGCAGGTTTCTGACCCCAAAACAGACCCAACTCCTGTTTCCTGCCTCCATGGCGAAAATTCAGCCCTAACTATCTATGCGGGGCTTGAGGTCCACTGATGGGAATGGTCATTGCCACTGATCCTAACGAGTAGATCTAGCACAAAAACTACAATAGTATTGGCCTTGATTGATGTTTTTGAGCTGACAATGGAAATCCATTGGTGCCTATTTAAGCATGTCAGAAAATAGAGCTCAGCATCCAGACCATCACACATGTGATAGCCCATATTAAAATTATTGATGCACATAAAATTGCTCTCTGTGTGTTCCTTTCGTCTTTATGCTTGCAGTAGAGAGAACTTCAGTCTAAATCCTTTAAATTAAAAAAATATATATCAACCATTTTAGTTAGCAGTATTACTTTGCTGGCAGTTACAGTGATGTTCAAACACTTTCACTAATTGTCTTAGAATTAATTTATTTAAATGTTTCTGAGGACCCTTGTGGCATTTAAGAAGTCTGCTTTTAATGATGGGAAACAGAAAAACTGCTTTGTGACTAACATTGAGCTCACTCGCAATTCCATTCAGCATCATAACACACTTGGAGCTGTTACTGCAGAGTTAATGTTTGGGCCGCTAACATATGTACAAATATTATATTGTATTATAACAGCTACAGCTGAGGAAAAAAAAGACTTTGATGCAGCCAAAATGGAACTTTATGGTAATTCAGACTTATTAAAGCTACAGCTGGTGTCTTGAACAGTAATAATAATTGCATAAGAAGAGTGGGAGTAATTTTATTTGTGCATATTTAAAGAATTTAGGGAGCCACATTTATTGGGAAAAAATAATTGAGTATTTCAGGCTGCCAGGCAGAGGTGTACAAGTGTTAGTGTATATTTGCCATAAAAATCCTTCTCTACAAGATATGAAATATATCGCTATTCCTTCGTCATCGCTGGGTAAAATCCTGGAACCTGCTACCTAACAGCACTGTGGGAGTACCTTCATCACATGGACTGCAACCGTTCAAGAAAGTGACGCACCACCCCATTCTCAAGGGCAATTAAGGACGTGCAATCAATGCTGGCCTTGCCAGTCACGCCCACATCCCATGAATTAATAAAAAAGTGAGACATTAACTGAGCAGTTCTGCAATGTGTGGGCGAGGGTCGGAGAGGGCACTTTACCCATGAAGGGAAGCATCATGCTTGTAAACACAGACATTTTTTTAATCATGTTATTACTAGTTTAATTTTATTCAGGTTATTTTCTTGGCAACACTATTGAACAATGCTTCCTTGATTTAAGTGCAATTTGTCATATTAGAACTATAGATTGTAGATTATAGATTGGTGCAATACCTTTCCAATTCTCAAATACTTGATATACCTTTAGACAGAGAAGGGACATGTCAGCCTTGTATGCGTGACATTGTTAGAATATACCTGTCAAGTGCTCATGGTACTGTTAGCATATCTTGATGGTATTGATTTAACTTTTTGCTTTTGTGTACTGGAGTAATGAATCATTTTTTTGCTGAATCATTTATAAGCAGCTCATAACAAGGTAATTTATGGAGAATCTAAAAAGGTAGACGCATTTCAATTTAGCAATGTTAAGCCATGAACAGTCCTAAAATTTTGAATTAACATTCGGCTGAATTTTGCTGCGATTGTCAAGCGAATGGCGGAATGAGTTTTCTGTCCACCCACGTGAAACCACCGGCCACATCCCCCGGGGCCTTCATTGCAGCATGGATCCCATTCCTAACTGGGTCTCCACCGCTGAGATGGAGACAAATCAGGGCTAACTACAGTAATTAAAAAGCTGCTGCTGTTGATTTACCAGAAGCATAGCAGATGGATTTCTGACTCTGCTTAGAAGAACGGTCTTAAATCATCCGACATGTGGTGAGTAAGATGGAAATGTCCAACAGGAGTATGCGTAGAGTGCTTTTGCAAGGATTCCACAGGGACAGTTCCCAGAAACCACAAGCTTAAAACGGTAGGCATGAAAATCGATAATATGTTAATGCACAGATATTGTATTGGCTTTAGATAGTGGGAAATATGAGACAAATGTGTCAATATTAACACACCACTGGATTTCCTTCATGATGAGAAAGATCTGCAGTGGTTGTGCTTTGCAGGTCTTTTTCTCATATGGAATAAATCCAATGAAGCATCATTATCATCTTGATATGCTCTAATCACTCTTTTTAATGTGTTAACATAGAGAAAAGTATACAAATCAATAGGGCACATGACCCTGACAGGCCTTAAATGACATGTCATGCCTTACCTAAGTGTTATACTCTGCTCGACAGTCACACCACAAAAGGGTTGTTATGAAGGGCTATGTTTGAGAGACAAATACATTTGGCCTGCCCCTGCTAATTATGAAGTCAAAGGGAAGGGCTACTTCCTCGGCATCTAACTATGGTTTAGTTTTTCTGCCACGGGGTTAAAGTCAGTCCATGGTCAACATTTAAAAGCACATGATTATTTACATAAGAGATAAGAAGTTATAAAAGTAATCATGCAATAAATGTAGATATATTACAAAAATAACATTACTTTAAGAAAGAATAAACTGAAACCAGCCAACCATAATGAGGTGCTTTTGCTTGGAAGCTCTTTCTATTGTGGATATCAGAAAAGTGCACATTGTACAGTGATTCATTTTAAAATTAAAGCAGCCAACTTTTGTGCCAAGCTGAATTATGAGCTGAAGTATTCTCAATTAGAGGCAAGAGTGTTGCCACTGAGCCACAGCTAACATGGATGTTTTTTAAGAGATGCTTCAGATAAGACACAAAACTGGATAAGATTATGAATGCATTGTTTTGAGAATTACGCTTTTCTGCCCATGTTTTACAGCTTCAAAGAACATACTGACACACAATGCCTTGTGAAACCTATCCTCATGAGCCCTGGTTCCCCTACCTTATCTAATTAAAATATTCAATCCATGTGGGAATAATCTGGTCCACATATTTTAAAGACCTCAATCAAATCTTAATTGAAGTCTATGCTTTGCTTTTGAATAAAAAGACCCAGCTTTATGAACCTAACATGGTAATTAAGGGCTTCTAAGCTAGGTATCAATCTAGTGGCTCTCCTCTGAATCTTTTCAGATTTTACATCTCTGAATGTGAGAGAACTAAAACTGGATATCGTACTCTAGATAAGGCATGATCAAGGTCTTATATAAGAATAATCAAGTGTTTTTTTTTGTTTTATATTGGATCATCCTAGCAATAATTCCTCATATTCTATTTGCTTTGCTCTAGCTCCTAAGTTCTAGTCATGAAACTTCACGTACTAGAACACATAGATCTCTTTCCCATTCAACAGAATTTTGTTTGGAACTCTGTATAATATACACATGCTAGACGTTAGGCATGTGATTAACACTACATTTATCTATATTAAACTTAATTCTGCAGCAGAGCTTTCAGATGCTAACTTTGAGGGCCCGGACTACTGGTGAAGCCTGATGGGCATTCACCAGGAAATGATAGGTGGGCAGCCTGCCAGTGAGCCTGTGTACAGTGGCTGACAGCATAGAGCAGTTAATTTCCGACTTGTGTTGGGACTTCATGCAGCGTGTGGAGACCATTCTGTCACAAGAATGGAACGAGTGGTCAGGTCCATGAACACGATAGTGGGGCCCACCATGATGAAGCCTCTAGTTCCATGGCAGCTCAGAGTCCCTGAAGTCCAAATAGCAAAGAGTTGCATGTATCTGGTACATAACTGGTTAGTCTCCCATTACCAGATGTGGCTGAACTCTATCAAGCGCTACATGGCCTCACATTTCCTCAACCACTATTCTCAGATCATCCTGGAGAGAGAGGGTAACCCTCAGCTTCTTTTCTCCTCTATCAACGTCCTTCTTAAATGCTTCTCCACTACCTTTCACCTGCAACCCTAATAGCAAGTGTGAAAAGTTCATGGATTTCTGTGTCTTCAAAGAACTGGCGATTTGGATAGCAAGCTTGTGAACAGTCTGGTTCAGCCTGAGATAATTGTTGGAGGGAAGGATGAAGCCAGTGGCAAGGGTATGGAGTTTGTGCTGAGGGATGAAGACAATAGCCTTATCTACCTCTGCTGCTTCCCCCATCTTCTCATCCATGAGACTCACTTCACTCTCAACCCCATTTCTATTAAACTGCTGACCGTCCAACTGGCTGACAACTAGCTGACATTGTAAGTGGTTTCCTTTCAAAACTGCCATCAATTGCTCCTTCCTTAGAAAACTCACCCTTGATCTCTCTGTCTTGATAAACTACCATCACAACCACCAACCTACTTTTCATTTCCAAATACCTTGAACTTCCATGCAAATATCCACTGTAACTTCCTGTTTGAATGCCTCCAATCAGGTTACCATCACTCATATAGCATCAAAATCACCCTAACCAAAGTAATACATTGTATTCTCTGTGACTACAGCCATGGCACATTATTCATCCTCGTTCTCCTCAATCTCTTGCACCTTTGATATGATCAGGCACACCATGCTCATCCAATGCCTCACCTTCATTGTCCAGTTCAGAAGGACTGCAATTATTTGGTTCCATTCTTCACTGAACATTTCCAGCAATGACTTCACTTCCCAGCACCATCACCTCCAAAGTCCCCAAAGGATCTGTCTTTGGCCCCCTCTATTATTTGCTGATCCTTGGAAACATCATCCTGAGACACAGGATCAGTATCCGCATGTACATCAATGACAACCACCTCCACCTTTCCTCCATTGCCTCTATCTTGACAGACTGTTCGTCCAATATGTAGACTTGGTTGAGCAGCAATTTCCTGCAGCTAAACATTGGAAAGACCAAAGTCATTGGCTTTGGCCTCTGCCACAAACTCTGTACCCTGGTCATACTGGCCTCTGGCCACTGTCTCAGGCTGTTTGCATCCTCAGCGTATTTTCAACTCTAAGCTAAGGTTCTGACCTATAACCTTTCCATCAATAGAACCACCTATTTCCATTTCACACCTCAACCTATTCAACACTGAAACCTCACTGATACCCTATTCATCTCCAGACTCTAAGGCTCCCATATTTTCAGGGAGGTGGGAGGAGGCAAGTATGACTTTTATCAGCTGGGAAACCCGGAAATATCACAAGTATGGAGATCCTGCTGAATTTAACAGTTGTTCTTCATATTACTTTCACATTGCTGCTTGTTGGAGCTTGCTGTGCACAAATTGGCTGCCATGTTCCCCACACTGCAACAGTGATTACACTTCAAAAGTTCTCCATTAGCTTTAAAGCATTTGGAATGCCCTGAGGTCATGAAAGGTGCCATATAAATACAAGTCTTTCTTTTCTCCATTTCTGAATCTCAGAATCGTTAGAGTGCAGAAGGAGGCCATTTGGCCCATCGTGTCCGCACTGGCTCTCTGAAAGAGCCATTCCCCCATCTTCTTGCCATAACCCTGCACATTCTTCCTTTTCTTATAACTGCCTAATTCCCTTTTGAATGCTTCAATTGAAACTGCCTCCACTATGTTCTCAAGCAGCGCATTCCAGACCTTAACCAATCGCTGCGTGAAAAAGTTTTTATTCATGTCACTTTTGCTTCTCTTACCAAATATTTTAAATCTGTGCCCTCTCGTTCTTGATCCTTTCATGAGTGGGAACAGTTTCTCTCTATCTACGCTGTCCAGTCCCCTCTTGACTTTGAATACCTCTGATAAATCTCCTCTCAGCCTTCTTTTTACCAAGGAAAACAGTCCTAACTTCCCCAATCTATCTTCATAACTGAAATTCTTCATCCCTGGAACAATTCTTGTGAATCTTTTCTGTACTCCCTCCAATGCCCTCACGTCTTTCCTAAAGTGTGGCGCCCAGAACTGGATGCAATACTGCAGCTCAAGCCACACTAGTGTCTTACACAAGTTCAACATAACTTCCCGTCCAGCAGTTCGCTAGATTGAGAGGATGGCCAGCTGTTATGCAAGAAGGCCACAGCCAGGAGCCATGGAGGAGGGATGAAGGGAAAAGGAGAGAAATTATGGTGGGTGTGTGGATGGGAATGAAATCATAAGGCAGGATTCGATCACAGCGGGGGTGGAGAGGGTCGGCATCAAATTGCACAGGGGGAAGCAGATTGTGGTGGGTTAGCTTGGGTGAAGCAGAGGGAAGCATTCCTGCTGCTCCTGGTCCACAAGAAATGCAGGAAAAGTACTGACCTGCTGAAGCCAACACTTCTTCCCTTCCTTCAGCTGCCAGCTTTCCCGAGCCCTGGGAAACCCTGCCTGCAGCCATTAAATCCAAATGGCTGCTAAATCTGAAGCACATAGCCTCATTGACATGTTAATTTTTTTATTCGTTCAGGGGATGTGGGCGTCGCTGGCTTTGCCAGCCTTAATTGCCTTTGAGAAGGTGGTAGTGAGCTGCCTTCTTGAACCGCTGCAGTTCTTGGGTGTAGGTACACCACTGTTAGGAAGGGAGTTGCAGGATTTTGACCCAGCAACAGTGAAGGAATGGTGATATAATTCCAAGTCAGGATGGTGTGTGGCTTGGAGGGGAACTTGCAGGTGGTGGTGTTCCCATGCATCTGCTGTCCCTATCCTTCTGGGGGGTAGAACGTGCAGGTTTGGAAGGTTCTGTCAAAGGAGCCTTTGTGCTTGCTGCAGTGCATCTTGTAGATGGTACACTCTGCTGCCACTGTGCGTCGGTGGTGGTGGGAGTGAATGTTGAAGGTGATGAATGGTAAAGGCCTGCTACCCGACCCGAACCTGATGGGACCCGACGACATGTGTCGGGTTCGGGTCAGGTCGGGTTGGGTTGCACTTCCGGATCCGGCATTCGGGCTCGGGTCGGGCCGGGTCGGACACGCTCTATCACGGTAGGTGGCTCCACTGTTAATTTAATTTTTGAACTAGAAAGGTGGTTTTGTTATTATTTTAAGTTTATGCAGATCAGCAAGAAAGTGAAAAACGGAAGGTAAGTTAACTGATGGTCAGGTCGGGTCGGGTCGGGTTGGGCGCAGGAAAAAATGAAAGGACTCAGGCCGGGTGGGGCTCAGGTTGGGTGTGGTTCTGTTGGGCACGGGTCAGGTTTTTTTTTGCAGGCCCGAGCAGGCCTTTAGTGGTTGGGGTGCCAATCAAGTGGGCTGCTTTGTCCTGGATGGTGTCGAGCTTCTTGAGTGTTGTTGGAGCTGCACCCACCCAGGCAAGTGGAGAGTATTCCATTACACTCCTGACTTGTGCCTTGTAGATGGTGGACAGGCATTGGGGAGTCAGGAAGTGAGTTACTCGCTGCAAAATTCCCAGTCTCTGACCTGCTTTTGTAGCCACAGCATTTATATGGCTGGTCCAGTTCAGTTTCTGGTCAATGGTGATCCCCAGGATGTTATAGTGAGGGATTCAGTGATGGTAATGCCATTGAATGTCAAGGAGAAATGGTTAGATTCTCTTTAGTTTGAGATGGTCATTGCCTGGCACTTCTGTGGTACATATGGACATGTGCTACTTCAGTATCTGAGGTTTGTGAATGGTGCTGAACATTGTGCTATCATCAGCGAACATCCCCACTTCTGACCTTATGATGGAGGGATGGCCATTAATGAAGCAGCTGAAGATGGTTGGACCTAGGACACTACCCTGAGGAACTCCTGCAGTGATGTCCTGGGACTGAGACGATTGACCTCCAACAATTAGAACTGTCTTCCTTTGTGCTAGGTATGAGTCCAACCAACAGAGAGTTTTTCCCAGACCCATTGACTGCAGTTTTGCTAGAGCTCCTTGATGCCCTACTCAGTCAAATGCTGCCTAGATTTCAAGGGTAGTCACTCTCACCTCACCTGTGGAATTCAGCTCTTTTGTCCATGTTGGGACCAAGGTTATAATGAGGTCAGGAGCTGAGCGGTCATGGCGGAACCCAAACTGAGCGTCTGTGAGCAGGTTATTTTTGAACAAGTGCTGCTTGATAACACTGTCGACGACCCCTTCCATCACTTTGCTGATTGGGAGTAGACTGATGGGGCGGTAATTGGCTGGGTCGGATTTGTCCTGCTTTTTGTGCACAGGACATACCTGGGCAATTTTCCACATTGCCAGGTAGATGTCAGTGTTGTAGCGGTACTGGAACAGTTTTGCTAGGGGCATGGCCAGAACGTTGTCAGGGCCCATAGCCTTTGCAGTATCCAGTGCCTTCAGTCGTTTCTTGATATCACGTGGAGTGAATCGAATTGGCTGAGGACTGGCATCTGTGACGCTGGGGACCTCAGGAGGAGGCCGAGATGGATCATCCACTCGGCATTTCTTGATGAAGATGGATGCAAATTCTTCAGCCTTGTCTTTTGCCCTGATATGCTGGGCTCCCCCATCATTGAGGATGGGGATATTTGTGGAGCTTCCTCCTCCTGTCAGTTGTTTAATTGTCCTCCACCATTCATGACTGGATGTGGCAGGACTGCAGAGCTTAGGTCTGATTGGTTGGATTACTTAGCCCGGTCTATTGCATATTGCTTCCGCTGTTGGCATGCAAGTAGTCCTATGTTATAGCTTCACCAGGCTGACACCTTATTTTAGGTATGCCTGGTGCTTCACCTGGCATGCCCTCCTGCAGTCTATATTGTATCAGGGTTGGTCCCCATGCCTGATGGTAATGGTAGGGATATATCATTAATGAGGGATATGCCGGCCCATGAGGTTACAGATTGTGGTTGAGTACAATTCTGCTGCTGCTGATGGCCCACATTGCCTCATGGAAGCCCCGTTTTGAGTTGCTAGATCTGTTTGAAATCTATCCCATTTAGCACGGTGGTAATGCCACGCAACACATTGGTGGGTATCCTCAATGTGAAGATGGGAATTCATCTCCACAAGGATTGTGGTCACTCCACAGTGGTCACTCCTACCAATACTGTCATTGGCAGATGGATCTGTGACAAGTAGATTGGTAGATTAGCAGTTATTTCCTTTAGGATTCGGCCAGCTCAGTCAGTCATGGTGCTACCAAGCCACTCTTGGTGAAGGACATTGAAGTCTCCCTCCCAGAATACATTTTGTGCCCTTGTTACCCTCAGTCATTCTTCCAATTGGTGTTCAACATGGAGAAGCACTGTTTCATCAGCCGAGGTGGGGGGGAGGGGGGTGGTGGTGGGGGCAGGGTGCGGTAGGTGGTAATCAGCAGGAGGTTTCTTTGCCCATGTTTGACTTGATGCTATGAGACTTCATGGGGTCTGACTCAATGTTGAGTACTCCCAGGACAACTCACTCCCAACTGTATACCACTGTGCCACCACCTCTGGTGAGTCTGTCCTGCTGGTGGGACAGGACATACCCAGGAATGGTGATGACTGGAACATTGCAAGGTATGATTCAGTGAGTATGACTATGTCAGGCAGTTGCTTGACTAGTCTGTGGGACAGCTCTCCCAAGTTTGGCACAAGCCCCCAGATGTTAGTAAGGAGGACTTTGCAGGATTGACAGGGCTCTGTTTGCCATTGTCATTTCAAGTGCCTAGGTTGATGTCGGGTGGTCCGTCCGGTTTCGTTTCTTTTCTTAGTCTTTGTAACAGTTTGGTACAACTGAGTGGCATGCTAGGACATTTCATAGGGCATTTAAGAATCAATCACATTGCTGTGGGTCTGGAATCACATGTAGGCCAGATCAGGTAAGGACAGCAGATTTCCTGACCTGCAACTACCCACAACCCACAACAATGAAATCAGAAGTAGGTGCCTTTGCCACAGATTGAGATTCCTCCACTCTTGTTAAAATTCAGCTCATCCAAACTCTGTTTCCCATATCCTGCCCCACATCATGTCCCACTCATCAATCATCCCTGTACTGGCTCAGCTACAATGACCTTCCAACAGACTTTCAACCTCACCTGAACTTTCCATTCTTTGGCACCAGCATCTAATGCAAATCCCCTCCTATATGCTTGGTGACTATACTGTCAACTGCCAAGCTCCAGGATCTGTAATGTCCTCCCTAAATGCCTGTACCTCTCCAACTCCGCGATCTCCTTTAAGACCTTTTCTTTAAATCTCACCTCTTAGACTATGCTTTTCATTGTCCACTCCTAGGGCTGCATTTTAAGAGCCCGCCACCAATCTCTGCAGCGAGCTGAAAAAATGGTGACCCAACACTGAAGAACCGCCGTGATCTTAAGTGTGGTGGTTCATTTAAATAGCCGGTACGGCCCGCCACCCCCCAATCTCGTGGAGGGGGTGGGTTGTCCATCACCGGCAATGGCGTCAGCTGCCTGTGTACAGGCGCTGGCGCCATTTTTAAAGGGCAGCCACCCCTGCCTCCCAATTTAAATTTTTAAAGACAAACCCTGCCCAAAATTAAATAAATAAATTTCTACTGACCCTTTCCCACCACCCCCCGCCGTGACAATTACAATAATTGTTTACCCTACCCCCCAAAACACTTACCCTTTACATATGACCTCCCCCCTCCTCAAACTATACAAAGTTTAATGTTCAGCCCTTCCCACCATCCCTTACACCCATTACATGTATTTGACCCCCATCCCCGCCCATCCCACACTGATAAGTTTACCTCCTTCCCCACCCCACCAGTGTGGTGCCTCGTTTCCCTGGACGGGGATCTGAAGGCGCAGGAATGCCGCTTGCTGCACCGAAGATCGTGGCGGGCCCTCAAGATCGCAGGTACGTTTATTAATTTTATCAATTTGACTATTTAAATTGTGGTCCCATCGGCCAGTACCAGGGCGGCCGCCACGGAGCCTCGCCGCTGCCGGGTGGATTGGTTTGGACCCTCCTGGCGTTGAGGTCCGTGGTGGGCCAGAGCCATCTTCAGGCCACCCCCGCGCCCGCCACAGAACACAACACCTGGGGGAGAACAAATCCAGCCCCTAATTTCTCCTTCTGTGGCTTGACATTAATTGTTATCCTTGCTTCTTTGTGAAGCATCTTGGCTTGTTTTCCTATGTTAATGGTGCAATGTAAAGGAAAGTTTGTTGTTGCATGCTATTTTCTGATATTTAATGGTGTGAATGGTGTGCAAAATGGAATTAAAAAATTAAGTTAAATAGCTGATTCAATAGCAAAGTCATGATTCATAATGATGGCAACTAAATTCTAATTGGGTGTCTTAGTTTTCTACAGTTGGGATAAATCTTTCCATGAATGGGAGTTTTGTTATATTGTATCCAATAATCCAGCAGAGACTATGAGTTTGTTTTTTTCTTCCAAAATGGTTGAAAATTGACTTGAAAATCGTTATCCCTGATTACATCCCCAGAGAACATGGATATATGCTGTCGTGTTTACTGTGTTTAGCTCAACTTGTAAAATCCCCATTTGTATGTTATTAATGGGACAAATCATATCTGTCACAATCTCTAATATTGACCCAAAATATGGCAGACATATTTTGTTACCCATTTTGCAATTAAGAAAACTCCTTCCCAGATTACATGAGAGGATCCTAATTTTTTTATCATGGAGATGTTGTAGCTTAGCCAATGTGTGTATGTATGTATATGTATATGTAAACAATATATATGGCTTTGTTTCTTTCTCCTTCCTGTAAAGCTGCATCTGCCCACTTTACTACACAAGCCGTCATGTAATTTTCTTTTGTTCAGGTGACAATTTGATGAATGTTTTCTTTTAACACGTATCAAGGTCATACGGTTCCTTTCATTGAAGGCACTTGTTCTTCTGAAAGCTTATAAATATATCGTCATTCAATAAAATAAAAGATCTCAAATTTACTGTAACAAAACCTCCCTGTAAATATTCAGACACTGAGTGTTCTCAGCTGTATAATTTTTCTGTGGGTGAAAGATGGGGGTGCAGATTAAAGTGTCATCAGGGCAAAGTGATGGAAACTTATTATTGTCCCCTGATGTGTGCCATGCCAATGAACTTCCTGTTAGAGATGTAAAAGGTATATATGAAAAGTCAGGGATGAGAAAAGGTCATTGGCCCACAAAAGCCTCTTCTACCATTATTAAAGTGACTTTTTGATCACAGCATTAAATTATATACTACATAGCCCTAATGTTGTTACATCAGTTATGGTCCTCAGTAGATTTTTCCAAGTGTTTATCATCTTTTGATTAAACAGGTTTCTTTGATACTGGCTGATCTCACATGTGTTGGCCTGTGGTCTGAAATATGGGTGTGCTATAGTCAAAATAGCACAGAAGGAGGCCAATCAGCCCATCGAGTCCATGCCAGCTCACTGTACAGCAATCCAGTCAGTTCCATTGCCCCACTCTATACCTGTAGCCCTGAAAGTTTATTTCACTGAAGTGTCCATCCAATTTCTTTTTGAAATCACTGATCGTCTCCATTTCCACCACCCTCATAGGCAGCGAGTTCCAAATCATTACCACTTGCTGTGTAAAAAAAAAAGTCACATTCCCTCATATCTCTTGCCCAAAATATTAAATCTGTCTCCCCTAATCCTTAATGTGAACAGCTTTACTTTGACTACCTTATCTAAACATGTTAGGGCGGCACAGTGGCGCAGTGGTTAGCACCGCAGCCTCACAGCACCAGCGACCCGGGTTCAATTCCGGGTACTGCCTGTGTGGGGTTTGCAAGTTCTCCCTGTGTTTGCGTGGGTTTCCTCCGGGTGCTCCGGTTTCCTCCCACATGCCAAAGACTTGCAGGTTGATAGGTAAATTGGCAATTATAAATTACCCCTAGTATAGGTAGGTGGTAGGGAAATATAGGGACAGGTGGGGATGTAGTAGGAATATGGAATTAGTGTAGGATTAGTATAAATGGGTGGTTGATGGTCAGCACAGTCTCGGTGGGCCAAAGGGCCTGTTTCAGTGCTGTATCTCTAAAACTAAAAACTAAAACTAAAATGTCATAATCTTGTACACCTCTATCAGATCTCCCCTCAATCCTTTTGCTGCAAGGAGAACAACCCCAGCTTCTCCAAACTAACTTTGTAGCTAAAATCCCTCAGCCCTGGAACCATTCTGGTATATCTCCTCCACATCCTCTCAAGGACCCTCGTATCCTTCCTAAAGTGTGGTGACCAGATCCAGATGCAGTCCTCTAGTTGGGGCCTAACCTGAGCTTTATAAAGGTTCAGCATAACTTCCCTGCTTTTGTACTCAATGCCTCTATTTATGAAGCCCAAGATCCCATATGCTTTGCTAATTAATCTCTTCAAAGTTCTATGCACATGAAGCCCTCAAGTCCCTCTGGCCCTGCACACTCTTTAGAACTGTGCTATTAAATCTATATTACTTCTCCCTATTCCTTCTGCCAAAATGCGTCACCTCACACTTCTCTGTATTAAATTCCATCTGCCACTTGTCTCCCCATTCTGCTAGCTTATCTATGTCCTGTTGCAGTCAATTGGTATCATCCTCACTGTTTACCACACCTCCAAGTTCAGTATCAACAAATTTTGAAATTTTACTACGTATTCCAGTATCCAAGTCATTTATATAATAACGGAAACATGGCAAGGACTGGGTGCTTAATATGAAAGCAAATAGAATGTTCAGAAAGGATAGGGAAGGAAAAAAGGGAGGATGTCCTTGAAGGGGCAAGGACGGAATTCATTTGGTTAGAGGAGCAAAAAGGGTATGATCACATTACTCGGGGTATTCTATAGGCCTCCAAATAGTGAAAGAGAGATAGAGGAGCAAATCTGAAGGGAAACCACAGAGATGTGCAAGAACTATAGAGTAGTGATATTGGGGGACTTTAATTACCCAAATATCGTTTGCAGTAATTTTAGAGTAAAGAGTAAAGATGAAGAAGAATTTCTGAAATATGTTGAGGAGAACTTCCTTTATCAGTATGCTCTCAGCCCAACCAGATGGGAGGCATTGCTGAATCTGGTGCTGGGAAATGAGGTAGGCCAAGCGGACCAAGTGTCTGCTGAGGAGTACGTGGGTAAGAGTGATCATCGTATCATGAGGTTCAGACTAGTGTTACGATCAGGTGAGGAGGGGCAAAAGGCTCCCCTCTTGTCCCTCTCCTTGTTTGACCGCAACAGGGTTTATTTCTTTTAAACAGTGGATATGCTTACCAATTCAATGAGTGTTTAACGCTTTATGTGCTATGATCATAAAAGAACCAATCGAAAAAGTTTTCTTGTATTTTAACAAGTAAGAGGTTAGTTTATTGTACTTAAAACCAAAACCCAATCTAAGTAAAAGAATAAACTGCACTCCAACAACAAACACACACACACACACAAATAAGTTACAGAGTGGAGAAGAATAGATTGCTTGGATTAGAGTCCAGAACAATAAAGAAATATATACAGTCTGTGGAGTCCAGTAATGGTGCTATGAAACTATCATTGATTGTTGTAAAAACCATCTGGTTCAATAATGTCCTTACAGAAAGGAAATCTGCCATCCCTACTGGACTACATGTGACTCCAGACCCACAGCAATATGGGTGACTCTGAACTGCCCTCTGAAATGGCCTAGTAAGCCATTCAGTTCAAGGACAATTCGGGATGGGCAACAAATGCTGGCTTTGCCAGCAACGCCCACATCCCATGAAGTAATTTTTTTTTAAAAGCTGCTCACGCATCCAACAGAGCCATTATCGACCACACCACTGGCATGCTGAAAATGCGCTTCCACTGCCTTGACCAGTCTGGAGGGGCTCTTCAGTACACTCCAAAGAGGCAGTCATGAATAATCGTTGTCTGCTGTGCCTTGCACAACCTTGCAATTAGACGTGACAACATTCTGTCGGCAGAGGAACAGGAGGAACACCAGTCCTCCTCAAATGAGGATGACTATGGAGAGGGTGAGAAAGAGGACAACAATGTCAATGATGCCATTATAGATATGAAAGCCATGGAGCGACATGCAAGGGACATCAGGGAGAACCTCATATTTGCATATTTCAGCCAAGAATAAACCACTTCATCAACGAACATTGGTAGGAGAAAAAAAATTCCCTAGCTATGTTCATATGCCTGAGGTCTTATTCATTGCTGTAATCAAAAACAAGGGCTCTTCTGACAAAAGCACATGAACCTGCAGTGAAGATGCACCTGACGGCCTGTAAGCTACCAACTTCATTAAAAGAGACCTGAGTCTCCATTGGAAATATTGTCCTGCATCAAGGCATTAACCTGCATATATAGGAAGCTACAACTTTGCTAAACTTTGATGTGACTGGCAGATCAAATCTTCTCTGGGCTACAAAGGAAGCGAAAACATACCAGTAAGCGTGTGACCGCAGAACCGCAAATATAAGGCATAGTGGTAGTGAAAAAAGTGAATAATCATCAAACGACAAACAGCCATCATTGAAGACTGAAGGCTCAAATAGCAATGATAAATGGACACTGGACACTTTCTGAAATGCTTTGCAAGCATCAATGTGTTCCTGCCATAGGCCTCCAATGAACATTTTTCTTTTCATCTGAAACAAAGCAAAAGATTTATGAGAGTGCATCAAGTATTAAAGTAAATAAAGATGTATTTAAACTTCTATATGTGCACAATACGTACAGCACCCGTGCCACCTTTGTGCTCAAAATTGTTTTTCTTTTTCCGTTTTCTACCATTCCGTCTAGGTGCTATCCCGACATTAGCAGCTGAGGTGGAGGCAGCTGCTCAGTGCACTGCCCCAGTGCTGTGGATGACCATGGCAGGAATCCTTTCAAGGAACAGGGCCTTTGATGTCTCCATCCTACTGGGGGTCTACAGCACTGGATGCGTGAGTATCCCCCATGTGCTCGCCTGCTGGAGGTCAGGACGTCAATGACAGGGGGAGGATGAGACACCCCTTACCCTGGGGATGTCCAAAGAGGATGGCTGTAGGGCAGCTGGCACGCGCTTCTCCTCCATCTGGGTTCACGATGACACCACTTACCCTCGCTGATCTGAGCAAGTCATTGATAGGTCTGCAACACTGCACCCAGGTTCGCCGCATCATCCCACGGTTCGACACCTCCTCTGCTACCTCCATCCATGCAGCCTTGCTCAGGCAAGAGGGCCTTCCTACTCCATCTGCAGGAATGAGGGCCTCCCGCCTTTCCCTGATGGCCTTGAGGAGAACCTGCAGGGAGGCATCGCTGAATGCTGCCCAACATTTTCTTTGCTGTTGCTGGAGAGAAAAATAAATGTGAAGTTGGTGCTGGATTACAAAACGTAAGAGAGGCAAAAGCATTTTGAATAAGTAAAAGCTTTACTTCAGGCTCCTATGCAGAGACTTACATGACAGGAAGGCTGCTGATCCTTAAGGGTGCAAGCACAGAATGCTTTATATCCATGGCGTTCATGGTGCTTGGCCCAGTATCGGCGGGTTCCACCTGTGAAAGGTCGTCCCCGCTGCATAATCCCGTGTGTCTCCCATGCCCGTCACCACATGGTTCATTTACATATAAAATAGCGTGTGAAACGGGCAAAATGGTGGAAGCAGAAGTTACACCAACTTCTGGTTCCGCCGTTGGGAACACTGCAGGACTCAGAATCCCAATCCAGGTATCTGCCTATTTGCATCATCTAAATCCCATTGCAAATCTTTAGCTTTATTTTCTGCTTTTACTGCTCTCTGTAACTTTCACATTGTGAACAAATTTGACAAGTTTACATTGATTTCAGTATCCAGGCCACTTTTGCAAATTGGAAGCAATAAGGCCCCAGGCACCAAGCTCAGCAAGACTCCTCTCAATTTCCTTTCAGTCTGACATTAGGGTTGATTTTGTGAAACCAGTGAAATCCGTGTTGAAAACGGCTTGGCTGACTAAATCATGATAGCATACAGTGCACTAAAGTGACAGTGTCCAATTTTGTGGTGTCAACTCATTTCATTAATTAGAATAACCGACAAGTATATATTTGTCCTTGCACTGGCAGTCAGCCTAATGGGCAATCCACAATATGTGATCAGCAGCTCAAATTTAAAGAGATCTGCACATTTAAAGTTAAGTGGTTGCATACAGGGCAAATATTGTTTCAGCCTTTATAAAGCTTCAAATTGGGTTTCAAATTCTTATCAGCTTTTGGCAACGTTGAGAACGGTGCCATGAAAACCCCCCACCTGCCAAGAATGAGGCATATTCATTTTGTCATATGAACATTCATTTTAAACTGTTGCTGGAGTGAAGAAAGGACTTGTTTTACAAGAAAACACTTGGCTGGAGGACATTTACATACTAAAAGACAGTGCTTGGAGAGCCAAAAGAATTGCTCACTGATTCAATTAACAGAGATTGGTCTGGACAATGGTGATCCACTTCTTGTCGGGGTAGGAGACAACACTACACCCTCCCCACCGAGAGCTTTGAAATCCACAAACGTAGCAGTATTTTTAAACAGTTAGTCACATGACTAACCTGCTGGCCAATTTGGAGTTTTGAATTGTGCTCACAGGACAGTTTTGAACACACTGCAGTTTGCAACTGAAGCTGGAACAAGAAAGCCTCTCTCCTGGCTGGCTGTCTTTCGCTTTCGCACAAGCCTGTGGACCCACTGAAGACACGTAAACCTCAAGTGAGAAAAGACTCCTATAGCAAAACAAGTTAAAGCATGTACTGGGCCAGAACGAACAGCAAGACTTACCGGCAACCAAAGACTCAACATCAAACTCAAAGGACAGTAAATAGAAATCCATCTATTGTCTCAAACTTTTCCCCTTTATTCTTTTCTACTTTTTCTGTCTCTATCTGCGTGTGTGTTTATTGCATATGCATGCCAGCATGGTCACATCATGTATTCATAGCCGTTACCCAGATTAGTATTTAAGATTAATAAACTTCCATCTTTCTTGTTTAAATCTAAGAAAACCTGTCTGATTTCTTTGCCTTACAATAAGAAAGAGGTGAACAAGGATTCACTGAGGGGGAGCTGAAACTGGGTGTTTTTAAAAATTAAACCCTGTTACGGTTAAACCAGGCAAAGGTTGAGAAGAAACCCCTAGACCCTTTTCTCACCTGGTTACAACTATGAGGAGGGAACTGCTAGGAAAAATTAAATTGAAAGGAAACCCACTGTAAAAGGCAAAAGTGCTGTGGGCAAGTGGCAGTGCGATGAAGCGAAGCCATGTTTGATGGCTGGTGAAGTGGGCATACTATACCTGTGTGACGACTGTCCTGTTTGACACTTCAGGGCACCCTCTGCTAGACTGTTCAGGAGGTGACAGACCAGTTCAATGGTCTGTACAATACATGGGTGCCACTTACTACACATTGTACTCTTGGGAACCCTGGTACCTGGAAAATATTGTGTCCTTTTGAACTGATGCCTCTTTTCCATGTGGAACTGAATGCGTTGCACTTTGCCAACAAAGCCTCAGTCATTTATTTGGACAACCTACAATATATTACTGGTGGTAGCTTGGAAGGATCTGGTGCAATAAAAATTTTATGCATGCCCACAGGAAGAGCCATCCCTGTGGTACAAGTTGTCTACAGGTCAACCTCCAAAAGATGGCAATCTCTTTGTGAAGCATACCCAAGTAGGACTCACTGACTCACAGGGTTGGGATAACTGAGTATATGACCCAATATGTATGGTTGTTGCTTTTCTGACCAAAGCACTGTTCTTTCTCTTTGAAACCTAGCAGCACCACTGGAATTCCCTACCTGGCTATTTTGGTTGATGTGAGTGAAATAACAGAAAGCAATGTATATGTAAGAAGTGGATTTGGAAATAAATAACTTGCAATAGAAAAAAAAGACCTAAACAACAAAAAGTATTACAATAAAAATATACATAAAGTAACATACAAAATAAGTTTCAAGGCTATAAGTAGAAGTATTATACTCACCTTTAAAAACTATAGCCTTGAATTTTCTCATTGTCACAATGCAGAAGATATTCAGCATGGTGGAAGGTTCATATACCTGTGCCCTTAGCCCAGATGAACATCCTGGGGTCAAGATCATTTGCACACTGAGTACCTCAGGGGTTCCTACCTCAAATGATTGCTGCAGTGGCTTGCCACAGTGCAATTTGGCACATTGGACTGGCCAAAGATTTTTTTAAACTTTAAAGAAGCTAAAATGTTTTGAATTGGGCGCTTTGAGCTTGACAAACTTTTAAATTTCAAACCTTACTGCTATCAGGGAATGAAACATCAAACACTTGTTAATACTCACTGCTAAGAAAGCACAAAGACATTCTTGACGCAAGAGCATGCGTGGAACCCACGTTCAAAAATTTGAAACATTTAAGGTTTGCGTGATCATCAGTGCAGCCTCCAGTCGGCCTTTCTGTCTCTACCACAAAACACAAGCAACAGTGAATTTGTGACCCATACGCTCAGTCAGTGCAGTCCCAACCATCAGCAGGTTCTCAAAAGATTCACCCTTCCATCTTTCATAATTGCTGTATTTATTCCTTTTACCAATTTATTTTCCTAGATTCCACATTCTATCCTAGATTCCCATGAAATTCAGTTTAATTAAAAGTCTTTCCTGTGGAACTTCATCAAAAGCATTCTGAAAGTCTGCGTAATAAAGAGTGTCATTATCATCTGTTACATCATCAAAAAAGTCAAGAAGGTTTGTTCAGAAGGATCTGTCCCTTCTAAATCAATACTGCTCATTTTAACAACGTTATTGTTATACATTTGCTGTTCTCCTTGCAATACATTCCAATGTTTTGACATCAATTATTGATGCATGTCTCATTGGCTGGTCTTTCTGCCCTTTTTAAGTGAGTAATATGTTTGTTTCCAGGCTACAAAATTTACTAGTGTTTGTTGTTTCATTCCCTGATAGCAATGCCTTACAAATGTTCTTCCTAATCTCTTTCTGTGAAGCTTCCTGGGGTGTATATGATTGATTAGCAGTCTAGAAAATTAGTTTTAAGATGAGAATTTTCTGCTGGCAGGAAATGTAATAGAATAGGAAAATGACTGGATGGAGCAGCATTTTATAAACCAAACTAAGTTCTCAAAAAACATTAATTTGGCTAATTTTGTTGTGTTTACCAATACCCAAGGTTAACCCCTTTCAGATCCAGATGAACTTCTAATTTGAAACAGAAACTGTCTTCATGCAAAGACATAATACAATGATATTAACCCTCTTGAAATCCATATTTGCGCCACCTTAAGGAGTCAAGTTACAAAAGTGAAGTAAAACTTTTCTGTCAGTTTTGCCTCCATAGATAAAAGAAATTGGGCATGAAATTGGTCCTTGTCAGTAGCATGAAAATCAGTAGTAAAGAATTAGCAGCCCATTTTACATTGAGCCCAAAATGAATGGGAAAGAAATTTGTAGGCAAGAAAGAAATTTGGGTACAATGTAAAATGGGCTGCCAATTCACTATTGCCCAATTTTACGCTACTGGCAGACAGCAGTCTGCATAATAATTTTTCACGATGTCAATACCAGTTCAAAGAAACAGTACAGAACAACATGTCTCTTTTTCAGATAGATTTCCTTGCCCAATACCTAACAAAAATAAGTGGTATGGTATAGTTTTTAAAAAAAAATCTTAATCCTTAAACAGTGCTGATCAGTCATTTCATTTGAATGTAATAGTCCTGCCAGGGCTGGCAGAGCTTTCCAGTTAAGGAAAACACATCAAAAGTTGGCCTGATACAGATATAACTAGATCAACCTTCAAAATCCTGAGCAGTGTTTGGCTAAAAGCAATAACTTCCAGAGATGATATTCAACTATGTGTGAACAATGTGTGTTGCCCACCTCCAAAATGGATGGATTCTGAGAGACTCAAAAAGAAAGTGAGCCATCCATATTGCCTTGTGACCTAATTCGGAATATATGCTGCTATTTGCTGATCATCTACTTGACATTTCAGCTGAGCTGTAAATGTCTTTGGGGAAGAATTTCCCTTGGGTTCTCCTGATCTACTGACATGACTTTGGTGATGGATCAGCAGAAACCACCCTTCACAAATAGCATTAATGGCTGTTTTTAACTGTTTACATAATTTCTTTCGGGGTTCTGATGACCTTCCACCAAAGATTTGGCAGACAATCAAGAAAACTCTGGAAATTCTAAGGCCTCCAAGACTGCAACACCAGCTGAAATTTCTGTCCAATCAAACAATCTTTCCCAAAAATTCCTTTTGATAACTAAATCTTTGCAACTGAATTAAAAAATAACCTATCGTTGCTTTGTCTCTGTGTGTTCTGCCTGCAGAGCTTAGCATGGAAAACTTGCCATTCCTATCGTTAGGGATGGTCACATGAAATGTGGCACTCTCATTGACTGCCTAACAATGTGCCTCTAATTCAATTTGAGCGCCTTGTGTTATGTATTGCTCATGCTCAAGTACACAGCAGGGTACATTTTCTAAACATTACGACCTACCAACTGATACCAAAGTGTACATAACCAAATAGAAAGATGGGTAGAGATGTATTGCACCAGATTTCCACCCATTTTGGGTCCATCCAACTTTCTAGTTGTGTTTTATACTGGCTGGCACCTGTAGTACCCGTCCGTTTGCAGTCAATTATATTAAAGGCCCCAATTGCACCATTTAGCCTTCCCTACAATTTCCAGGTATTAATGCACATATAATGTTAGATCATTCAATTTCCTAACTAATTTGGGCATCTAGAGTTGTGGGTGGGAGTTGTTTATGGAATTAATATTTAACATTCCTGTAGTAAGATTTGTATAAGGATTCTGAGATTATTACTGAACTTGTTACTTGCTTTTCTGTTTCTGCTTTTTTGGTCAGAAGGCTTTGTGTTGTGACACTACCTCTTTTTTGGGTGTGCTTATGATAATTGGGACATTGGAATGCCCAATTGTATTCCACCTTCCATATGGTTTTTGGAAGAGGAGGATGAACAATGGAAGAGAATCAAACCATTGGGGTGCACCAGATTCAGACTCGACCTACATGCTCATGCCTTACCACCCACGTATATAGGCAATGATGCAATGACTGTGCAGAAATTACAACACAACTTCCAGATCAGCAGACATCTAGGTGTCTGAGGTAATGTGGCAACAGAGTCCACATTACCCAAATACCTCAATGTCCTGGGCAGCCTGTAGAACCAGCACACAGTTAGGACCAGTGCACAATGAGTTAAAACAGCTTCTGCTGAATAGGGGACTGTGAGGCTGAATGTGGATGACAAACCATGAACCACGCAAGGGGGAACATGGAAATGGCACTTCCATTACTAAGAGGATAATGGAATGTCTGAAAGTAGGTACTCAGCTATGCCTCTAATGATTTAAAAATAAGCTTATCTGATCACTAGTGTCCGTAAGGAATGCTAATTAAGGTGACGTGGCCATAGAAATGGGATGATTGAAAGGGATTGAGAAGGATAATGTTTCAGCTCTGTGTATGTATCTTTGTTTAGCTATAATTTATTGGTTGTACGATGTATCTTGGTTTCACTTACTTTGGTTTTACTACAACCTGTTGCTTATACTATGTCTCTTGGTTTCTTTCACTCTGTATTTGTTTAAATTCTATGTATCTTTGTTTTACTTATCACTACAATTAATTGAGTATGCTATCACTTGCATGTATCTTCACTTCACCATGATTTATTGATAATATGCATGAAATGTAATTATCGATGGTATTCAAGTGTGAGAAAATCGCTGTATGGGGGCAGTCAAATGCAATGTTCCAATAAAGACCTGGCCTTGCATTGTTATAGCTGCATGTGTACGTACTCTGGCATTTAAAGTAACAAGACAAATTAGAAGCAGTCCAACAGGTATCTCCAACTAACATGCACTATAAGGGTGGCACTGTCAATGGCAGTAAAGTCATCTGTGCCCTCAAGTCCTTTTGCTCCCACATATCACCATGATGTGGCAAACATTGCAGCCCTCCTCACTAACATCCCATTCAGCAGTACTGCCACTTCACCAATCAAAACAAAGGATTGCAGTGTGACACCATTCTATCACTTGGTTGCAGACTTTGTTTCCTGCGTTGAAACTCACTGCACTAACAGCTGAGTTTTGCCACACATTGTGTTACCCAAACAGCCTTTGTGAAAACCAAAATGTATACATTATAAATATTAGTGACCTTTATAATTGCTGCCAGCATCTTTAACCTCATTCTTGGCCACTTCTTCTAAGCGGTAGTATCTTCTAAACATCATTTAACTTTTGTAAGCAGACTGTTTACATATGATTGCCACCTCCTTCTGGTGAGCTCCCAATGACTGATCCAATGTGAGCTGGGAGATTTTTAAAAAGCTTGGAATCTCTCTCCCATTGGGCTTCTTCTCCTCCCAGTAAATGGAGCTGAACTCACAAATGAAGTTGATAAAACAATGCTGTTTTATATTAATATTGATATTGTGCTTTCTGGCTGCTGGCACAGGTAATCATAAGCACTGAATAATTTGACCTATTTTTAGTGTGTTTGTTTCAAGGCTAAGATTGGGCTGTGGTTTGGCTGTCATTATTGTTCTTGATTCTATTTATCTGCTGTTATTTAGTCAGTTTGAATGTTTGTGATGGTCCTTTAGCCTATGAGAGGTGATCGATTATAGATGCCTGAACCCATTTGTTTCTTTCCTTAATTCATTTCTAATGACTGGTTGAAAAGTGACAGATTGCTGACTGGTGAGAGCTTCCTTAACACTTCATTGTGAATATGATTAATATTGATATTTTTTTCAGATTGGAGCATCCAGAAGTTTTATCAGGATTGCTTCATCTATTTATCAAAGTAGCTAGTTCAAAATTCAAATATTGAATGTGAACACTTACATAAAGGGTATTTAGATGGCTTTATGTCACAATTATCCTTACAAGGAATGCAAGACCACAGTTGCTAGGAATTACAAGCCAAACAAAAGTTCCATGGATCATTCATTTCTCATACATAATAAATTACTATAGCCTGCAAGCAATACAATTACTAGACATGGCATACCACATTATTGATGTCCATTCTCAGAGTGCAGCACAGAGCTTGTCTTTTTAGGTTCGATTTGGACTCAACATGTCCTTTTGTAGAGGAGGGGAGAGACAAGGCAAACAGGCAATTAAAAAACAAATCCTTCTCATATCTTTTGTTTCCCACTGTATTGAGACTCAGAACTTAAAAGTAGTGAATTGCGCTTATTTTTATCTCTCTGGCAATTACCAAAAACAATTTTTTCAATACCCAGTCTTTTTCATTGTAACCAAGGTCTGCCAAAGTGTGCAAATGAAGAAGTGCAGCACTTTCCTGACGATTGCTCTGTACAGTATTCAACAGGGAACAAAGCACTTTGAGAAAAAATTTATTTTAAGCGTCCCTTAGTAGGACATGGAATAATACAATTTCTGAAGAATAGCAGGAAGAATTCATTGAGATGCTTGCAGTTTCAAATTTGCATATAGATATTTAAGACTTACAAAAGAATACAATGGTTATGCAAATTAAAAAAGACAAAGGGAGAGAGATATTGGGGTGAATTTCCTGCCCACCTTCCCCACATAAAGTGGGCTGCATGCTTCCAAGCCAAGCTGTGCCTGATTTTAGTGGGCCAGGCCATGATCATGCTCTGGGCTATATCCCTGGTTGGGCCTTGCACTAGAAAACTGGGGCAAGAAAGAAGAGCAGGCCTACCTGCTGACCTCAGGGGCCTTCTGATTACTGTTGGAAAGGCCTGAAGGCTGAGAATAAGAATACATAAGAACAAAATAAATAGGAACATAAGATATAGGAGCAGGAGGAGAACACACGACTCCTCCAGCCTGCTCTGCCATTCGGTAAGATCATGGCTGAACTTCTACATCAACTCCACTTTCCTGCCATATTTCCATTTCCCTTGATTCCCATAGTGGCCAAAAATCTATCAATCTCAGTCTTGAATACACTCATCAACTGAGCATCCTCAGGTCTCTGGGGTACAGAATTTCAAAACGAAACACCTTGAATTTAAGAAAGGGTCATTTACCTATTTCTGTGGACTAAAACTAGCTGCAGATTAAGGGAGTTGGCTTTGCACTGTTCACACAGCGTGTTGAGCCTTCTAGAGCTTTCCGGCATTACAACAGTGACTATAGGAAGAAGGTTGTGATTGTTAAGAGGTCAGTCAGCTCAGTTCCAGGGCATCACTGCAGGAGTTCCTCAGGGTAGTGTCCTAGGCCCAACCATCTTCAGCTGCTTCATCAATGACCTTCCCTCCATCATAAGGTCAGAAGTGGTGATGTTTACTGATGATTGTATGATGTTTAGTCCCATTCACAACTCCTCAGATACTGAAGCAGCTCATGTTCATATGCAGCAAGACCTGGACAACGCTCAGGCTTGGGATGATAAGTGGCAAGTAACATTTGCGCCATACAGGTGCCAGGCAATGACAATCTCCAACAAGAGAGAATCTAGCCGTCTTCCCTTGACGTTCAATGGCATTACCGTCCCTGAATTCCCCACCATAAACACCCTGGAGGTTACCATTGACCAGAAACTTAACTGAAGCAGCCATATAAACACTGCAGCTACAAGAGCAGGTCAGAGGCTGGGAATATTGTGGTGAGAAACCCACCTTCTGTCCCCCTGCAAAAGGCACAAGTCAGGAGCGTGATGGATTACTCTTGTCAAGAAAACCCTATATGTCAAATGAGAAGTATTAATTCATCGGTTGAAAACTTACATTACACTTTTAATGGAAAAAATTCTACCGTTAACTTTTTAAAAAACTGGCAGCCAAGATGGCCACCGCAATTTGCATCTGAAACACCTTTGCACATTCCAAGGCCCAACCAGAGCCAGAAGTCTAACAAGAAGCCTAGCCAGGATAATGCTTTGGCTAACTGAATAGGTTATTCAGATCGCCCTCGTTAGCAGGACATTCAAAGTCATTTTGAGGCATTCATAAGTGGAGACATCCCTCCAGGGGATAAACACTGACAATACCACCTGAGAGAGGTTTTGGGTTTTAGACTTTGGACCTCATTAAAAACAAAGGGGATTGAGGGAACCATGTGACTGTCTCCCTAGGCTGTGTAAAACTGGAAGTTTTGTTACACAGAGAAGAGACAAGCAGTAACTGAGACTGCAGCAGCAGAGAAGGCTGCGTGCCTCCCTTTCTCTCTCTCTCTGCAGAAAACATCAAGTTTGAAAACTGTCAATGACTGTGGATCCTCCAAGCCTACAGACTGCTACAGCCTGAGACTAGGGAAAGAGAGCCACCCACCAGACTGCCTTCAAGAAAACGGTGAGCAAAGTGAGCCAGCCACAAAGTGCACTTTGACCAGCCAAGGACTTAAAGAATACAACTCCAGCCAACCACCGGATCATCCAACCTCAGACTGTGTATTTAACTTTTATTTATTCTGGATTCTAATCCAACCAAAAAACCTACTTTCCACTTTGTAATCTATTTGTATGTGTGTGAGCCTCATGTGAATGTGTGTGTGAATGTGTCACTTTTTTATTATCTTAAATCTGATTTAGCTTGTTGAGGATAATAAACTTACCTCTTGTTTAAACTCAAGAAAACCTGTCAGGTTGGTTCTTTCACAATCACATTAAAGGTAAAAGGTAAAACATTCACTGAGGTGGTAAGCACAACCACTGTTTTAAGAAAAGAAATAAACCCTGTTGCAGTCAAATAAGAGGGAGGGTGAAGGGCAAGAGGGGCGACTGTAACCCCCTCCTCACTTGGCAGTAACACTCTCTACTTGCCTGGATGAGTGCAGCTCCAACAACACTCAGGAAGCTTGACATCATCCAGGACAAAGCAGCCCACTAGATCATCACCCTATCCACCACCTTAAACATTCACTCCCTCCACTACTGATGCACAGTGGCAGCAACGTGCACCATATACAAGATGTACTGCAGCAACTCACCAAGCCTCCTTAGACAGAACCTTCCAAATCTGCAACCTAGAAGGACAAGGGCAGCAAACACACGGGAACACCACCATCTGCAAGTTCCCCTTCAAGCCACACACCATCCTGACTTGGAACTATACTGGATCAAAATTCTGGAACACCCTTCCTAACAGCACTGTGGGTGTTCCCGCATCAGATGGATTGCAGCGGTTCAAGAAGGCAGCCCACCATCACATTCTCAATGGTCGTTAAGGTGAGCAACAAATACTGGCCTTTCCAGTGACGCCCACATCCCATGAAACGCATTTAACAAGGCCTAGATTTTACCTTACTTGATGCATTGGGAGCAGGAGTCTGGGTAAGATGTGGAGAACCTAAAAGTCAGGATTCCCCCGCAAGCTGTGGAGTAGTGTGAATGTGACACCAGCAATTGGTTCCAGGCCTGAAGTCAGCCTGATTGATATTGGCCTCCAGTCGAACAGGGAACAGGTCGATGAAGGCTGCAGGACAAGGTAGGTCCATGCCCCAAGGTGATGGGGTGAGGGCAATCCTGGCAGTGGAGGTCAATTGGGTGGGAAAAGTGTTTGGAGGTGGGGGGGGGGGGGGGGCAGGCAGTTTCAGTGGAAGGGTGGGGTGGTGATCTCGTTTGCACTGTGGATCTGGGGTCCTGGAGTTGGGGGTCCGGGGGTGTGATTGGTGGACTAGAGGGTATCAGAAGCCTGGTGTTGAGGTCAGAGGTCTCGGGAATGTTCAAACGCCTTGATGGAGCAAGGTCGGCAGACAGGGGTGTGATTGAGGCCTGGGGGCAGTTGGGAGGTCTAGGAAGGCAATCAGAGGCTTGTGAGGGGTGTGTTGGATTCATCAGCCAAGAAGGAAATCACAGGCCTAGAGAGGCGGCGGGTGATGAGGGTCACAGCTCTCATGGAGAAGTCCAGGATTTTGGTGAGGGGGTGGGTGGTGGTTTCATGTTTCCAGTTGTTGCCCAGGAAGGTATGCTGGATCCAGAAGGTAGGTGTAAATGTTCTCACCTCCTGGATCCACCAAGCTCTCACTTGGATGTAGCTGCCGAGTTTCCCAAAGCTGAGGAAACCAGGATGACTGCAGTTAAAGTTCAAAATTAGAATAACAATAAGGCTCGCAGCCTCATCATCATATTTAAAGCACCTGCTTTGAGCAGGTTAGTAGCCCATCCAAATTCCTCCCCTCAATTACAGCCAGAAGTGGGCAGGTTGGAGAGGAATTTGGGTCAGCATTATGATTTCTAAGATTTGAACCCTCACCACCCGCCCCCAAATGCTATTTTTGGTTAAAATCCCTCCTACATTTCAAAAGCATTTCATTGTCTGTGAAATGCTTCGGGATGTCTTGTGGTTGTGAAATGTGTGGTATAAAGTCTTACTTATTTTCTTTTTATTCGTTCATGGGATGTGGACTTCGCTCGCTAGGCCACCATTTATTGCCCATCCCTAACTGCCCTTGAAACGGTGGTGGTGAGCTGCCTTCTTGAACCGCTGCAGTCCATGTGAGGTAGGTACACACACAGTGCTGTTAGGAAGGGAGATCCAAGATTTTGACCCAGCGACACTGAAGGTATGGCGATATAGTTCCAAGTCAAGATGGTGTGTGACTTGGAGGGGAACTTGCAGGTGATGGTGTTCCTATGCACCTACTGCCCTTGCCCTTCTAGGTGATAGAGGTCGTGGGTTTGGAAGGTTCTGTTGAAGGAGTCTTGGTAAGTTGCTGCAGTGCATCTTATAGATGGTACACACTGCTGCCACTGTGCATTGGCGGTGAAGGGAGTGAATGTTTAAGTTTATGAATGGGGTGCCAATCAAGTTTTATCCTGGATGGTGTTGAGCTTCTTAAGTGTTTTTGGAGCTGCACCCATCCAGGCAAGTGGAGAGTATTCCATCACACTTCTGACTTGTGCCTTGTAGATGGTATACAGGCACTGGGGAGTTAGGAAGTGAGTTATTCACCAAAGAATTCCCAGCCTCTGACCTGCTCTTTTAGCCACAGTATTTATGTGGCTCGTCCAGTTCAGTTTCTGGTCATGATCAACATCCTGGGGGATTCAGTGATGGTAATGCCATTAAACATCAAGGGGAGATGGTTAGATTCTCTCTTGTTTGAGATGGTCATTGCCTGGCACTTGTGTGGCACGAATATTACTTGCCACTTATCAACCCAAGCCTGGATATTGTCCAGATCTTGCTGCATCTGGACACGGGCTGCTTCATTGTCTGAGGAGTCGTGAATGGTGCTGAACATGGTGCAATAATCAGCGAACATCCCCACTTCTGACCTTATGATAGAGATGGTCATCGATGAAGCAGCTGAAGATGGTTGGACCTAGGACACTGCAGCGATGTCCTGGAACTGAGATGATTGACCTCCAACAACCACATCATCTTCCTTTGTGCTAGGTATGACTCCAACCAGCAGAGAGTTTCCCCCTGATTACCATTGGCTCAGTTTTGCTAGGGCTCCTTGATGCCATACTCAGTCAAATGCTGCCTTGATCTCAAGGGCAGTCACTCTCACCTCACCTCTGGAGTTCAGCTCTTTTGTCCGTGTTTGAACAAAGGCTGTCATAAGGTCAGGATCTGAGTGGCCCCGGCGGAACCCAAACAGAGCATCAGTGAGCAGGTTATTGCTGACGACACCTTCCATCTCTTTACTGATGATCAAGATTAGACTGATCAGGCGTAAATTGCCTGGGTTAGATTTGTCCTGCTTTTTGCTTACAGGACATACTTGGGCAATTTTCCACATTGTCCGGTAGATGCCAGTGTTGTAGCTGTACTGAAACAGCTTGGCTGGGGAGTGACTAGTTCTGGAGCACAGGTCTTCAGTACTATTGCTGGAATGTTGTCAGGGCCATCGTCTTTGCAGTATCCAGTGCCTTCAGTCATTTCTTGATATCACGTGGAGTGAATTGGATTGGCTGAAGACGTGCATCTGTGATGCTGGGGACCTCAGGAAGAGGCCGAGATGGATCATCCACTCGGCACTTCTGGCCGAAGATGGATGCAAATGCTTCAGCCTTGTCTTTTGCAGTGATGTGCTGGGCTCCCCCATCATTGAGGATGGGGATATTTGTGGAGCCTCCTCCTCCTGTCGGTTGTTTAATTGTCCACCACCATTCATGACTGGATGTGGCAGGACTGCAGAGCTTAAATCTGATCCGTTGGATGTGGGATCGCTGAGACCTGTCTTGCACATGCTGCTTCCACTGTTTGGCATGCAAGTAGTCCTGTGCTGTAGCCTCACCAGGCTGACACCTCTTTGTTAAGTATGCCTGTTGCTGCTCCTGGCATGCCCTCTTCACTCTTCATTGAACCAGGGTTGGTCCCTGGCTTGATGGTAAATGTAGTGTGGGGGATATGTCAGACCATGAGGTTACAGATTGTGGTGAATACAATTCTGCTGCTGCTGATGGCCCACAGCGCCTCATGAATACCCAATTTTGAGTTGCGAGATCTGTTTGAAATCTATCCCATTTAGCACGATAGTAGTGCCACACAACACGATGATGGATATCCTCAAAGTGAAGACGGGACTTTGTCTCCACAAGGACTGTGCAGTGGTCACTCCTACCAATACTGTCATGGACAGATGGATCTGTGACAGGTAGATTGGTAAGGATGAGGTCAAGTAGGTTTTTCCCTCTTGTTGGTTCCCTCACCACCTGCCACTGACCCAGTCTAGCAGCTATGTCCTTTAGGACTCAACCAGCTCAGTCAGTAGTGGTGCTACCGAGCCACTCTTGGTGATGGACATTGAAGTCCCCCACCAAGAGTGCATTCTGTGCCCTTGCTACCCTCAATGCTCTTTCCAATTAGTGTTCAACATGGAGAAGCACTGATTCATCAACCGAGGGGGTGCAGTAGGTGGTAATCAGCAAGAAGTTTCCTTACCCATGTTTGACCTGATGCCATGAGAGTTCATGGGGTCCAGAGTCAATGTTGAGGCCTCCCAGGGCAACTCCCTCCCGACTGTATACTACTGTGCTACTACATCTGGTGGGTCTGTCCTGCCGGTGGGACAGGACATACCCAGGGATGGTGATGGTGGTGTCAGGGACATTGTCTGTAAAGTATGATTTTGTGAGTATGACTATGTCACGCTGTTGCTTGACTAGTCTGTGGGACAGCTCTCCCAATTTTGGCACAAGCCCTCAGATGTTAGTAAGGAGGACTTTGCAGGGTCGACAGGGCTGGATTTGCCGTTGTCATTTCCAGTGCCTAGGTCGATGCTGGTTGGTTTGACGGTTTCATTCCTTTTCTTACACTTTGTAGCAGTTTAATACAACTGAGTGGCTTGCTAGGCCATTTCAGAGGGCATGTTCGTGTCTACCACATTGCTGTGGGTCAGGAGTCACATGATACTGGAACAGGTAAGGACGGCAGATTTCCTTCCCTAAAAGGAGATTAGTGAACCAGATGGGTTTTTACAACAATTAACAATGGTTTCATGGTCTGACAGCAATTACTTGCAAGCGCATTCCAAAATCCTCTTCCTCCACTTTCACAGCCCCATACCCCCATATGCCTTCAGCTCTCCCATGACACTTGTGCAGACTCCTCAACAGCTAGCCTTACCATCATTACTCTGTATTCTTGCAGGAAAAATCTGAGACTCAAGGCTTGTCAAATACAGCCCACCAGTGGGTACATCCCACTTCTAAACCCCCCATCTTCTTCAAAAGGACAGCCATGAAGCTAGTAGGAATTCACTGGGCACTTGCCATGAAATGATATCGCCAGCATCCAACCTGGTTAGTCAATGTACACCATGCTACCAGCCAAGGATCCTTGTGTAGCACCACACAGGTATTTCCTTCCACCCTCTTTCTATATCTCCTTAACCTCAAGGGGGTAATGCTCATCCACTCTTACCTTCTCCTTTGCTGCAGATCCACCATATCATCGGGGATCACAGGAGAAGGAAAATGAAGATGAAGAAGACAAGGAATTGTCAATGTCTCCACCTCCATGGACTGTGGCTTTGGAGGCAACAGGGGCAGAATGGAGAATCATTGCTTCCAGAGCATGGCAAATGCTGTGTCTTCAGGGTTTCAGGATCTTTTAGATGCATTAGACCACTGTATTTGTTCAGTGGAAGCACTCACCTCTGAGTCAGAAGTTTGTGGGTTCAAGTCCCACTCCAGAAGCTCGGAGTACAGGCTATCTTGATGGACTTCTCCATATACTACTGGATCTACCAGAGCAAAACCCTCCTTGTCAGCCATGTCAAGGTGCAGCCCTTTCTGAAAAGTTGTCAAGAACACAGCAGGTTATAACTACACTCGACACCCGATCTGGAACAAACTACAGATCCCCTCCTAACCTGTCCAGAAAACAAAAACCTTTTTTCAGGACCTTAATGGTCCTCTTGGTCACCAGCCTAGCAAATGCATATAACCCATTGTGGTCCTCTTCAGTTGTTGTTCAGGCCACTCTGATTGGGGTCATTAGCCATGGGAAATGAGCTCTATGCCTGTCAACCAGAAGCTATCCATTGATTTCTGTTTTCTAAAGCAGCCAATTAAGGATGAACAATGAAGGCTTTATGACAACTTCCTGCATTTCAAGTGCTGACATGCAGGATCATCTGATTGCTGCCACATGCTATCTGGAGATTGAGGGAGTAAAATCCCTTGCTATTCACATCATTGAGTCTGTGGCAGCCCTCAATGCGAATTGGGTGCTGTCAACTGTAGTCTGGACCTTGGGGAAGCCAGCAACTCCACAAAACTGTATATATTTCTGCTGCCTTTTTGTAATTCCAATTGATCTTATCACATGTGAAGGTTATCAGTGATCTGATGAATGGATGAACATACTACTCCCTGGCTCAAGTTACAGAGACCCCACATATCTGTTCCTGAGATGCCCTGACTGTTGGTTGGGAGGGAGAGATGGGGAGGTGGCAGAAAATATTCTGGTGAACTGACCCTGTGAAGCATAGTCAGAAGCAAGTGCAAATATCAGTAGAGAAAGATACAAAAATAAAAAGGTTCAAAAAAGCATTTCTAAGCTGAAGAAATCAGTGTTTAAACTCTACAGCCTCTTCAAAGATCATTTTAGCCCAGAAAACTGGTGGGATTGAATTAGGTGGGATGTTAAAATTTCAAAAATCTCAAAGCCGACCCCAACCTGCCTCCAACCCACCCACATGGTTTCAATGGAAGTTGAATGGGGTTAGACAACGGACCCACTCCCACGAGGTGGGTTGGCCATTTAAATATTATAAAGAGGTTGTGTGCCTTATGCTTAACATATCTTTCGGGTTTAATCCTGACTGGGAAACCCGGCAGCTAAAAGGAAGTGAGGACAGCTAAAGGGAAAAGGTAAATGCCTTTCCAGCACTGCTTGTGGACCAAGAGGATTGGCAGACACCCTTGCTCACTATCAGACTCCCCCATCCTTTCAGACCCCTCTCTCTGACTCAGACACCACCCCACCCCCCACCCCCCTCGCAAGGACTGGCGACTAAACCCCCAAAGATGCAGACCCACTGCCCCATGCTCTGACTAACCCAGCTGCAGTCTCCTTACCCGCTCCTTCACTGTGGCCTCCTCCGGAGCATCCCCACCCAACAGAGAGCCAAGCCTGTCAACCAGGCTGGTTTCTGGGTGTAGAACCTGCTTGAATAAAAGATCCACACTGTGGTGTCGAAATTCCACAGCATACGGAGAAGCACGGATTTTCAGGTTTTCCAGTCTAAACTCCTCCCCCTGCCTGCCGCTCACAAAACCCACCTCAGTCAATATCAGAGCCTTCATCTCACAAATTTCTCACGTCTACCTTGATCAGGTGATCCTGGTCACTGCTGTGTCTCATAAATCTCATTCAAACTGGCCCAGAGTGCATTGGCAGTGCAAACCCATGAAACTTCCAATTTCTACACCACTAGCCCTCATTGTCATATACAAATAAGGTCAGTGGGGACTTGGTGGACGGATCTCAGGAGGAAATGTGGGGGAGGCACTTTAAGGACCCTCAACAAGTGGAAGCAACTTCCACCCAATTTTCATCATTCATAAACTTTTCCACACCAATTGTGTTCCATTAATGCACTGAAAACAGCAAATAAATTCAACCTCAATGTATCTGCATCTCTCTGGTGATAGGGAAAATTTTAAATATTTTGTACACTAGTTGATCTAAAACACTCTTCACTCATTTCGTCTTGCCTCCCTTCTCCCTTATGGAGTAACAGATTTGAAGGGAAATTGAAACAAGTATTGTTAATACATTATGAGTTATCTCTGAAAGAGGATTGGGTTTCAATATAACACCACAATCTTCCCTTAAAGCTATAAGATTGGAAAAATTCTATTCATTTTTTCACCAATATGCTTTTGTTTTTCTTTTAAACTGTCTATTTGCAATTGTTTGATTGTCAGTGGTGTAATCAGAATAGCTGCTGCATGAACTACCTAATTGAGAGTGAGTATGACATGTGAGGGGGTACAGTATTAACACTGACATTGTTAGTCTTCTGACAGACTGAGCTGAGCTGATAGCTGAGCACACGTCTTTTCAATCCTGCAGCAACTGGTTATAATTTTGATGCCGTAAGGAATTAGGATAATCTCACAGCACAAAGTTGAATCATTGGTGATTCACTGCCGAAAATACTCCTACATTAAACTCATAAAACTCATAGCCCTTAAGGACTAGTTTTATAAAGAAAGTGTTTCTTGAGATTCTCCATCATAAATTCATATTTCCAGTTTTTATTGAGCCCTTCTATTGTATAAATGTATAAAGGAAACAGAAAATTGCAGAGATGTCAGCCTTGACTCAGAAGGTTGTGAGCTCAAGCCCCGTTCTTGATCTAGGTTTATGTTTTGATGCAGCACTGAGGATTTGCAGTTTCATTAGAGATGTTTGAAGTAATTTTAACCCCCAAAGCCAGGTGGGTTTGGGTTGGGGAGGGAGATAAAAATAATTAAATTGGTGGACGGATCTCAGGAGGAAATGTGGGGGAGGCACTTTAAGGACCCTCAACAAGTGGAAGCAACTTCCACCCAATTTTCATCACTCATAAACTTTTCCACATCAATTGTGTTCCATTAATGCACTGAAAACAGCAAATAAATTCAACCTCAATGTATCTGCATCTCTCTGGTGATAGGGAAAATTTTAAATATTTTGTACACTAGTTGATCTAAAACACTCCTCACTCATTTCGTCTTGCCTCCCTTCTCCCTTATGGAGTAACAGATTTGAAGGGAAATTGCAGTGGTTAGCACCGCAGCCTCACAGCTCCAGCAAGCCGGGTTCAATTCTGGGTACTGCCGGTGTGGAGTTTGCAAGTTCTCCCTGTGTCTGCGTGGGTTTCCTCCAGGTGCTCCGGTTTCCTCCCACAACCAAAAGACTTGCAGGTTGATAGGTAAATTGGCCATTATAAATTGCCACTAGTATAGGTAGGTGGTAGGGGAATATAGGAACAGGTGAGGATGTGGTAGGAATATGGGATTAGTGTAGGATTAGTATAAATGGGTGGTTAATGGTCGGCACAGACTCGGTGGGCCGAAGGGCCTGTTTCAGTGCTGTATCTCTAAATCTAAAAAAATCTTTAAAAAACCTGAATCTAACTCACCGAGAATCTACCCACTTGCAGTTTTAACAGAGGTGAGACGGGAGCAGGTAACCAATTCACTCTCAAGAGGAGTGTAAATTCATAAAAGCAACCTGGCCTCACAATCTCTGATTTCCCACCCCCCACCACCATCCCCCAAACCCCACCAGCACAGATGCCAGACTTCAGCCAATGGACAAGACACACCTGGGTAATTTTCCTCATCGTCAGGTAGATGCCAGTATTGCAGTTGTACTGCAACAGCTTGATTAAAGGCAGGGCTAGTTCTGGAGCCCAAATGTTCAGCATTACAGCTGGCATGCTGTCGGGGCCAATAGCCTTTGCTGTATCCAATGTACTCAGTCATTTCTTGTTATCACATGGCGTGAATTGAATTGGCTGGAGACTGGCTTCTGTGATGGTGGAGATCTCAGGAGGAAACAGGAGTGGATCATTCACTTGGCACTTCTGCCTGAAGATGGTTGAAAACACTTCAGCCTTGTCTTTTGCACTCACATGCTGGGGTCCACCATCATTGAGGATAGGGATGTTGATGGAGCCTCCTACTCCTGGTAGTTGTTTAATTGCTCACCACCATTCATGACAGGATGTGACAGGACGACAGACCTTTGGTCAGATCCATCGACCATGGGAATTGCTTAGCTCTACCCAAAGCATGCTGCTTTCACTGTTTATCATGCATCTAGTCCAGTGTGGTAGCTTCACCAAGTTGACATCTCATTTTTGGGTACAGCTGGTGCTGCTCCTATCTTGCTCTCCTACACTCCTCAGGGGTGACGGTAGCATAGTGATAATGTCACTGGATTAGTAATCGAGAGACCCAGGCTAATATTATGGGGGCACGGGTTCAAATCCCACCAAGGCAGCTGGCATGTCCTTCAGGACTTGGCCAGCTTGGTCAGTAGTACTGCTACCAAGCCATTCTTGGTGATGGAGGTTGAAGCTCCTCCACACAGAATACATACTGTGCCCTTGCCACCCTCAGTGCTTCTTCCAAGTAGTGTTCAACATGGAGGAGTACTGATTCATCAGCTGAGGGAAGGCGATAGGTGGTAATCAACAAGAGGCTTCCTTGCCCATGTTTGACCTGTTGCCATGAGACTTCATGGGGTCTGCAGTAAGTGTTGAGGACTCCCAGGACAACTCCCTCCTGCTGTATACCACTGTGCTGCCACCTCTGGTGGTTCTGTCCTGCCTGTGGGACAGGACATACCCAGGGACAGTAATGAGAAGTCTTGAAAGGTAAGATTACGTGAGTATGGCTATGTCAAGCTGTCTGTGGGACATCTCTCCCTCCTAATTTTGACACAAGTTCCCAGATATTAGTGAAGAGGACTTTTCAGCATTGACTGAGCTGATTGTGCCTTTGTCTGGCTGGCTTTGTTCTTCTGAGACATTTTCATAACAGTTTGATACAACTAAGTATGTGAGGGCATTTCAAGGGCAATTAAGAGTCAACCACACTGTTGTGAGTCTGGAGTTATATATAGGCCAGACCAGATAAGGACAGCAGATTTCCTTCCCTAAAGGACATTAGCAACCCAGGTGGGTTTTTACAACAATCCAATAATTTCATGGTCACTATTACTGATACTAGCTTTTTATTCCAGATTTATTTAATTGATTTAATTAATTTAACTGAATTTAAATTCCCCAGCTTCTGTGGTGAACTGATGTCTCCAGGTCAGTATTCCCAAGCCTCTGGATTACTAGTCTAGTGACATAACCACAATGTTACTGTACCCTTCAAGTTATCTAAGTTCATCAATTGACATGAGTTACAACCCAGTTATCTGTCAAGTGCTGTTTTATTATTTTGATTAACTTTCAAATTATCCGAGTTCATGATATAGTTGATCAAAAGTTACCTTACTGAATTGCAAGATACACAAGCACAAAATTAAATGATAGATGGTTGACATTATATACATTATATATTTATATGAGAGAAGGAATAAATGTTAACCGTGGGATGACTTTCAAACTGGAGAAGTTCTCATTTTCTTTAGCCACATCTATTGGATTATACTATGCTCACAGATCAAGTGAAAAGGAATGAGGGAAAGTTTCAACATTTTTAAGATAGCAGTTCAATACTTCTCACCAGAAATTGGTCCACCATGCACCCAAGCATCTAGGTTTGCTTTCTTCCCATCCTTGACTGGAATCACTTTTTTTTTCCAATATCCTCCCAACAAACAAACACTATGTGGGTTTATTAATGAGGAAGGATTCTGACTTCACTTAGAAAGTCTGATAATGTTTACAGCTTGAGACATACAAATCTTCACCATTTTGTTCCATTCTACTGCTTACAAAAAGATGCATCTAATGACTGGAGTCAGGCAACAGGGGAAATTTTGTTCCAGTCAAAGTGACCATTAACACTATAGAAAATTGTTCAAAATTTCCAAGCTTTAATTCAATTTCCAAGTGCTACGGAGAGAAAATGGGGGCAGAAATCTATATTTGTTATCTTCATTCTCGGGGTGTGAGCATCGCTAGCAAGGCCGGCATTTATTGTTCATCCCTAGTTGCCCTGAGAAGGTGGTGATTGACCTCCTTCATGAATTAATATAACTGGGTGGCTACCCAGGCCACTCCAGAGGACAGTTAAGATGGGCAGTCAACCATGATGATGTGGTAAGGATGCCAGGTTTCCTTCCCCAAAGGATATTCGTGAACCAATGGGCTCTCACAACACTGCTGCTCATCCTGGACCCACATAGGAAAGTAAAACTTTTACTTAGTTGGGCCTCTTCCCAGCAGGTCCTGACTCCCTTCAGCCTGGTAGGAAAGCCTGAGTAAAAATTGAAGGTAGGGCCCATCAAACATTGATCTGCATATTTAAAGAAAGACCCAGCCAGCCTTGGGCCAGTTGCTTAGTCACCTGTCCTGAAGTAAAGCTTGCAATCATCAGGATCCAGGCGGCTTTCTGGTAGCTAAGTGACCAGACTTATTTTAACTGCCCAATCGACCAGTTTTTCCTGGGTTACTAAGGTTAAAACCACCCGAGGGTAAAATTGAGAGAAGTATGTTTTGTGAGGATAACAGCGTTGTGCAGATGAAAACTGGAGCTTGACTGTTAAGTGAGGAGACTGGAAATGTTTGAATTATGGTGCTACAGACATTTGCTGAAAATTAGTTGGACAACGAATAATTTATGGAAGCTGATTATGTTATGAATAATGATATCCTGTGGGCACATTATTTGGGAGTCACTTGAAAATTTGTTGAGCTGTCACTATCTGGAAAGGTTGATGATAACAGATCAAGGCACAGACACTGTGGATGATGTGATGGAATGGGCAAGTCTAAGAACAGGGATTGATATAATATACCTGTGTAGAAACTAGCAAGTATTGGGTACATTGCTCACTAACCTCCAAAACAGCGAAGGTACGTGTGGGTGATTTTCATTATGTAGGGAAACAATAAACTTTGTAAGCAGGTTTATGTCCTTTTTTTCCTTTGACTTAACATTATTTCAATAAATTATCACAGTTCAGGCACTCACCAAATACTTTTTACCTGTCTTCAACTGAATAGTCAGCTTGGCCTTGTGCACAATGTACCTAAGGTAGCAAGTCGTTCGGTGTGTACGAGAAATACAGGAAGTCAGAGTTCGTGCTTGGTTTCTCTGACTGATGGACAGACCAGGCTGGAAAATATGAAGCAAGGTCCTTAACAAACTTGCAGCGACAGTGAGAGCGATGGGGACTAATTAAGTAATTTAGCTCAGTTTATACAAACGAGGCTGATGTTGGAATTATAGAAACACCAATGGTCAGTATAGAACAATCAGTTTTAAAGGGAAATGGTATTATGGATTTTACTCAAACATAAAGTAATAAATCACAATGACTTGATAGTTTATGTCTGATGATCTGTAGAGAAGCTAAGGAAGAAATAACAATGGCTCTGGCTAAAGTTTTCCAAAATTCAATTGAAAGGCAAATTGTGCCAGAGAATTGGAGAGTGGCACAAGTAGAATCATAGATTCATAGCATGGTACAGCACAGAAGGAGGCCATTCAGCCCATCATGCCGGGAATTATAGATCAGTCAGCCTGATGTTGGTAGTGGGGAAAATTCTAGAGTCCATTGTCAAAGATTTTATAACAGAGCATGTGGGGACAGATCAAAAGTAAGCTAATCAGCTAACAAACTAACTGTGGAGTTGTGGAGCCAACTTATAAAAAAGAACAAGCAGAAGCTAACAAGGCAGCTGCAGATAGCTTAATAGTAGCCTATTGTTTAATAATCAGCCTAACGGTTCAAGGAGGGGGGATGTGAAACTACTGAAATAAAATGCAAAAATAAAATGCTGGGACGAATGAATCAATCGTGCACTGATAACAGAAGTCTGCAAACCACTGAAAAACAAGGGGGGGGGGGCATTACTAGTTTTGTTTCAATAACTATAAGAAAGGCTTGCTGTAGTGAGCACATGTTTTGTTCTTTTACATATTCTTTTGTTTTGCTTTTTGTTCTTTTTGTATCCTTGCAATGTAACAAAATCATGTACTGAAATAAAGTTTCTAAAAGTTAAGGTCGGACTTTGTCTCTCTTTGTAACTGATGGGATCCAACAACTTGGCGCAGTCGGCAGGATCGCTGGAGGATAAAGACCGAAGCCCTGGACATCGGACCTATATCGGCCCCCGGAGGTAAGGACTCCTCTTTACTTTAAAAAGTCCTCGGCCGTTGTCTAGTTTCGGTACTCCACCACGCGATCCCGAACTCTTCCGAAGCTCGAGACCCCCTTTATAGACATGTTCCTGTGAAAATGAGGGGTAGAAATGGCAAGATTAGGGAACCATGGATGACAGGTGAAATTGTGAGACTAGCTAAGAGGAAAAAGGAAGCATACATAAGGTCTAGGCGGCTGAAGAAAGACGAAGCTTTGAAAGTATATCGGGATTGTAGGCGCAATCTGAAACGAGGAATTAAGAGGGCTAAAAGGGGTCATGAAATATCTTTAGCAAACAGGGTTAAGGAAAATCCCAAAGCCTTTTGTTCATATATAAGGAGCAAGAGGGTAACTAGAGAAAGGATTGGCCCACTCAAGGACAAAGGAGGAAAGTTATGCGTGGAGTCAGAGAAAATGGGTGAGATTCTAAACGAGTACTTTGCATCGGTATTCACCGAGGAGAGGGACATGACAGAGGTTGAGGTTAGGGACAGATGTTTGATTACTCTAGGTCAAGTCGGCATAAGGAGGGAGGAAGTGTTGGGTATTCTAAAAGGCATTAAGGTGGACAAGTCCCCAGGTCCGGATGGGATCTATCCCAGGTTACTGTGGGAAGCGAGAGAGGAAATAGTTGGGGCCTTAACAGATATCTTTGCAGCATCCTTAAACACGGGTGAGGTCCCGGAGGACTGGAGAATTGCTAATGTTGTCCCCTTGCTTAAGAAGGGTAGCAGGGATAATCCAGGTAATTATAGAACGGTGAGCCTGACGTCAGTGGTAGGGAAGCTGCTGGAGAAGATACTGAGGGATAGGATCTATTCCCATCTGGAAGAAAATGGGCTTATCAGTGATAGGCAACATGGTTTTGTGCAGGGAAGGTCATGTCTTACCAACTTAATAGAATTCTTTGAGGAAGTGACAAAGTTGATTGATGAGGGAAGGGCTGTAGATTTCATATACATGGACTTCAGTAAGGCGTTTGATAAGGTTCCCCATGGTAGGCTGATGGAGAAAGTGAAGGCGCATGGAGTCCAAGGTGTACTAGCTAGATGGATAAAGAACTGGCTGGGCAACAGGAGACAGAGAGTAGCAGTGGAAGGGAGTTTCTCAAAATGGAGACGTGTGACCAGTGGTGTTCCACAGGGATCCGTGCTGGGACCACTGTTGTTTGTGATATACATAAATGATTTGGAGGAAAGTATAGGTGGTCTGATTAGCAAGTTTGCAGACGACACTAAGATTGGTGGAGTAGCAGATAGTGAAGGGGACTGTCAGAGAATACAGCAGAATATAGATAGGCTGGAGAGTTGGGCAGAGAAATGGCAGATGGAGTTCAATCAGGGCAAATGCGAGGTGATGCATTTTGGAAGATCCAATTCAAGAGTGAACTATACAGTAAATGGAAAAGTCCTGGGGAAAATTGATGTACAGAGAGATTTGGGTGTTCAGGTCCATTGTTCCCTGAAGGTGGCAACGCAGGTCAATAGAGTGGTCAAGAAGGCATACGGCATGCTTTCCTTCATCGGACGGGGTATTGAGTACAAGAGTTGGCAGGTCATGTTACAGTTGTATAGGACTTTGGTTCGGCCACATTTGGAATACTGCATGCAGTTCTGGTCGCCACATTACCAAAAGGATGTGGATGCTTTGGAGAGGGTGCAGAGGAGGTTCACCAGGATGTTGCCTGGTATGGAGGGTGCTAGCTATGAAGAAAAGTTGAGTAGATTAGGATTATTTTCATTAGAAAGACGGAGGTTGAGGGGGTCCTGATTGAGGTGTACAAAATCATGAGAGGTCTCGACAGGGTGGATAGCAAGAAGCTTTTTCCCAGAGTGGGGGATTCAATTACAAGGGGACACGAGTTCAAAGTGAAAGGGGAAAAGTTTAGGGGGGATATGCGTGGAAAGTTCTTTACGCAGAGGGTGGTGGGTGCATGGAACGCATTACCAGCGGAGGTGGTAGACGCGGGCACGATAGCGTCTTTTAAGATGTATCTAGACAGATACATGAATGGGCAGGAAGTAAAGAGATACAGACCCTTAGAAAATAGGTGACAGGTTTAGATAGAGGATTTGGATCGGCGTAGGCTTGGAGGGCCGAAGGGCCTGTTCCTGTGCTGTAATTTTCTTTGTTCTTTGTTCTTTGTCTAAATCAGCGGTGTTCGATGGTAATACACCAGCCCGGCTGCAAAGCTCCACGGCACCTGTAAAAGAAGCCCCATGGTTCAAGACCTCCACCCCCACACAAAATTGGTACAATAACTGACGAAGGAAACCGACAGTTGCCAACCACCGTAAAACGCGGGCGGGCCCCACCAGAACGTTTCTGATAATGAATTCTGCGGCAGTTAAAAGGATATATAGAGCAACAGTTTAATTTGGCTAAAACTTGTCCTGAAATTGAACAGAAATACAGTGCCTCCAAGGGACAGTGGTCCCTGGAAGATATAAAGAGAGCTTGGGGAAAAACGACCCGTTTAAAGGATAAAGAATGGACCCAATGATCCTTAGCCGTAATGGGCCAGATCCGACAGCGTAATGCAATTATCCAACAAACTCAACTGTCTCAACGCGACCGCGACCTGACTAATGCGAAGGACCAATTGAAGGCGGTCTGCGAACAACTGAGAAAGGAAAAGCTTAAATTAGAAAAACTAGAAACTGAAAAAGCAAGGTTGGAAACCAAAAATAAAGAACTTAAAAAACAATTACAAGACGGACAGGCGACCCAACCGAAGGGACCGGGACCGCCCTGCGGACCCCGCCGACCACAACCATCTCGCCTGTACCCGAATCTGGAGTCATTACTAAAAGAACTACGAAAAATGCAACGGTGTGAAGCTGGTATAGAGGAAGCTGAGTCCTCCAGCGAAGAAAGTGATACTGATGATGAGTTTCCTTTTGTGCGGCTCGCCCCCTTAAACAGAAACGCGTTGAGGTCAAGCAGGAAAAGAAGACTACAGATGGTAACGAGGTGATCACGTCTGAGCACAACACTTATTGGATGCATGTCCCAGGGATCCTGAGAAAATTGATAAATGGTCCAAAGAATTGCCTGACCCGAAAAAGGGGGGTCAGAAGACGTGGAAACAGTTGGAACGTCTGAAAAGAATTTACCACCTCCACCCATGGGATGAGGTACAGATTTTGACTGTGATGGTGCCCGGGCGAGCGAGGCGAAGACTGAACAGAGAGGTCCAAACTGCTTTGGGCGAGGACGAGCAATATCTAGATGCCGGATGGACTGCGATTAGTCAGTGGCTGCGAGCGTTCTGTCCCGCAAAGACGGATTGGAATAAAATTACAGCCTGTCAGCAAAAAGGTACCGAAGAGGTGCGGGAGTATGAAGAGAGGTTTAGATCTGTTTGGCTGGAACACTCGGGGATAACGGACATTGCTCCAGAGGATCTGGACAATACCCGTTTTGTGCCCTTGAAGTCTGCCTTTGTTGCGGGGCTAAAACCAGAATTATCCAAGATGCTGAAGGTAACCTTACCAGAGTGGGAAGGCACAGGAGTAACCTATGCGCAGTTGATTGATCAATGCAGTCAGCTGGACAGGGACATGGGAGCAAAGCTCCGAGCTCTGCAAGCAGGTTGGACGCCCAAAGGCCCTGATAAGGCACAAGATAGGTGACCTGGGGCATGCCACTACTGCCGGAAAGAAGGCCATTGGGCTAAGACGTGTAGAGCGAAGGGACGGGGAAGAGGACGGCAAGGATACAATCCGGCACCAAGAGGTCCCTCCCCTGAGAACAATGACCTAGAAAAATTCAAACAGTTGTCACCCCAGCAAGGAAGGAGATACTGGTGTTACTTGGTGCGGCAAAAAGCTAGCGGAGCCCTCCCTCGCCCTTTCGGTGCCCCTCCTGGCACTAATAGAACAATGAAGAGATGGATTGTATATAACCGCGCGGGTGGGAAATCAAGATACAGACTGCCTGCTGGATACTGGGGCCAAATTAACGTGTCTACCTCAACGATAGGGGAACTCTATACCAATAGACGGTAAAGTTAAAACCGCCCACAGGGCTGGTGGCCATGGGGTGGTGATCAGGATAACCCAGCCCATACGCATTGGTCTTGGTCCACACGAATTGATAACACCAGTCTGGATAGGTCCGGTGGACCAGGCCCTTCTGGATATGGACGTTCTTACCCAGCTGAACTCCTCATTGCATTTTGAAGGCAGCCAGGTAACATGGTCTATCAGAAGTCTGAAGAAGGAGGAGCTGAGGGTGCACCCAATATGGGCTCAGGATGAGAACGATTGTGGGCTACTTCAAATGGAACCGGCAACGTTTACAGGATCCGCTCCGCCCTATACTAAACAATACCCCATTAGTCCAACATCTATTGCAGGAATCTTACCCGTAATTAGACAATTAGAGGAGCGAGGCGTGTTGGTTAAAACACACAGTACCTCCAACAGCCCTGCATGGCCAGTACGGAAACCAAACGGGACCTGGCGGCTTACTGTCGACTATAGAAAGGCTAACCAGTGTATTGATCAAAAGGCTCCTCTGGTAGCTGACCCCTCCACGGTATTCAATGCCCTGAGGCCGAAACATGAATGGTTCTCTGTTATCGACATGGCCAATGGATTTTGGTCGGTGCCACTGGCACCCGAGGTCCAACCGTGGTTCGCCTTTACCGTTCAACAACAACAGTACACCTGGACCCAGCTGCCAGAGGGTTTCCACAACAGCCCTATGGTATTTAATATGGCCCTACAAAACCATTTGAGGGAGTTACCACCCATGCACTCCACAGTCATCCAGTATGTGGATGACATCCTGTTAGCCTCTGAATCAGAAGAACAACACGAACAATATCTGCGTACCCTGCTGGACCACCTTCATCGGAGAGGACACAAGGACAGTATCGACAAAGCGCAAATAGCCCAAGAAGAGGTTGTGTACCTGGGACAAAAGATCTCGAAAGGAAAGAGGGAACTTACCCAGGACAGGACCACAGCCATCCGGGCTGCCAAACAGCCCACCACTATCCAGGAGATTAGGTCCTTTTTGGGTTTGTGTAACTTCAACAGAAATTGGATCGACTCCTAGACACAACTGGCTCAACCATTAAATGATCTCTTGAAAGGGAAGCGGGCCTCGAAGGAGGCAGTCACCCTCACAAAGACCAACAAGAGGCCTTCAAGAATTTAAAGAAGGCCTTGTGCTCGGCGCCGGCCCTGGGAATCCCCAACAACGGGAAACCGTTTACCCTGTTTATACATGAAAAAGAGGGATACATGATCGGCATATTGACACAAGAGCATGGGGACCAACAGAGACCTATTGGATACTATACGAAAAAACTGGACACCGTGGCCCTAGGATGGGGCAGTTGCCTAAGGGCCATGGAAGCCACATGCCAAGCTGTGATGGCTCCTGTGGGTCTGGTATTGGACCAAAAGCTAACAGTCAAGTGTCCGCACACCATCCACACATTGCTATCCATGAATAGAGTATCCCAAGTGACAGCAGCCAGATGGACCCAATGGACAACGGTCCTAGAGGTCCCCAACCTCCATATAGTCCGAGCCAGCCTGGTAAACCCAGCAACCATGCTCCCGTTGCCTGGGAAGCAAGAGAGGGAAGAGCATGACTGCGTGGAAGCTATGAGAGAGACAGAGGAAGTAACCTTAGCGGCGGAGGAGGCATTGCACAATCCAGATTTAATCCTTTTTACAGATGGCTCCTCCTTTGTTGACAACAGTACCCGGAAAGCAGGATGGGCGGTGACAACCCTACACGAAGTTGTGGTGACGGGATGTCTGCCCTCGGGGTCGTCAGCCCAACAGGCGGAATTACAGGCCCTGTCGGAGGCATGTTGGATAGCAGAGGGAGAGATGGCTAATATTTATACAGGCTCACGATACGCCTTTGGAGTTGCTCACGACTTTGGTCAGCTGTGGCGCAAAAGAGAATTTCTCACCACCGCTGGTACACCTATCCGAAACAGGAAAGAGGTCCGAGACTTGCGAGAGGCCATGCAATTGCCACAAGAGGTGTCCATTCTGAAATGCAAAGCCCATACGAAGGATAATACCATAGAGGCGCAGGGGAATGCCCTAGCCGACCAGGCAGCCAAGGAAGCCGCCTTGCAGGGTGACTCCCCGGATGCACGGATGCAAATATGTAAACTGAATGTACCCAGTTTGGCACAAGACCTACAAGTGATGCAGAGCGAGTGCCCCAAAGACGAAAAATGGACATGGATAGAAGCAGGGATCAAGCTATGTGAAGTCAGCATCTGGAGGCAAAGGAACACCGAGAGACCAGTCACGCCACAGGCGTTGATGCCTTTTTTAGCCCAACAGATTCACTCCTGGGGGCACCTGGCCCCGCAACAGATGACGGCTGTGTTCCAGAAAAGCTGGTGGGGTCAGGGGTTCAAAAAACACGCCCAGCTGGTGGCTGACCGCTGTGTGGTCTGTCAGAAAAACAATCCAGGGCCCACCACGATAATGCCTCAACTAAGATCTCCTGCTCCAGCCGGCCCATTCCAGTGCTTGCAAGTCGACTATATCACTGTGCCACCTTGCCAGGGATACACCGACATTCTCGTCGTTGTCGACAGATTTTCCAGACGGGTAGAGGCTGTCCCAACCAGAAGAGCCACGGCCAATCACAATTCTAAGGTCTTGTGTAAGGACTACATCCCCAGATGGGGAGTACTGGTCAGCATTGATTCTGACCAAGTGACTCATTTTACAGGCGCGGTCTGTCAGGAAGTCTGTCGGCGACTGAACATTACGTGGGATTTACGCTGTCCTCACCACCCACAGTCCTCGGGCCAAGTGGAGTGAATGAACCAGACCCTAAAACAACGACTATCTAAGTATCACCAGGAAGGAATACCATAGCCCCAGGCATTGCCAATAGTTCTGTGCAGTATTAAGGCAACTCCAAACAGAACTACTGGCCTGAGTCCATTTGAAATAACAGGGAGACCCATGATTCTGCCGGGAACAATTGATTTGCAAAAAGCTGATTGTCACTTGATGAGTGACACTGTACTAGAATATTGTCAGAACCTAACAAATGCCATCTGTTCTGCTTCCTCGCAGGTATCGGCAGCTTGGGGTGTCCCACCAGAAGGAGGGCACGACATCGTCCCGGGAGTCTGGGTCTACGTGAAGAAAATACATAAAGAACCTTTGGGTGCCAAGTAGGAGGGACCTTTCCAGGTGCTACTGACCACCCAGGCAGCAGTTAAGGTGGAAGGGACGAAAGCCTGGATACACGCCTCTCACGTCAAGCGAGCAACCCGTGACTAAACATCGACCTGCTATCAGGACAATTACCATTTGCCAATATGTTCAGAATTTTTATTATCCTCTCTGCATGCATTTGAAGTATCTGCTTACTTTTGGCTAACCAAACCTTTCCACTTTGGGGAACTAATCGAGTGCCCAGGAAAATGCACGTTAACACTTTCCTTTACATGTTTTATACCTATGCCAAGGCAGCTGACATCTCTAGCTGTTGGGTATATGCACACGTGCCTATCCATTCCAGAGGAGGCATTCCGTTGCAGCCCATACCTCTTAATACATCCCAGATGGGATGGTGGCTGACAACCCATACGTTGGGACAGGGAGTTTGCGACCCCCCACTTCGTATAGGTTCGGGATTCGCCAAAACCTGATATCATCCGGGTATGACGATAGCAAGTGGGGCTCATATACACCTTCCTTTAATGGCTTGAGTACAGCTCATTATCTTGCATTGACCAATACCTCAGGAGTGGGACGGCTAATGGGAATAGTGTGCATATCCCGTAATTTGACCAATGGCTACCCCGTCGGTAATAGCATTTGCAACTATACAGTGTTCATAGACCCCCCAGGGTCCCTTTTTAATCACACAGGTCAAAGCCATTGGAATCTCACGTTTCTGCCCAAGACACTAAATGCGTCCAAATTCACCTCCTATAATGGTACTTACTTTATTTGCGGCCACAAGGCCTATCCCTGGTTACTGAAACTTTGGACGGGATCATGTTATTTGGGTTATGTTACATCTTATATCCGTCATTTGACCTCCCTGCCTGTACCACCTCACTGGCAAAGGATGAGGCGAGCTATCACAGAGATGGAGAGATTCTTTGCGATCTTGTTTCCCTGGTATGGGACAGCTAAGCTGGACAGGGAGTCTATTAACATGGCCTCTGTCCTAGAGAAGGTGGCCAACAACACCTCCGAAGCCCTGGTTAAGATAAATGCCGAAATGGTAGCCACTCGAACGGTGGCCCTTCAGAACCGAATGGCCCTAGATTTTATCCTTGCAGAAAGGTGGGGTACATGTGCCTTGATAGGGCCCAAATGCTGCACCTACATTCCAGATAGCTCCGAAGAGATCTCTAATCTGGCGGAGCACATCCAAAAGGAGATAGAGAAACTCAAACAACCCCCAACTCCCACCTTATGGGGTTGGGCGACCGGGTGGTTGGGCTCAATAAGGACCTCAATGGTACAGGGTTTCATCTTTTTTGTTGTAATCATAATTTTGTATTTTACATTTTTGCTTATTAAGTGCTGTTGTAAACAAGTAACTGAAGCCCCTGCCAAGCTTATGCCCTTACAGAGCGCCCACCATCCCCTCTTGCGGCACAAGTGGGCAACATATTAAGCGCAACCCCTCCGGGTGTTGAAGGCTGTTTCTAGACAATAGAGACCATTAAAGGCACCTAGGTGGGATCAAGGGAATGATTCTTAAAGAAGTTTGAAGAATCAAAGGGGGGACAGATCAAAAGTAATCTAATCAGCTAACAAACTAACTGTGGAGTTGTGGAGCCAATTTATAAACAAATAACAAGCAGAAGCTAACAGGACAGCTGCAGATAGCTTAATAGTAGCCTATTGTTTAATAATCAGCCTAACAGGTCAAGGAGGGGGGGATGTGAAACTACTGAAATAAAATGCAAAAATAAATGCTCGAATGAATGAACCAATCATGCACGGATAACAGAAGTCTGCAAACCACTCAGAAACAAGTTGTGGGGGTGGGGGGTTGTTGGCGTTACTAGTTTTGTTTGAATAACCAAAAGAAAGGCTTGCTGTAGTGAGCACATGTTTTTTTGTTTTGTTCTTTTGCATGTTCTTTTGTTTTGCTTTTTGTTCTTTTTGTATCCTAGCAATGTAACAATCACGTACTGCAATAAAGTTCCTAAACGTTACGATCGGACTTCGTCTCTCTTTGTAATTGATGGGATCCAACAGAGCACTTGGAGAATAGAGGAAAGGTTAGACAGTTGACAGGGCAAAGTTGCAGCCAGTATGATGGGTTGAAGTGTGTCTATTTTAATGCAAGAAGTGTCAGGAATAAGGGTGATGAACTTAGAGCATGGATCAGTATTTGGAGCTACGATATTGTGGCCATTACGGAGACTTGGATATCACAGGGGCAGGAATGGATGTTGGATGTTCCAAAAGGAATAGGGAGGGAGGTAAAAGAGGTGGAGGAGTGGCATTGCTAATCAGGGATAGTATCACAGCTGCAGAAAGGGAGGTCGTCGAGGAGGGTTTGTCTACTGAGTCATTATGGGTGGAAGTCAGAAACAGGAAAGGAGCAGTCACTTTATTGGGAGTTTTCTATAGATCCCCCAATAGCAACAGAGACACGAAGGAACAGATTGGGAGGCAGATTTTGGAAAGGTGCAGAAGTAACAGGGTTGTTGTCATGGGTGACTTCAACTTCCCTGATATTGATTGGAACCTCCTTAGTGCAAATAGTTTGGATGGAGCAGTTTTTGTCAGGTGTGTCCAGGAAGGTTTCCTGACTCAATAAGTAGATAGGCTGACTAGAGGGGAGGCTATGTTGGATTTGGTGCTTGGCAACGAACCGGGCCAGGTGGCAGATCTCTCGGTGGGAGAGAATTTCGGTGATAGTGATCACAACTCCCTGACCTTTACTATAGTCATGGAGAGGGACAGGAGCAGACGGGATGGGAAAATATTTAATTGGGGGAGGGGAAATTACAATGCTATTAGGCAGGAACTGGGGAACATAAATTGGGAACAGATGTTCTCAGGGAAATACACGACAGAAATGTGGAGGTTGTTTAGGGAGCACTTGCTGCGACTGCTGGATAGGTTTGTCCCGATGAGGCAAGGAAGGGATGGTAGGGTGAAGGAACCTTGGATGACAAGAGGTGTGGAACAGCTAGTCAAGAGGAAGAAGGAAGCTTACTTAAGGTTGAGGAAGCAAGGATCAGACAGGGCTCTAGAGGGTTACAAGGTAGCCAGGAAGGAACTGAAGAATGGACTTAGGAGAGCTAGAAGGGGACATGAAAAAGTCTTGGCGGGTAGGATTAAGGAAAGTCCCAAGGCGTTCTACACTTATGTGAGGAACAAGAGGATGGCCAGAGTGAGGGTAGGGCCGATCAGGGATAGTGGAGGGAACTTGTGCCTGGAGTCGGAGGAGGTAAGGGAGGTCCTAAGTGAATACTTTGCTTCAGTATTCACCAGTGAGAGGGACCTGGTCGTTTGTGAGTACAGCGTGAAACAGGCTGATATGTTCGAACAGGTTGATGTTAAGAGGGAGGATGTGCTGGAAATTTGAAAGACATGAGGACAGATAAGTCCCCGGGGCCAGACGGGATATACCCAAGGATATTACGGGAAGCGAGGGAAGAGATTGCCGCGCCTTTGGCGATGATCTTTGCGTCCTCACTGTCCACTGGAGTAGTACCAGATAATTGGAGGGTGGCAAATGTTATTCCCTTGTTCAAGAAAGGGAATAGGGATAACCCTGGGAATTATAGACCAGTCAGTCTTACGTCGGTAGTGGGCAAATTATTGGAGAGCATTCTGAGAGATAGGATTTATGATTATTTGGAAAAGCATAGTTTGATTAGAGACAGTCAGCATGGCTTTGTGAGGGGCAGGTCATGCCTCACAAGCCTTATTAAATTCTTTGAAGATGTGACAAAACACGTTGATGAAGAAAGAGCGTTGGATGTGGTGTATATGGATTTTAGCAAGGCGTTTGATAAGGTTCCCCATGGTAGACTCATTCAGAAAGTAAGGAGGCATGGGATACAGGGAAAGTTGGCTGTCTGGATACAGAATTGTCTGGTCCATAGAAGACAGAGGGTGGTAGTAGATGGAAAGTATTCAGCATGGAGCTCGGTGACCAGTGGTGTTCCGCAGGGATCTGTTCTGGGACCTCTGCTCTTTGTGATTTTTATAAATGACTTGGATGAGGAAGTGGGAGGCTGGGTTAGCAAGTTTGTCGATGACACGAAGGTTGCTGGAGTTGTGGATAGTGTGGAAGGCTGTTGTAGGTTGCAACGGGACATTGACAGGATGCAGAGCTGGGCTGAGAAGTGGCAGATGGAGTTCAACCTGGAAAAGTGTGAAGTGATTCATTTTGGAAGGTCGAATTTGAATGCAGAATACAGGCTTAAAGACAGGATTCTTGGTAGTGTGGAGGAACAGAGGGATCTTGGGGTCCATGTTCATAGATCGCTCAAAGTTGCCACCCAAGTTGATAGGGTTGTTAAGAAAGCGTATGGTGTGTTGGCTTTCATTAACAGGAGGATTGAGTTTAAGAGTCACGAGGTTATGCTGCAGCTCTATAAAGCCCTGGTTAGACCACACTTGGAATATTGTGTTCAGTTCTGGTCGCCTCATTTTAGGAAGGATGTGGAAGCTTTAGAGAGGGTGCAGAGGAGATTTACCAGGATGCTGCCTGGACTGGAGGGCATGTCTTACGAAGAAAGGTTGAGGGAGCGAGGGCTTTTCTCATTGGAGCGAAGAAGGATGAGAGATGACTTGATAGAGGGGTACAAGATGATGAGAGGCAAAGATAGAGTGGATAGCCAGAGACTTTTTTCCAGGGTGGAAAGGGCTATCACCAGGGGGCATAATTTTAAGGTGATTGGAGGAAGGTTTCGGGGAGATGTCAGAGGTTCTTCACACAGAGAGTGGTGGGTGCGTGGAATGCACTGCCAGCGGTGGTAGCAGAAGCAGATACATTCGGGATATTTAAGCGACTCTTGGATCGGTACATGGATGATAGTAGTATGAAGGGTATGTAGGTAGTTTGATCCTAGAGTAGGTTAAAGGTTTGGCACAACATCGTGGGCCGAAGGGCCTGTACTGTGCTGTACTGTTCTATGTTCTATGTAATCGGACAGAGTCAGCATGGATTTACGAAATGGAAATCATGCTTGACAAATCTACTAGAATTCTTCGAGGATGTAATGAGTAGAGCTGATGAGGGGAAGCCAGTGGAAGTGATTTATTTGGATTTTCAGAAGGCTTTCGAAAAGTCCCACATAAGAGATTAGCATGTAAAATTAAAGCGCATGGGATTTGGGGGAGTGTATTGCGATGGATAGAAAATTGGTTGGCAGACAGGAAACAAACAGTAGGGATAAATGGGTCTTTTTCCGAATGGCAGGCAGTGACTAGTGGGGTACTGCAGGGATCGGTGCTAGGACCCCAGCTATTCACAAAATATATTAATGATTTAGATGAGGGAACTAAATGTAATATCTCCGAATTTGCAGATGACACAAAACTGGGTGGGAGGGTGAGTTGTGAGGAGGATGCAGAGAGGCTTCAGGGTTTTTTTTATTCATTCATGGATGTGGGCGTCGCTGGCCAGACCAGCATTTATTGCCCATCCTGAATTGCCCTTGAGAAGGTGGTGGTGAGCTGCCTTCTTGAACCGCTGCAGTCCATTTCGTGTAGGTATATCCACAGTGCTGTTAGGAAGGGACTTCCAGGATTTTGACCCAGTGGCAGTGAAGGAACGGCGATATAGTTCCAAGTCAGGATGGTGTGTGACTTGGAGGGGAACTTGCAGGTGGTGGTGTTCCCATGCATTTGCTGCCCTTGTCCTTCTAGTTGGTAGAGGTCGCGGGTTTGGAAGGTGCTGTCTAAGGAGCCTTGGTGCATTGCTGCAGTGCATCTTGTAGATGGTACACACTGTTGCCATTGTGTGTCGGTGGTGGAGGGAGTGAATGTTTGTAGATGGGGTGTCAATCAAGCAGGCTGCTTTATCCTGGATGGTGTCGAGCTTCTTGAGTGTTGGTGGAGCTGCACCCATCCAGGCAAGTGGAGAGTATTCCATCACACTCCTGACTTGCGCCTTGTAGATGGTGGACAGGCTTTGGGGAGTCAGGAGATGAGTTACTCGCCTCAGGATTCCTAGCCTCTGACCTGCTCTTGTAGCCACGGTATTTATATGGCTACTCCAGTTCAATTTCTGGTCAATGGTCGCCCCCAGGATGTTGATAGTGGGGGATTCAGTGATGGTAATGCCATTGAATGTCAAGGGGAGATGGTTAGATTCTCTCTTGTTGGAGATGGTCATTGCCTGGCACTTGTGTGGCGCGAATGTTACTTGCCACTTATCAGCCCAAGCCTGGATATTGTCCGGGTCTTGCTGCATTTCTACATGGACTGCTTCAGTATTTGAGGAGTCACTAATGATGCTGAACATTGTGCAATCATCAGCGAATGTCCCCACTTCTGACCTAATGATTGAAGGAAGGTCATTGATGAAGCAGCTGAAGATGGTTGGGCCTAGGACACTACCCTGAGGAACTCCTGCAGTGATGTCCTGGAGCTCAGATGATTGACCTCCAACAACCACAACCATCTTCCTTTGCGCTAGGTATGACTCCAGCCAGTGGAGGGTTTTCCCCCTGATTCCCATTGACCTCAGTTTTGCTAGGGCTCCTTGATGCCATACTCGGTCAAATGCTGCCTTGATGTCAAGGGCAGTCACTCTCACCTCACCTCTTGAGTTCAGCTCTTTTGTCCATGTTTGAACCAAGGCTGTAATGAGGTCAGGAGCTGAGTGGCCCTGGCAGAACCCAAACTGAGCGTCACTGAGCAGGTTATTGCTAAGCAAGTGCTGCTTGATGGCACTGTCGATGACACCTTCCATCACTTTACTGAAGATTGAGAGTCGGCTGATGGGGCAGTAATTGGCCAGGTTGGACTTGTCCTCCTTTTTGTGTACAGGACATACCTGGGCAATTTCCCACATTGCAGGGTAGATGGCAGTGTTGTAGCTGTACTGGAACAGCTTGGCTAGGGGCGCGGTAAGATCTGGAGCACATGTCTTCAGTACTATTGCCGGAATATTGTCAGGGCCCATAGCTTTTGCAGTATCCAGTGCCTTCAGTCGTTTCTTGATATCACACGGAGTGAATCGAATTGGCTGAAGTCTGGCATCTGTGATGCTGGGGACTTCAGGAGGAGGCCGAGATGGATCATCAACGGCACTTCTGGCTGAAGATTGTTGCAAATGCTTCATCCTTATCTTTCGCACTGATGTGCTGGGTTCCCCCATCATTGCCTGTTCCTGTGCTGTACTGTTCTTTGTTCCTATTGCGGTTGGGGATATTTGTGGAGCCACCTCCTCCAGTTAGTTGTTTAATTGTCCACTACCATTCACGGCTGGATGTGGCAGGACTGCAGAGCTTAGATCTGATCCGTTGGTTATGGGATCGCTTCGCTCTGTCTATCGCATGCTGCTTATGCAGTTTGGCACGCAGATAGTCCGATGTTGTAGCTTCACCAGGTTGACACCTCATTTTGAGGTATGCCTGGTGCTGCTCCTCGCATGCTCTCCTGCACTCTTCATTGAATCAGGGTTGGTCTCCATCACTTCACTGATGATTGAGAGTAGGCTGATGGGGCGGTAATTGCTGGGTTGGACTTGGTGGTTCGTCCGGTTTCATTCCTTTTTATTGACTTCGTAGCGGTTAGATACAACTGAGTGGATTGCTAGGCTATTTCAGAGGGCATGTAAGAGTCAACTGCATTGCTGTGGGTCTGGAGTCACATGTAGGCCAGACCAGGTAAGGACAGCAGATTTCCTTCCCTAAAGGGCATTAGTGAAACAGATGGGTTTTTACTACAATCAACAATGGTTTCATGACCATCATTCGACTAGCTTTTAATTCCAGATTTATTAATTGAATTCAAATTCCACCTTCTGTTGTGGTGGGATTTGAACCCATGTCCCCAGAGCAATACCCTGGATATCTGGGTTACTAGTCCAGTGACAATACCACTATGCCACTGCCTCCCCAGAGGTGATTTGTACAAGTTGAGTGAGTGGGCAAATGCATGGCAGATGCAGTATAATGTGGATAAATGTGAGGTTATCCACTTTGGTAGCAAAAACAGGAAGGCACATTATTATCTGAATGGCTATAAACTGAGAGAGGGGAATATGCAACGAGACCAGGGTGTTCTCGTAAACCAGTCACTGAAGGTAAGCATGCAGGTGCAACAGGCAGTAAAAAAGGCAAATGGTATGTTGGCCTTCATAGCGTGGGAATTCGAGTACAGGAGCAGGGATGTACTGCTGCAATTATACAGGGCCTTGGTGAGGCCACACCTGGAATATTGTGTGCAGTTTTGGTCTCCTTATCTGAGGAAGGATGTTCTTGCTATAGAGGGAGTGCAGTGAAGGTTTACCAGACTGATTCCTGGGATGGCGGGACTGACGTATGAGGAGAAATTGAGTCGGTTACGATTATATTCGCTGGAGTTCAGAACAGTGAGGGGGGATCTCAGAGACCTGTAAAATTCTAACAGGACTTGACAGGGTAGATGCAGGAAGGATGTTCCCGATGGTGGGGGAGTCCAGAACCAAGGGTCATAATCTAAGGATAGGGGGTAAACTATTCAGGACTGAGATGAGGAGAAATTTCTTCACCCAGAGAGTGGTGAACCTGTGGAATTCATTACCACAGAAAGCAGTTGAGGCCAAAACATTGCAGGTTTTCAAGAAGGAGTTAGATATAGCTCTTGGGTTTAAAGGGATCAAAGGATATGGGGCGAAAGCGGGAACAGGATACTGAGTTGGATGACCAGCCATGATCATAATGAATAGAAAAATTCAAGGTAATCAGGCAGCGACAACATGGTTTTGTGAAAGGGAAATCACGTTTAACCAATTTATTGGAGTTCTTTGAGGGAGTTGCATGTGCTGTGGATAAAGGGGAACCGGTGGATGTATTGTACTTAGATTTTCAGAAGGCTTTTGATAAGGTGCCACATCAAAAGTTATTGCAGAAAATAAAAGCTCATGGTGCAGGCGGTAACATAATGGCATGGATAGAAGCTTAGCTAGCTAATAGGAAACAGAGAGTCGGCATAAATGGGTCATTTTCTGGTTGGCAAGATGTAACAAGTGGTGTGTCACAGGGATCAGTGCTTGGGCCTCAAACTTTTACAATTTATATAAATGACTTAGATGAAGGGACCAAAGGTATGGTTGCTAAATTTTCTGATGACACAAAGATAGGTAGGAAAGAAACTTGTGAAGAGGATGTAAGGAGGCTACAAAGGGAAATAGATAGGTTAAGTGAGTGGGCAAAGACCTGGCAAATGGACTATAATTTGGGAAAGTGTGAAATTGTCTGCTTTGGCAGGAAGAATAAAAAAGAAGCATATTATCTAAATGGTGAGAGATTGCAGAGCTCTGAAATGCAGAAGGATCGCATGAATCACAAAAGGTTAGCATGCAGGTACAGCACGTAATTAAGAAAGCTAATAGAATGTTATCGTTTATCGCAAGGGGAATTGACTACAAAAGTAGGGAGATTATGCTTCAGCTATACAGGGCATTGGTGAGACCACATCTGGAGTACTGTGTACAGTACTGGTCCCCTTATTTAAGGAAGGACATAAATGCATTGGCGGCAGTACAGAGAAGGTTTACGAGACTAATATCTGGAATGGGCGGGCTATCTTATGAGGAAAGATTGGACAGGCTGGGCTTGTATTGCTGGAACTTAGAAGAGTAAGAGGCGACTTGATTGAAACATATAAGATAACATGTAAGAGGAGTCTTGACAGGGTGGATGTGGAAAGGATGTTTCCCCTTGTGCGAGAATCTAGAACTAGGGGTCACTGTTTAAAAATAAGGGGTCGCACATTTAAGACAGAGATGAGGAGAAATTTTTTCTCTCAGAGGGTTGTTTGGAATTCTCTTCCTCAGAAGGCAGTGGAAGCAGAAACTTTGAATATTTTTAAGGCAGAGATAGATAGATTCTTGATAAGCAAGGGGGTGGAAGGTTATCAGGGGTAGGTGGAAAGTGGAGTAATCAGTTCAGCCATGAACCTATTGAATGGCAGAGCAGGCTCGAAGGGCCGAGTGGCCTACTCCTGCTCCTAATTCATATGAATGCTCGTATGTATGTATGTTTTTCTCATGTAACTGGAAGTCCCACATCCCTGGTATGATTCTAATAAATCTCATCTGCATCTTCTTCAAAGCCTTGCTAAAGCGTAGTGCCCAGAATCGGACACAATACTCCAGATGAGGCCTAACCAGTGATTTCTAATGTTTTAGTTCAACTTCTCTGCCTTTGCACTCTTTGCTTCTGTTTATATAGGCAAGGATCCTGTTTGCTTTTTTAACAGCTTTCTCAACGTGTCCTGCCACCTTCAAAGATTTATGTAGACATACCCACAGGTCTCTTTGTTCTTGCACGCCCTTTAACATTTTACCCTTTTGTTCACATTGGCTGTTCTCATTCGTCCTACTAAAATGCATTACTTCATACTTCTCTGTATTAAACTGTATTTGCCATGTGTCTGCCCATTTCACCAATCAGTCTATATATGCCTGATGTCTGTCACATGATCCCCTTTCAAAAAAGGAGACAGGGCTGTGCCACAAAATTACTTCTGTGGCTGGTACACTACTATAATGCAAGAAGGATTTATCAAATAATTAGAGAAACATGAGTTTATCAGAACTGCTCAGTAAGGCTTGAGCCTGAGAAGCCCTGGCTGTAAGCTATAGCAATTCAGCCACCAGGGCAGTCAGGCTCAGATGGCTTTCTGACCCCATGGTTGCTATTAGGTGAGAGGGTAGTGGATGTGGTGGCATCTTTGGGGGATAGAGCCTCAATGGCCCCCTGGACTGTTGCAAGGAGGCCACCTTCATTCACCTGGCAGCCTTTACATGCGTCGGGGGCCACTCCAGCCCTGCAAAAATGCCAGTAAGCACTCTGAATGGCCCATAATTGGGGCCTTAAATATGCAGATTGGTTGTGGCAGCGGACAGCTGATCTACATCCCTGCCCACCCAAGGATACCTTCCCCGGTGACAAGATTGCATTGGGGAACCGTCCCCTGCCTTTCTGTCCTCCATACAACTTGTCTTCCCCCCTTTCTTTGTATCAACAGCAAATTTGGCTTCAATATACTTCGTCCCTTTATCCAAGTCATTAATATAGATTGAAAATAGTTGCAACCCCAGCACTGGTCCCTGTGGCATCTACTAGTTACAGTTTGCCAACCTAAAAATGACCCTATTTCCTGTTAGTTAACCAATCATTTATCCATGCTAATATATCACCCCAACACCATCAGTTCTTATCTTGTGAAGTAATCTTTTATGTGGCACCTTATTGAAAGCCTTTTGGAAATCCAAATACACTACATCTACAGGCTCCCCTTTATCCACCCTGCTCGCTACATCCTCAAAGAAATCTAATAAATTTGTCAAATGTGAGTTCCTTTTCATATTGACTCTGCTTGATTATATTATGATTCATCCAACGCCCTTCAACTACCTCCTTAATGATAGATTCCAGCATTTTCCCAATGACAGATATTAGGCTAACTGGCCTATAGTTTCCTGCTTTCTGTCTCACTCCTTTCTTGATTAGAGGTGTTACATATGCAATTTTCCAATCCGCTGGGACATTTCCAGAATCTAGGGAATTTTGGAAGATTACAACCAATGTATCCATTATCTCTGCAGCCACTTCTTTCAAGACCCTAGCAAGCAAGCCATCGGGTCCAGGGGACTTGTCAGCCTTTAGTCCCATTAATTTTCCTAGTAATTTTTAGCTACTGATAAGATTGTTTTAAGTTCCTCCCTCCCTTTTACCCCCTGATTTTCTACTATTATTGGGATGCTTTTAGTGCCTTCTACCATGAAGACAGATACAATATATTTGTTCAAAGTCTCTGTTATTCCCTTGTGTCCCATTATTATTTCCCCAATCTCATCCTCTAATGAATCAATGCTTACTTTAGTTACCCTCTTTTTATAATACTTGTAGAAGACCTGACTGTTTTTATATTTTCTTGCTACTTTACTCTCATAAGCTATTTTCTCCCTCTTTTTCTTTCTAGTCATTCTTTGTTGTTTTCTAAAATTTTCCTCTTCTAGCCTACCACTAATCTTCGCAACATTGTGCGTCTTTTCTTTCAATTTGATACCATCCTTAACTTTGTTAGTTAAGCACGGATGGTTCATCTTTCTTACAGAGTCTTTCTTTTTCAATGGAATGCATCTTTTTTGAGAATTATGAAATATCTCAAGTGTCTGCCACTGCTTATCTACCATTTTACCTTTTAGTCTATTTTCTCAGTCTACTTTAGCCAACGTTGTCTTAATACCTTTGTAATTGCCGTTATTTAAGTTTATGATACTAGTTTCAGACCTAAACGCAATGTGAAATTCTATCATGTTATGATCACTCTTCCCTGGAGGATCCTTTACTATGAGATCATTAATTAATCCTGTCTCATTACACATTACCAGATCTAAAATAACCTGTTCCCCAATTGGTTCTACAATGTGTTGTTCTAAGAAATGTCCCGAATACCCTCTATGAACTCGTCCTCAAGGCTACTTTTGCCAATTTGATTTGTCCAATCTATATGAAGATTAAAGTTGCCCATAGTTATTGCAGTACCTTTCTTACAAGGCCCCAATTTTCCTTGACTGATACTCTGTCCTACAGCGTAGCTACTGTTAGAAGCTGGTCAGGTTTCAGGTCTTTGGTATTTGAAAAGAGTAAGTCATAAGGGTAAGGTTGCAGGGAGAGAAGGAAAGCAAGAGGTGCATCTTTAAACCTTCTGCAGCTTGTAAATCAGGAGGAGGGAAAAATGGGATGTGAGAAGGAGGATTAGGTATAAGCATACCCTTAGCTTCGATGGTTTCAGCCACTGCCTCAGTCATGGTCACCCCAATGATGGCAAGCATCAAATACAATTTTAGAATAACTTCCAGCTTCTGCTCAAAATGTACATACCCCCCCCCACCCCCCGCCCCCAACCACCCCCCACCCCACCCCGTCCCCTTTAAGGAGTGCAGGATGGCTTTAAGTAGTGCAGGCTACTTGAACGTGTGAGCCTCTCACAATTTTCTGCCCCCTGCTCAGGCATGCAGCCACACAACAGTGCAACAGCACTGGCTTAAGTCAATAATCATGTAACTAAGCAGGCAGCATTAAATGTGCGGGCTACTTGCACTGGAAGGAGTGGGCATCAGTTAATCACACATGGCAATCCCAGCACCCGTTTTCAGGGGCTATCCAATTTTTCCCCCGACTCTTGTTGTGAGGCCCAGCTGCAGCATCCTTGGATGAAGCCACAATCTCCAGGGTCGATTGCAGAATGCTGATACCTTAGGAGGTGACACCACACAGGCTGGAAGCCAATTCCTTAACACTTTCAGCCACAGTGGTGCAACTTTGTGGCAGTTTTTCCAATATGTGCATTTGTGAGGCAAGCAGTTTTGCTGTCATTGCTGGGTCCCTGAAGTCCACATCTCTGTTCTCCTCCACAGCTGCAAGAGGACCTCCAGAAAGCTGTCTCCTGAACTGTCCCTACCATCAGTACCTGCTGCTCCTACTAGTGCTGGGCATGCCACCCTGCACAGGCTCCTCCACTTTACTCTATAAGCCAGCCAGCGTGTCATCACTGTGTTGGTGCTCAGCACTGATGGAACATATGATGGTGCCTTCTCAGAAGGATTCCGCTCCCCTGAAGTAAGTTTTCTGTTTGTTGTGTCTGTTGAAAAGGACATAGAGGAAAAAGAAATGGGACAACAATTAGGATATTTGTGAGGGACTAGTGTCATGCAGGCCCCCACCTGCCAAGAATGAGGCACATAGATTTCACCACCTGGACATTAAATTTTAAAATTGTTGCTGGGAAGAAAAGAAGCCTATTACAAGGAGTTGCCAAGTCCCTGACTGGAAAGACATTTTTTGCATTCTAGCAGTCAGTGTTGGAACAAAGGAACCAGTCCCTGCCCCAATACACAGAAGAGCTGAACTCAAGAGGTGAGGTGAGAGTGACTGCCCTTGACATCAAGGCAGCATTTGACCGAGTACGGCATCAAGGAGCCCTAGCAAAACTGAGGTCAATGGGAATCAGGGGGAAAACCCTCCGCTGGCTGGAGTCATACCTAGCGCAAAGGAAGATGGTTGTGGTTGTTGGAGGTCAATCATCTGAGCTCCAGGACATCACTGCAGGAGTTTCTCAGGGTAGTGTCCTGGGCCCGACCATCTTCAGCTGCTTCATCAATGACCTTCCTTCAATCATAAGTTCAGAAGTGGGGATGTTTGCTGATGATTGCACAATGTTCAGCACCATTCGTGACTCCTCAGATACTGAAGCAATCTGTGTAGAAATGCAGCAAGACCTGGACAATATCCAGGCTTGGGCTGATATGTGGCAAGTAACATTCGCGCCACATAAGTGCCAGGCAATGACCATCTCCAACAAGAGAGAATCTAACCACCTCCCCTTGACATTCAACAGCATTACCATCGCTGAATCCCCCACTATCAACATCCTAGGGGCTACCATTGACCAGAAACTGAACTGGAGTAGCCATATAAATACCGTGACTACAAGAGCAGGTCAGAGGCTAGGAATCCTGAGGCGAGTAACTCACCTCCTGACTCCCCAAAGCCTGTCCACCATCTACAAGGCGCAAGTCAGGAGTGTGATGGAATACTCTCCACTTGCCTGGATGGGTGCAGCTCCAACAGCACTCAAGAAGCTCGACACCATCCAGGACAAAGCAGCCCGCTTGATTGGCACCCCATCTACAAACATTCACTCCCTCCACCACCGATGCACAGTGGCAGCAGTGTGTACCATCTACAAGATGCACTGCAGCAATGCACCAAGGATCCTTAGACAGCACCTTCCAAACCCGCGACCTCTACCAACTAGAAGTACCAGGGCAGCAAATACATGGGATCACCACCACCTGCAAGTTCCCCTCCAAGTCACACACCATCCTGACTTGGAACTATATCGCCGTTCCTTCACTGTCGCTGGGTCAAAATCCTGGAACTCCCTTCCTAACAGCACAGTGGGTATACCTACCCCAAATGGACTGCAACGGTTCAAGAAGGCAGCTCACCACCACCTTCTCAAGGTGAATTAGGGATGGGCAATAAATGCAGGCCTGGCCAGCGATGTCCACATCCCATGAATGAATAAATAAAAATAAAACCAGTCAGTCACGTGACCACATGCTGGCCAACTAGGGGAGTTTTAAATTGGAGAAACAGCGCTTGAAGACAGAAAGCTGTTTGCTCCTGGACTGGAAAAGATCTCTCTCCTGTCTGCTCCCATCACTATCTCATGGAACTGAAGACCCATTGAAGACACATGAACCCCAAGAGGGAAAAGTCTCCTACAGTGAACAAGGTTTAAGAAGAATACTGGGCCCCAACGAAAAGCAAGACTACCTACAATCCAGGACTCTGCAGTGAGCTCAAAGCACAGTAACAAACCCCCTTCAGAGATGGCCTCAAACATTCAAACATTTTCACTTTACTTCTCTTCTGCTCTTTTCTGTCTCTATTTGCATGTGTGTATCGCGTGTGCATGCTAGTGTGGGGCACGGCATGTGTGCACCAAATTAGAGTTTAAGTTTTAATAAATTTCACTTTTCTTCTTTAAACCTAAGAAAGCCTGTTTGTGCTCATTTCTTTGCCTTATAATTAGAAAGCGGTGGACAAGGTTTCACCAAGGGGGAGCTAAAACACAGTGTGTTTAACATGAAACCCTGTTACACTAAGACTAGGTGAAGGCTGAGAAGGACCCCTAGACACCTTTCTCACCTGGTCGTAACACTAGGCAATAGCAGATAATAGTCACCATAATACAGCTTGGCGTAGTCAAATTGCATGATTGTGCATTTTTCAGATATTCATTAAGAGTGTAAGTAATAGAGACTCTATTGACAGATGCCCCCATTCTTGAAATGTCCTATCCTGACAGACATTGATCTCCTTTGCACATTATTCCAGTTCCTACAGCACCATGAGAATGGATAATCCTCTTCCAGTCTTACCCCTCTTCGTGGTATTGTCTCCCCTCACTTTTCTTGCAGAGAGAGGGCACAAGTTATTGAGCGTCTCATGTCTCTTGTACAAAGGAGAATGCAAAAGATGCTAAGAGGGAGATGAGGCAAGAGGTATTCAGAATAGGAGGTGCTGAATTGAAAGCAGGTGTGAAGAGTTTGAAGTGAGGAAGGAGACATAAGAGAAGTTGATGATTGTGCCTCGGCTAGCAAGCTTGAAGGGATCGCTGCTCTTGGCTGTTATGAAGGGAGCATGGAAGAGCAAGTGTGGGTTTGTGATATGAATTAGAAGTGGCCTTGCACTGGGTATGAATGACATGATGGACAGGAGGGAATTGTTGAAAGTGGGGGTGAGGGAATGGACTGTTGCAACGCATTGGTGGGAGAAATGGGGAAATGGAGATTCTATTTGTCCTCGCTACTCTTGAGAGGATGTTGAAGAACTTCCTGCACTGCGCTGTGAAGGACAGGGAACACTTCTGAAGCCCACTGCTTCAAAATAGGCACCTGCAGCGTGCTGAAGAGAAAAATGAGGTGGGAGGGCCAAATTCTGTCCCTGTCCTGCCTCATTAACATACCTGCATCTTATTGGAGCTCAGCTGTTCTAATCCCCTCCCCTGGGGAATCCCCAGGAAATCAATGGCATGTAAAGAGAGTAGGAGACCCACATAATGATTCTGTACCCCTTCTACTTCTGCTTTACATCCAGTTACTGAGTGTTCCCTGGGTACAAAGGGAAGGTAAATTGCCAAAGCATTACAAGAATATAAATTACAGCAGTTTTGGTTATCATCAAAATTGCTCTATTGCAGCTCGCTACCAGACTAATTAATTAAAAGTTATTGCTATGTGTGTACGAGTATGTATATATTCTGATATCCCTACTAAATACTAAAATTGTCTGTTGTTTAGTTACTTTCCCTATGCTTCATGAATAAATCATTGTGAGTACCTTATGTTTCTCTTTCCCTTTAGTAAACAGCAATTGATTAATGTTCTTTACAGCAAGCCACATTGTGTGCTGATGATATTTTAACCACCAGTCATATTATTGGAGAGTATTTTTCTACTCAGCACCTCTGTTTTGCATGTTACATCAAGCTCTGACTTCAGAACAGCATCTCCTACTGTATGCTCCTGTCATTTTCAATTTCACACATTAACCATCCTTAGAGTTTCTCTGAACAATGCTGCCAACTAAATGATGAGTTTTGTGTAGCTTTATGTTGTTGTAGCATGGCCATATGAAACTGAGAAGTTCCTATTTGACCCCCGAAGGCAATGTGGTATAAAAAGACTTGATAGTGCCTTTAGCAACTTGAAGATGTCCTGAAGTGCTTTCCAGCCGATGAAGAACATTTGAAGTGTAGCCCCTGTTGCAATGTAGGAAGCACAGTAGCCAATTTGCACAAACCATGCTCCTACAAACAGGCTCAAATTTGATCAGGATGGCTGGGGCCTTGACAAAGGGCCTGAAAGCCAGGGACAATCTTGCCTCGGTCATTTGTGGGACCCCCGGCCACATTTTTCAACCATCCAGCAACTAGTTAGTTGCTGTCGGGGCTCCCATCCCTTTGAAGGATGGCACCCACCCCCAGGAGCTGCCAGCCAATCAGAGGCCCAACAGCTCCGTAATCTCAGCAGTGCGACGGGGAGTGGTGGATACTGCTGGGGCTGCACCTGGAAGAGAGGATGCATGGAAGCAGAACGCCCCTCCCAACTAGGTAAATGGGGTCTTGGGGCACCCAGGCCAGTCAGACAGGCCCCGGCAAGCAATTGGGGGGGTGGGTGAGGGCATGGGTGGTGCCACAGAGCACCCAAATTGGAGGCCATCCCCAACCCCAAGCCGGCAGAGAGGCCACCCAGGTTTACCAGGTGATCTCCCCACGCAGCGAAGGGCCCATCTGCTGCTGATAAATTGCCAGCAGCAGCAAAAAGAGGCCCTTAATTGGCCACTTAAGTGGTTCAATTGGCCTCTGGCGAGAGGGCGGTCCTCCACCTTCCCTGCTGTTGGTAAAATGGGATGGCGGCAGGAAGACAACTGTCACTCCACCCCCGCCTTCCCTCCCCATTTTATGGGCCCGCCTCCCAGCCCAGCCCCAGAGTCTTGGTATAATCCAGCCCACAGTAACATGATAAGGACCAAATAATCAGGTTTTTTTAAACTATGTTGATTGAGGGATAAATATTGGCCAGAACACCAAGGCTAATTCCCCTGCTCTTCTTCGAAATAGTGCTAATTGGATTTTTCACGTCCACCCGAGAGAGCAGACAGAGCCTCAGTTTTAACATCCCATCTGGAACAATGCAGCACTAGAGTGTCAGCTTAGATTTCTGCACTCAAGTTTTTGGAATTGGACTTGAACACACAACCTTCCCACTCAGAGGCAGGGCCCAAACTAAGCCATGGCGGAAACAAATTCTAGGAGACTGTAGTAACTAATATCACCAGTCACAGCTAATGCTGCGAACATCTATAACTCAAATGTTTATTCTCATACAGCTGCTTTTTAGAGGCCTTCGGTGAATTCATAATTAACACAATTCTGGCAATCTATTCCAGCAGTTGAATACTCTGTGCAAAAGGAAGTACTCCCTGAAAACTAATCTAATTATGTTTTCATATGTTGCTCCCTAAGCCTCCACCCTCTATCTATAGAGAACTTGAGAAGAGAACCTACACTTACACAGCGCCTTTAACATTCTCGGGATATCCCAAAGATTTTCACAGCCAATGATTTACTTTTGAGCTGTAGTCACTCTTACTACATCAACAAATACAGCAGCAAATTTGCACACAGCAAGGTTAATCAAACAGCAATGCGATAATCTGTTTTTGAGGAATAAATCTTGGCCATGGAGAACTCCTCTGTTCTGCTTTGAATTTACCATGAGTTCTTTTACATCCAACTGAACAGAATGTACTGTTTTTTTTAAAGCACTCGATCTTATCCCTTCAAATTCTACCCCCCTCCAATTAAAAAAGTCCTGGTTTCCTATGCCTATCCTGATAACTAAAAGATCTAATACTAGGTGTTATTCTAGTGGCCTACATATGAATCTTCTCCCCAACATGGAAGGGGATCAGAAGTGGGCATGGAGTTCTATATGCAACTGTACCAACAAATAAATATAGTGTTTATATTTTTATATTTAACTGTCCTAGCTATCATTGTAACAACCTACTTGCTTTGCCTACAGCCTCGCAGCACTGGTCATGGACCTTCAGCATTTCATGAATGATAACCCCCAGGTACCTCTTTCACTCTGCTGCCTTCAGTGGAAAGCCTTGCATGGAATGCCTGTGTCTGCAATTGGCCCTTAATACATCACATTGCATTTATCCAGATCTGTCACACTTAAACCTATTGCACCAATGTATCTAGGTCAGCCTGCAGTGTCGTTAATTCATCTAAATCTTAACTCCCAAACATACCATTGTTTCATCAGCAAACTTAATTATTGTTCCCGATGGATGTTTTCATCAAAATTATTAGTAAAGATGGTGAAGAGGAACATATTGATTCCTGCAGGGTTCTTCTGGTGACTGGACCCCAAGCACACCTGTCATCATTAATAACAACCCTTTGTTTACATGAATGCCATTAATTCACTACCCAACAAAATCTGCCCAGGAATCTCACAGGATGTAGCCTTACTTAACAGCTTTCTGTATGGCACTTTACTAAAAGCTTTTTGAACACCGAAGGACACAAATATTTATAGGACTACCATCTTCTGCCAACTTTGTAAGCGCTTCAAAACATTTAACTAAATTGGTGAAACAGAACCTCCACTTCTGAAAGCCATGTTGCAATTTACTAACTGCTTATACTCTTTTCAAATGAATAGACTGCAAAGAAGAAAACAAAGAAACAAAATTAAGAAAAAGAAAATTCAGAACAGAAGTTAATGTTGCACTGTAAACAGGAGAGTAATATTGCAACAATATAAACCTAAATGCACTTGTAATAATCAGATACCTATAAAAAGGTTAAACTAATCAATGGTAATGCCAAACTATTGTAGAAAGCGACAAGAAGAACTATAGCCAGAATCTCAACAAGGACTAACCCAAGAAAAACCTATAAAGGCAAATACTGAGACAGCACCTCACGTGAAGAACAAAAGCAGCAATAATATGGGAACACCATTTCCGCCAAGTTCCTCTCCAAGTGACAAACCATCCTGACTTGGACTTTGGTCATGTATTACTGCCATTGAATCATTATCCTAAAATTCCCTATCTAACACCAATATGCAAACATGATCACCACAAGGACTGCAACAGGTCAAAGAGAAGACCCCCACCAGCACCTTCTCTGGGCAAATATGAATGGACAACACATGGGGTTGAGTTACTGGGAGTTGGAGATGAACAACGATGAGGAGCATCGTTCCCAAAGCAAATAGAGGCCATTGGTCCTGAGGCATGCAAAGGTGTTGCACGAGGGGCAAAGAGAGAATGAAGCCAATAACTACCATGCAGGGTATATCAATAACAAATGAGCTTCCTGAATCTGAAAGATGCGCCTATCAAGGAAGATGGTAGCAAAGTTGTGTGCACTGGTGGAGGACCACCAGGCGCACAGCATGCCCTGCCAGTAGCCATCAAAGTGACAAAGCTGAACTTCGTCACCTTTGCAAGGGGTTGGGGGGGTGGGGGATGTTGGCAGCTGACCTCACATGCATCTGGAAATTGGCTGCCCATCACAGCAAGCAGTAGGTAATGGATGCCATGTTTGAGAGGGCATTGGGATTACATTGAGTTCACCACCAATGGAGCTACACAGGCACAGACAGCAGTGGGATTTGCCACCATCGCTGGACTCCCTCAGGTGCAGAAGGTTGTTAACTGCTCTCATGTGGCCATCAAGGCACCGGCTGAGCAGCCAGGGGCAATGAAAAACACTCCCTCAATGTTCAACTGGTGTGCAACCACCAGAAGCATTTCCTGCAGTTCTGTGCATGGTATCATGGCAGCTGCTATGACTCCTTAGGCAATTGCAGGTGCTGTTGCAGTCCTTGTGGTGATCATGTTTGCACATTGGTGTTAGATAGGGAATTTTAGGATAATGACTCAATGGCAGTGATACATGTCCAAAGTCCAAGTCAGGATGGTTTGTCACTTGGAGAGGAACTTGGTGGAAATGGTGTTCCCATATTATTGCTGCTTTTGTTCTTCATGTGCTTTTGTTTTTTTTTTAGTTTTTTAGAGATAAAGCACTGAAACAGGCCCTTCGGCCCACGAGTCTGTGCCGACCATCAACCACCCATATTATACTAATCCTACACTAATTCCATATTCCTACCACATCCCCACCTGTCCCTATATTTCCCTATCACCTACCTACACTAGGGGCAATTTATAATGGCCAATTAACCTATCCATTCAGCTGAACAGGGCTATGTCTGTCTTCCATCTGTGCGCTGATTGAGGGGGCGCTTGACCGATGTGATGGTGCTAGCTCGGTTGCTTCTTCCTCTGCTGAAGAAGGCAATGACGTCACTCATTCCTGCCCTAGCTCCCCCTCCCACAACTGGCTATGCGGGCGACATATGAAGCTGGTCAGAAAAACTCACCTATTTCATCAGCTGCTTCTATAGAGCTGCAGCAGGCCATTAGAGCTTATGCATTGGCATGGAGGAAACCAAGGAAGAGGGAGCCTGTCACCTGGAGATGGTAAGATCATTTCACCTTCTCTTGGACAGACTCCCATCTCGCTATTGTCGGTTTCCTGATGAGCCGCCACCCTGGCAGTGTCAAGGGCCGCCTCCTCCATTGATGTTAGAACTGCAAGGTGGGGTACTCCACCACCTGACCGAGCCCATTCCCCGGAGTTGTGAGCTTCTTTCTCCTGCAAGGTCAAGAGGAAGCGAGGTAAGACCATGATGCCCTCCTTCACCACTTCCAGCAGGTCGGACACATGTGATTTCAGTGCTGTCTGTGTTGCCTCCTCGACAGGTGATGGTGGTGTGATATTTGCCACTGGCTCAATAAAGCTCCAGGGCACACATTTTTTTAATGATCCAGAGCCCTATGTGCCTCAGACTGCTCAGCTCATGGGTGCACTGGCCAATATAGAACTGGACTCATGTCATGTTGCTATGACGCTGCACTCACCTTGCCAGCACTCAGAGTCATTGAAGCACTTGCAGCACTGTACCCACATGCTGGTGACAACACTGCGGCTGCTCACTTCATATGCCACCTCCAGCCATGCCTGCTTCATCTGGCTGACTGGCCTCCTGACGCCACTCTCTGGGAAAAGTACACTCTGCCATTCAGCAAGCTCCTCCAGAAGATCTTCATGGGAGGAGTCTGAAAATCATAGGGCTGCCCTTGCTCAAGATCCTGCCCTGCTGGTGGCCCGCTGTTCTACTCTCTCTTCCATCCTTTAATAACTCTGCTCGAACAATGATGGCTGCCGTTAGCCCTTTAAATCGTGCCCACAAATCCAGCTCCCACCTCCTCACCTCGTCCTCTATCCCAGCGAATGCGCCATCTGGCCACTAATTGGTCATTTCATTGAAAATCCCATCAGCGGTTATGTGCCAATGCAAAGCGGGAGCGGGACCCAGAAATGATCCTGACATCGGGATCCCAACCCTAGAACGAAAACTCTCCCCTCCATATCTGGATATAACTCCAGAACAAATCACTACATCCAAAATGTATCATTTATCTTACTGATCAAGGACTATAATAATTAAAATATGGGTAATTAAAAACCGGATAATGCAGGTATTAGAAACTGTTGAATGTTCTGTGAATTAATGTTACCGATCAACTAAAGTTGTGAAGTGGATAAACAAACATTGGACATCAATATAGTGTGGCTGAATGTTAACAGGGCAAGTTCAGATCATTTACAATATGTTTTCTACAAGGGGAGTACAGAGAAATTATTATATCAATATTTTTCAATCAATGTGACAGAATTTACTAAATGGATATACTAGAACCCAGATATAAAGAAACTTCCTTCTTCAAAACAAAACAACAATCCATTTTTGGTTAAAAAGCGAAAGATTGAAAATCGGAAATAAAGCGGAAGATGTTGGAAATATGCAAAAGGTCCCTTGACATTTGAAAATAGCAGAGATAGGCTAACGTTTCGGCTGGAAACCTTTCATAAAACTGAAACCCGGGAGATAGACAAGCCACTTAGTAACTGGAGAAAGCCAAAAGTAATTGAAAAGACAGGTAAGCTGGTTTATAGAACAGACGAAGGCCAATCGGCCCTAGCTGCCTGTGCCAGTGCTAGCTTTTCAGTTGGAGACATTTTCTCAAATACTATTTGCCTACTTCTTCCCTGGCCTCTATCATAAATGAGAAATTAATGGGGTCATTTTCAATTTGGGCATAGACAGAAAACTGGCAGTTGCAGATTGGCCGCACATTATACTCCCCATCTAATTTACCTTTCCATTGAAGTCAGTTGGGTCTATAACAGACAACAAATTCACACCACCAGTTTTCTACATTCAAATGGAAAATTACCACTAATGGGTTATATAATCCGTAAATAGTTTTTCTTTTGAAAGTGGAAAGATGTGAAGACATAAAGAATAGTGTACAATGATCTTTGTACACCCAGTACACCTGATTCTTGGCTTTTATTTGTCCCACGCACCCCCGCCCCCCCCCCCCCCCCCCCCCCCCTCATTTAGTTCAGTGCGTCAATGTAGCTTGTTTGTCTCCCAGTTTCCAGCTCGGATGAAGGGTGTGCACCTGAAACTGTAACCTATCACTTCTGTTTGCAGATGCTGGTGGACTTGCTGTGTAGTTACTGCATTTTCTGGATTCAATCTGTTTTAGATTTGTTATTGTTGCTACTTTTATGCTACTTAGATATTGGGCAGAATTGTCGTTCCCATATGGGGGCAAGTACGGAGGTGGGCAGCTGCGAGAATTCGCACTGCCGGCCGGCGTGCCAGTTTGCTGGCACCATGCCACCCCCCAGGCCATTTTCTAAGAGGCGGGATCAGGGTCGGAATGGCTACCTGCCTACACTTGGCAGGTAGCCAACTGAGATGAGTAAATGGCCTGCGAAGGCCAATTGTCGGAGGCCGACCGGAATTTTCCAGTCAGCCAGCGGGTCCCCGGAGGCTTCAGGATCTAGGCGTGCTATGAGAGGCAGCCTCCTGATGGCAGACCGGAGTGTGGGGGGGGGGGGGGCGGGGGGGTGGGGTGGATGGGCAGTGCTCCAAACAGGCTTTGAGGCCCTTCCCACCTGCTTGGCCGCAGGCTGCCCTGTTGGTGGCCAGGCAGCTGTGTCCATTTTTTATTTTAAAAGGTTTAAAACCTACTGACAGGGTGGCCTCAAGATGGAGGCACACACTCTCTCCCTTACCTGAGATGGCAGGCTGCTGCTCCTGCCGAGCTGGAGGGCCGAATATTGGCCCTCCAACTTCAAGAGCCCGTCCACCATCATAAATTGGATGGCAAGCCCGCCCTCTGGCCACTAATTGGCCAATTCAGGGACAATAACTGCCAGGTGACCGTTTCCCATATAGTGCAGGGTCAGGACCGTCATTTGACTCCAACGTCGGGGTCCTGAACAAAACCCAAAAGCATGCCTATTATATCCCTGCACAATGTAAGTCATTTTCAGTCATTTAAAATCAGGGTACTCAGAGGTGAAGTCTCATGGCATCAGGTCAAATATGGACAAGGAAACCTCCTGCTGATTACCACCTACCGGCCTCCCTCAGCTGATGAGTCAGTACTCCTCCATGTTGAACAGTACTTGAAGGAAGCACTGAGGATGGCAAGGTGGGGGACTTCAATGTCCATCACAAGGCTAGCTTGGTAGCACCACTACTGACCGAGCTGACTGAGTCCTAAAAGGACATAGCTGCTAGACTGGGTATGCGGCAGGTGGTGAGGGAACCAACAAGAGGGGAAAACATACTTGACCTCGTCCTCACCAATCTACCTGCCACAGATGCATGTCCATGACAGTATTGGTAGGAGTGACCACCGCACAGTCCTTGTGGAGACGAAGTCCCGCCTTCACATTGAGGATACCCTCCATCAAGTTGTGTGGCACTACCACCATGCTAAATGGGATAAATTTCGAACAGATCTAGCCATGCAAAACTGGGCATCCATGAGGTGCTGTGGTCCATCAGCAGCAGCAGAATTGTACTCAACCACAATCTGTAACCTCGTGGCCCGGCATACCATTACCATCAAGCCAGGAGACCAACCCTGGTTCAATGAAGAGTGCAGGAGGGCATGCCAGAAGCAGCACCAGGCATATCTCAAAATGAGGTGTCAACCTGGTGAAGCTGCAACACAGGACTATCTGTGTGCCAAACTGCGTAAGCAGCATGCGATAGACAGAACTAAGCGATCCCATAACCAACGGATCAGATCTAAGCTCTGCAGTCTTGTCACATCCATCCGTGAATGGTGGTGGACAATTAAACAACTAACTGGAGGAGGTGGCTCCACAAATATCTCCATCCTCAATGATGGGAGAACCCAGCACATCAATGCGAAAGATAAGGCAGAAGCATTTGCAACAATCTTCAGCCAGAAGTACCTAGTTAATGACCCATCTCGACCTCCTCCTGAAGTCCCCAGCATCACAGATACCAGACTTCAGCCAATTCGATTCTCTCTGTGTAATATCAAGAAATGACTGAAGGCACTGGATACTGCAAAGGCCCTGATAATATTCCGGCAATAGTACTGAAGACCACTGCTCCAGAACTTGCCGTGCCCCTAGCCAAGCTGTTCTAGTACAGCTATAACACTGGCATCTACCCAGCAATGTGGAAAATTGCCCAGATATGTCCTGTACACAAAAAGCAGGACAAGTCCAACCTGGCCAATCACTGCCCCATCAGTCTGCTATCAATCTTCAGTAAAGTGATGGAAGGTGTCATCAACAGTGCCATCAAGCAGCAGTTGCTTAACAATAACCTGCTCAGTGACGCTCAGTTTGGGTCCACCAGGGCCACTCAGGGCCACTCTAACCACAGCCTTGGTTCAAACATGGACAAAAGAGCTGAACTCAAGAAGTGAGGTGAGAGTGACTGCCCTTGATATCAAGGCAGCATTTGACCGAGTATGGCATCAAGGAGCCCTAGCAAACTGAGGTCAACAGGAATCAGGGGAAAACTCTCCACTGGTTGGAGTCATACCTAGCACAAAGGAAGATGGTTGTGATTGTTGGAGGTCAATCATTTGAGCTCCAGGACATCATGGCAGGAGTTCCTCAGGGTAGTGTCCTAGGCCCAACCATCTTCAGCTGCTTCATCAATGACCTTCCTTCAATCATAAGGTCAGAAGTGGGGATGTTCGCTGATGATTGCACAATGTTAAAAACCATTCGCAACTCCTCAGATACTGAAGCAGTCCATGTAGAAATGCAGCAAGACTTGGACAATATCCAGGGTTGGGCTGATAAGTGGCAAGTAACATTTGGACCACACAAGTGCCAGGCAATGACCGTCTCCAGCAAGAGAGAATCTAACCATCTCCCCTTGACATTCAATGGTATTACCATCACTGAATACCCCACTATCAACATCCAAGGGGCTACCATTGACCAGAAACTGAAATGCAGCAGCCGTATAAATACCATGGCTACAAGAGCAGGTCAGAGACTAGGAAGGCTGCGGTGAGTAACTCACCTCCTGACTCCCCAAAGCCTGTCCACCATCTCTGAGACACAAGTCAGGAGTGTGATGGAATACTCTCCACTTGCCTGGATGGGTGCAGCTCCAACTACATTCAAGAAGCTCAACACCGTCCAGGACAAAGCTGCCCACTTGATTGGCACCCCATGCACGAACATTCACTCCCTCCACCACTGACACACGGTGGTAGGAGTGTGTACCATCTACAAGATGCACTGCAGCAACGCACCAAGGCTCCTTAGACAGCACCTTCCAAACATGCAACCTCTACCAACTAGAAGGACAAGGGCAGCAGATGCATGGGAACACCACCACCTGCAAGTTCCCCTCCAAGTCACACACCATCCTGACTTGGAACTATATCGCCGTTCCTTCACTGTCACTGGGTCAAAATCCTGGAACTCCCTTCCTAACAGCACTGTGGGTGTACCTACCCCACATGGACTGCAGCAGTTCAAGAAGGCAGCTCACCACCACCTTCTCAAGGGCAATTAGGGATGGGCAATAAATGCTGGCCTGGCCAGTGACACCCACATCCCATGAATGAATTAAAATAAGGTGGTGGATTGACGTTGTTGTGAAAATGTATATTTTTTGTGATAGACCCATTTTTAACAGAATTTATCAAACATTATCAAGTTACCACTCAAATATATCAAAAAGTATTTTAATACGATTTTTAAATTAAAAATGTATGTTATAAAACACTGCCTGATTGCACTTGTTCATGGCAGTTTGTGCATTTTGCAAATGCAATTGAGTTTGAGCCAAAGCTCAGGGAAAAATACCCTCAGAGATTGGTCAATCTTTGGAATTCTCTACCCAAGAGGGCTGTGGAGGCTCAGTCATTGAGATGTTCAAGAATGCGATTGATAAATTTTTACATATTAAAAAACATCAAGGGATACAGGGATAGTGAAGGAAAATGGTGTCACAGCGCAAGTAATTCAGAGAGAGAAGAAAATGATGGAATCTGTCAGGGTCAGCAAAGTAAATAGCAGAGCGTAACTGAGTGCAACATAGGAATTGCTGGATGAGAAAAGACCAAGATCCATCTAGATTGCCTTCTACCATCCTCGTAGTCACATGATGCAACAATATTGAAATTGTTGATTAATTATGGCAATCAATCAATATCCATTAACCTACAACAGATCTAGATAGGGGGTAAGGAAAACTCCCAGCAGTGAAAGGTTTTGGAAACCATGAGTCCAAAGTTACCTGTTCCTCCCAAGCATGTTACACTTATTAGATGGCATGTCTGAAGTTACTCATTCCAAAATCTACTGTATCTCAAAATATTATTTTTTGAAAAAAACCTACATAATTTGCATTTGAATAAATCTAAGCAATCTGCTTCCATAACCAAGGAGCTCGTTCCATTGATTTACCACTCACTCATTCACTAAAATATTTCTGCAGACTATTTTAAAATTTAACCCTGTTCAAGTGTAGGTCATGATCTAGGTTCTACTGTTCTGGACAAAGTGTCATGTCCTCCATTATCTCATCCTTTTGAAATCCTATAAACAGCAATCGTATCACCTCATAACCTTTTATTTTCCAGTGAGAACATCCCAGGAAGAAATGCAGGAAGGACATCAACTTCATGCAAGTATTCTCCACAGTATCATCTCATTAAAGGACAACGACAGTCAAGGAGCTACCTCATATGCATCAATGGACTTATCAGCAATGAAGCTCAGGAACTCTCCCTTAACATCCATTCTCTCTAAGCCCCAGAGAAAACTAGACAGAGAGTATCCAAGGACTCAGAATATTCCTCAAAACACCTACCATGAGTTTCTTTGTGTTATCTTAAACAATACAATGAGGTACGTGGATTCCAGTTCCTTGAAGATCTCTTCAAAGGCTTTTTTTTACTAGGATTGCTCGATTGTCAGCACAATGACTCACACAATCGCTTGCTTTTCAGCCACGCTTCTGTTCTATGGAGTTTTGCTCAGCCTTCTCAGATATGCAGCTTTCTTTCACTCTTTTCAGCAACTTGTTTTAAAGTTTCTTCACTTGTTCATTCAAATTTTCTCTTCTGTTTTCAGTACTGCTTTTAAACCTTGTTTGCTGTTTTACCCCTGGTCTTCAAGCTTATATCTTGTCATTTTACCACTGCTGCCACCATATCATGAGTTTCTTTGTGTTATCTTCAGAAACACAATGAGGTATGTGGATTTCAGTTCCTTGAAGATCTCTAAAAGGTTTATTAACAGCTAAATTAGTATATACAATACAGAGCAAACTATATACAGAACCTTTGTCCAGGGTGTTACAGTGCAGAGTGATAATGGCTTCTAGTCACATGACTACTTCGCTTATTAGCATACTGAGTTCTTAAAGGAACATCACTCTTAAAACGATCATACAACAACCTGGGTTCGATTCTGGGTACTGCCTGTGTGGAGTTTGCAAGTTCTCCCTGTGACTGTGTGGGTTTCCGCCAGGTGCTCCGGTTTCCTTCCACAGCCAAAGACTTGCAGGTTGATAGGTAAATTGGCCATTGTAAATTGCCCCTAGTGTAGGTAAGTGGTAGGAGAATTGTGGGGATGTGGTAGGGAGTATGGGATTAATGTAGGATTAGTATAAAATGGGCGGTTGATGGTCGGCACAGACTCGGTGGGCCGAAGGGCCTGTTTCAGTGCTGTATCTCTAAATAAATAAATAGAAAACAGCTAGACAATGACATAACATTCAGGAATCCGAGGACACCAAGTAGCCAAAGTATTAACTTTGCAGTCAGTCTGCTGACTATACTGGTTTACAACTGCTCTCTTCCAAGATATTGCAAGTCAGAACTTAGAATCCTGTAAGGTCCCACCTTTCAGGGTTGAAATTACACTCTACAGTGTGGTTGATATCTAAAATGTTCCTTGTTGTGATAGCCAGATGACAACTATTGGTCAGGATTTACTAAATCTAAATATCAAATATGAGGACGTGATCATTTTGATTTTCTGATTTGCATCACTGTGGCTGGTTGCATCATTTTGGTCTGAGGATTATCCTGTGGAGATTTCTCACACAGATTCAGGTTCTGATGCTTATTCATGGTTAGACTGCTGTTTTAACAAATTATTTTGCACTAAAGTCTTACTTTCATTATATAGTTCATTCTATATATTTTTTTCTTTTTAGCCTTGAATATGCCATGTAAAGGACCTTCCTTCTTCCTATGGAGTTATAACATCCACTTAGCGGGGATTGAGTGGAAAAGGTAACAGGACAATCACAGCATCTATAATGCAACTGAAAGTTAAAAGTGTGAGCCCTATTGATTCACTCTAAAAAAGAATAGAAAAAGTGCTACAGACCAGGAAATAGATGAGGAACTAATGGAATAGAAATGATAGGAAACACTTAAGTTACTTGTTGAGGAGTGATATTGGAGTGGAAAGGTTATGAGTAGGATGCCCAGGGGCTGGTATGAGGACCTTTGCTATTTCTAATTTGCATTAACAACTTTGATCCAACAACTCAATAAAAATTGATCAAATCATGCACAGTACTAAACTTGGGAGTGGGCGGGTGGGGGGAGGGGGTGGTTGGTGGGTGGTGCCAAGGGAACAGGGGCAGTTGAGTCTAATAAAGCATCCAAGAACCTTTAAAATGAGTTACATAAAATTTGCAAGTGGGTGAAACTGAGACAGATGGAGTTTGATATAGATCAATATGAAGTATTACACACAACAGATGGAGAACATATGTACTCTATGAAAGGTTCCAACATAACAGAGGGGTAATTTAAAAGATCTTGTGATGTTTGTATACCCTGCCCTCAGAAATGGCCTATCAACTCAGTTGTCTCAAACTGCTACAGCATCAATCGAGGCAGCGGGAAAGGCACATCCTGCCCAGTCGACCCGGAAAAATTCTCCTAACATCTGGGGACTTGTGCCAAAATTGGGAGAGCTCTCCAAAAGACTAGTCAAGCTACAGCCTGACATAGTCATACTCACCGAATCATACCTTACAGCCAATCTCCCAGACTCCTCCATCATCATTCCTGGGTATGTCCTGCCCACCAGCAGGACAGACTCAAGAGATGGCAGCATAGTGGTATACAGTCAGGGGGGAGTGGATATGGGAGTTCTCAACATTGACTCTGGACCCCATGATGTCTCAGGGCATCAGGTCAAAAATGGGCAAGGAAACCTCCTGCTGATTATCACTAACAGCCCTCGCTCAGCTGATGAATCAATACACCTCCATATTGAACATCACTTGGAAGAAACACTTGAGGGTAGCAAGGGCACAGAATCTCCTCTTGATGGGGGGCTTCAATGTCCATTACCAAAAGTGTCTCAGTAGCACCAGTACAGCCCGAGCTGGCTGTGTCCTGAAGGACATTTCTGCCAGACTGGGCCTGCGGCAGGTCATGAGAGAACCGATACAAGGAAAAAACATACTTCACCTCACCCTCACCAATCTACCTGTCACAGATGCATCTGTCCATGACAGTATTGGTAGGAGTGACCAACGCACAGTCCTTGTGGAGAAGTCCCATCTTCACACTGAGGATGCACTTCATCGTATTGTGAAGCACTACCACTGTGCTAAATGGGATAGATTCACAACAGATCTAGCAGCTCAAACTGGACATCCATCAAGGTCTGTGGGCCATCAGCAGAATTGCACTAAACCAAAATCTGTAACCTCATGGCCTGGCATATCCCTAAATCTACCATGAGCATCAAGCCAAGAGATCAATCCTGGTTCAATGAGGAGTGCAGGAGGGGATGCCAGGAACTGCTCCAGGCATACCTAAAAATGAGGTGTCAGCCTAGTGGAGCTAAACAGCGGAAGCAGCATACTATACAGCGACATGATCCCACAATCAATGGATCAGATCAAAGCTCTGCAGTCCTGCCACATCAAGTCATCAATGGTAGTGGACAATTAAACAATTAACAGGAGGAGGTGGTTGCACAAACATTCCCAACCTCAATGATGGGGGACTCCAGTACATCAGTGCAAAAAACAAGGCTGAAGCATTTGCAACCATCTACAGCCAGAAATGCCAAGTGGATGATCCATCTTGGCCTTCTCCTGAGGACCCCAGCATCACAGATACCAGTCTTCAACTGATTCAATTCACTCCACATAATATCAAGAAATGGCTGAAGGCACTGGAAACAGCAAAGGCAACGGGCCCTGACAACATCACAGCTATAGTACTGAAGACTTGTGGTCCAGAACTAGCCGCTCCCCTAGCCAAGCTGTTCCAGTACAGCTACACCACTGGCACCTACCTGACAATGTGGAATATTGCCCATATATGCCCCAGCCACAAAAAGCAGGACAAATCAATTCCAGCCAATTACCACCCCATCAGTCTACTCTCAATCATGAGTAAAGTGATGGAAAGTGTCGTCAGTGCTATCAAGTGGCACTTACTCAGCAAAAACCTGATCACTCATACTCAGGTTGGGTTTCGTCGAGATGACTCAGCTCCACACCTCATTACAGCCTTGGTCCAAACATGGACAAAAGAGCGAATTCAAGAGGTGAGATGAGGGTGACTGCCCTTAAGATCAAAAGATTATAAGATCATAAGAAATAAGAGCAGAGTAGTCCATTCAGCTTCTTGAGCCTGCTCCGCCATTCAATAAGATCATGGCTGATCTGATTGTGGCCTTAACTCCACTTTTCTGCTTGCCGCCCCCACTCCCCCTCCCGCCCGTTACTCTTGACTCCCTTATAGATCAAAAATCTGTCTAACTCAGCCTTGAATCTATTCAATGACACAGCCTCCACTGCTCTCTGGGGAAATGAATTCTAAAGATTAATGACCTTCTGAGAGAATAAATTCCTCATCTCTGTCTTATATGGGAGATTCCTTATTTTGAAACTATGCCCCCTAGTTGTAGATTCCCCCACAAAAGGGAATAACCTCTCAGCATCCACCCTGTCAAGCCCCCTCAGAATCTTATATGTTTCAATAATTTCAGCCCTCATTCTTATATTTGTCCTATGAAGAGAGATCAAGGAGACTTGGCCTATATTCTCTAGAGTTTAGAAGAATGAGAGGTGATCTCATTGAAACATAGGAAATTCTTACAAGGCTCGACAGGGTAGATGTAGGAAGGCTCCCCTGGCTGGGGACTCTAGAACCAGGGCACACAGTCTCAGAATAAGAGGTAGGCCATTTAGGACTGAGATGAGGAGGAATTTCTTCACTCGAGGGTGGTGAATCTTTGGAATTCTCTGCCCCAGAGGGCTGTGGAACCTCAGTCATTGAGCATATTCAAGATAGAGGTCAATAGATTTCTAGATATTAAAGATATCAAGGGATATGGGAATAGTGTGGGAAAATGGCATTGAGGTAGTAGATCAGCCATGATCTAGTTGAATGGCAGAGCAGGGGCACGCTTGAGGAGCCAAATGGCCTACTCCTGCTCCTATTTCCTATATTCCTACGTCCTATGTTCCTACGTCCTATGTTCCTATGTAAACTCCAATGAGTATAGGATGAGTATAGGCTCAGCCTGCTCAACCTTGCCTCATAAGGCAACCCCTTCATCCCAGGAATCAACCTAGTGAACCTTCACCAAACTGCTTCCAATGCAAATATATCCCTCCTTAAGTTAGGAGACCAAAACTGTACACAGTACTCTGGGTACGTTCTCACCAATGCCCTGTACAGCTGCAGCAAGACTTCCCTACTTTTATACTCCATCCTCCTCGCAATAAATGCCAACATTCCATTTGCCTTCCTAATTACTTACTGTACCTGCATGCTAACTTTTTGTGATTCATGTACAAGGACACCCAGATCCCTCTGTAACACAGCATTCTGCACTCTCTCTCCAGTTAAATAATATTCTGCTTTTCTATTCTTCCTGCCAAAGTGGACAACCTCACATTTTCCCACATTGTACTCCATTTGTCAAATTTTTGTCCACTCACTTATCTATCTCTCTTTGCAGACACTTGGGGCTGAATTTTACAGCCGCCCCACATCGGGGGTCATGGCAAGGGGCCGGGGTGGGGGGGGGGTCCGGAAAATGCCTCCGGCAGAGGCCTTCCATGAGCCTCGATGTCGGGAAGGCCCAGCCTGATATTGCTGGCAGCGTGAGGCCTTGTGGTGGCAACACCGCTCAGCGATGGGTTCCCTGCCATCCGTCTGCTCTGATATTGGTGCTGGTGTCCGGCACTCCCGCGCCTTCGAATACCCGTCTGGGAATTCGAGGCGGGATACTGGTGAGGAGGGGGGAGCAGGTAAGTTTTTCAGTGCGGGTTGAGGGGACTGGTGTCATAGTCATTTGATTGGTGTAGGGGATGGTCAGAAAGGGTAAAGATTTAAATTTGTGAACTTTGGAGCGGGGGGTGGGGGATGGTCAGGTGCACCACATAAGTGTTTGGAGGTGGAGAGAGGGCAGGTACTTAATTCTATAGTTATTGGGGGCAGGTGGTGGGACAGGATCAGGATCAAGTTATTTAATTTTTTAGAAACAATTTAAATTTTAAATTGACATGTAGGGCTCAAAGCCCTATAAAAATGGCATCAGCACCTGCACAAAGGCTGCCGACGCCATTGCTGAGGTCGGACCACCCGCCCCCTCCACATTATCGGGGTGGGGGGGCAGTCTGCCCCCTCCACATCATCTGGGTGGGGGGGCAGTCCGCCCCGGCCATTTAAATGAACTGCCACATTGCGCATGTGCGGGCTGCCATTGTTTACAGGTGCCACCGATTTCGGCGGTGGCAATGTACAATCCAGCCCTTTGTGTCCTCCTCACAACTTGCTTTTCTACCTATCTTTGTATCAGCTGCAAAGTTGGCTATGATACACTCGGTCCCTTCATCCAAGTCATTAATATTGATCGTAAATAGTTGAGGCCCCAGCACTGATCCCTGTGGCATTCCACTATTTACAGTTTGCCAACCTGAAAATGATCCATTTATCTCAACTCTCTGTTTCCTCTATCCTCTCTCCATGCCAATATATTACCCCAACACCATGAGCTCTTATCTGGTGTAGTAATCTTTTTTTGTGGCACCTTATCGAATGCCTTTTGGAAATCCAAATACACCACATCTACTGGTTCCCCTTTATCCACCCTGCTTGTTACATCCTCAAAGAACTCTAATAAATTTGTCAAACGCGATTTCCCTTTCCTGCCTGAATGTATTATGATTTTCTAAATGTCCTGCTATTACATACTTAACGATGGATTCTAGCATTTTCCCAATGACAGATGTTAGGTTAACTGGCCTATAGTTTCCTGCATTCTATTTTCCCCCATTTCTTGAATGTTACATTTGCGGTATTCCAAACCTCTGGGATCTTCACCCTCCACCTGCATATAATTTAACAATTGACACACAATTAACAATCGGTGATCAATGTGTGATTTAATTACCCTTTGTAGCAAAGAATATGAAGGAATTAAAGACAAAGAAGACTTTGGAGTTGGATTTCCATGGAGATTCTCTCAATCATCTACCATAACTGCAGAATCCTCAAAATATGGTATAAACAGTGTACAACCAGGATGACTCAAGAACATTCAACCTTAACAACAACTTGCATTTATATAGCATCTTTAAGGTAGTAAAATGTCCCACGGTGTTTCACAGGAACATTACCTTCATCTTGAGACATGCCAGTAGTTATATATTTAGTAATAACTGATTTGTGTTGTCCTTGTGATAGCTAGAAGACAACTCCTCATTGGAGTTTACTAAGTCTAAACAAAGGTTTGGAACAATTATTTTGCCTGTTTTTTAAGATACTTCTCCCCTCTTCTGCTGTCCCTATCCTTTCCATCATTCCTCAACCAACTCAGTCCCAGAACTCTTTCGAGGCATCTGCTAAACTATTTAATAAGCGATGTACAACAGCAACTCTGGAGTGGAGGGTTGACTCCATCTATTCATGTAAAACAAAAGCAAGAAATTACACTTATTACGTGCCTTCCACAACCTCAGGACAGTCCAAAGTGCTTTATATCTGATGAAATACCTTTGAAGTGCGTATGAAACGACGAAACATATGAAAGGTAGGAAACACAGTTAATTTACACACTGCATGGTTCTACAAATTACAATGTGATAATGAACTGATAATTTGTTTTAGTGATGGTGATTGAAACATAAACGTTGGCCAGGGCACAGGAGAGAACTCCTCTGCTCTTCTTTCAAATAGTGCCATGGGATCTTTTATATTGACCTAAGTGGTTTAATATCTCATCCAAAAAGACAGCATCTCCAACCATGCAGCATGTCTTCCATACTGCACTGCAGTGCAAGTCTGAGGAAATAGTTGTTTTACACTCTACACCTGCTTCAGATAACCCAAGATGAGATTGGAAAACTGTTATTTGGTAGATTCATGGGTATAAATCATGCCTCTCTGAGATGCCATTCGTTAGCACACCAAGCCATTTGCTACCAGTCCATCAGCAGATTTAAAGGTGGCAACAAGGCAAATTCAAATCCAGATGTATCAACATAATCTTATGTTCAGTTGGCTGCCAACACCTTTCTATAGGTTCCTATTTCATCATGGTAAACAAAGCACCTGAACAGATGAAGTCAGAGAGGTACAGAAAGAGAACGAGACACAGAGAGATGACAGCATGGTTCAGACATTCTTTGACATTTTCCCGTTCTCCTGGAATTCTACTTTTGAGCTTAAGATCACTTGCTGCTGTGAAACATTGTTCACAAGATGAAGCACAGTCAATATGTTCCCTGTTTGCATGCTTCTATGCACAATTAAAAGATAAAGAAATCTTGATGAATTTTGTACTACTGAGATAAAATTGTTACAATCCAGGGTACTTTTGACCTGGGAGTTCTTCATTGTTTAATATACACTATAAAAAAATAAATTAAACTTTATGATAGGTATACTTAAAACAAATTGTTGGGAATATACACCTACTAAAACAAAATTAAATCCCCACAAAATCTCCTTTTATATAGTTTACTCTTCTGGCCCTCTGACCTAATAAATTCAATAGGGAATTCAGGAGAAAATTCTTTACCCAGCGAGTAGTTAGAATGATGGGAGCCAACATAAAAAGCAATCTAAAAATCTTCTATAGGCATATAAATAGTAAAAGGTTGGTAAAAGGAGGAGTAGGGCCAATTTGGGACTAAAAAGGGGATTAACACATAGAGGCAGAGGGCATGGCCAGGGCTTAGCAACGTGTCCATACATGGACACCAGTGTCTGTGGTAAAAAAATTTTGAAGTCCATGTCTGGTAATTTCGGGGATGAGAAATTTCCCATTGCCTTCTTCTTTCCGAACAGCCCGGCCTTAAAAAAACAATTGCAGCTGTCAGTTTCATAGTTGATAGGTGCTGAGAGCAGAACAGCACTTCTGAACTTTGGACAGCTTCGGGTTTTCCGGCGAGTTCCAATTTTTTTAAAAAGCCCACTGGAAAACCACAAAACTCTACGAAGTTCAGAAACCACTGTTCCCACTCTCAGCAATGGTCAGAGAGGGGCAGAGAGAGAGGGGGGCAGCGATGGAAGGCAGAGAGAGAGAGGGGCAGAAAGAGAGAAGCAGCAGAAAGAGAAGGGAGCAGAGAGAGGGGAGACGGAGAAAGGGGGAGAGAGGGAAGACAGAGAGAAGGGACAGAGAGAGAGGGGGACAGAGAGAAAGAAGGGGGACAGGGAGTGGGGAGAGAGGGGGACAGAGTGAGAGAGGGAAAAGAGAGGTAAAGGGCAGAAAAAAGAGGACAGAGAGAGTGGGGACAACACAGAGATGGAGGGACAATACAGAGGGGGGTATGACACAGAGTGGGGGACGAGACAGAGGGGCGGTGGTGACACAGAGAAGGGAGGGAACAATACAGAGGATGGGACGACACAGAGAGGGGGAAACAACACAAAAGGTGGGGGGGGGAACGCAGAGAGGGTGGACACAGAGGGGGAGAGAGACAGTCACAGAAAGAGAGGGGAGGGAGAGAGAGGGATTAAGATCACTCCTGACAGATGAACATCTATCCAGAATACTCCGCATTGCTACAAGTGTGTGGGCAGACATTGACTACTTGTGCAAGCAAAAAAAAATACCAGGTATCTCACTAAATCAGTGTCCAACATAATGATGAGAAAATACGTCAATAAATTAGTCTTCTCATTTAAAGCTTCTTCACAAAAACACACATTTGTTGTCATTTTGATTAATAGTAAGATAAAGTTTTAATGCCTTGATCTTTCCGAAGTTGTTTCACCGGCATTGACCCCCTGTGTAAGACAAAAATTGTAATGTGCACCCCTCCAATGCAATCACATCCTTCCTATAATGTGGCGACCAGAATTGCACGCAATACTCCAGCTGTGGCCTTACCAAAGTTCTGTACAACTCCAACATGACCTCCCTGCTTTTGTAATCTATGCCCCGATTGATAAAGGCAAGTGTCCCATATGCCTTTTTCACCACCCTATTAACCTTCCCTTCTGCCTTCAGAGATCTATGGACAAACACGCCAAGGTCCCTTTGTTCCTCGGAACTTCCCAGTGTCAGGCCATTCATTGAATACTTCCGTGTCACATTACTCCTTCCAAAGTGCATCACCTCACACTTGTCAGTGTTAAATTCCATCTGCCACTTTTCTGCCCATTTGACCATCCCGTCTATATCTTCCTGTAACCTAAGACACTCCACCTCACTGTTAACCACTCGGCCAATCTTTGTGCCATCCGTGAACTTACTGATCCTACCCCCCACATAGTCATCTATGTCGTTTATATAAATGACAAACAATAGGGGACCCTTCACAGATCCCTGTGGTACGCCACTGGACACTGGCTTCCAGTCACTAAAACAGCCATCTGTCATCACTCTCTGTCTCCTACAGCTAAGCCAATTTTGAATCCACCTGATCAAGTTACCTTGTATCCCATGAGCATTTGCTTTCTTGATAAGTCTCCCATGTGGGACCTTGTCAAAGGCTTTGCTGAAATCCATGTAAACTACATCAACTGCACTACCCTCATCTACACACCTGGCCACATGCTCAAAAAATTCAATCAAATTTGTTAGGCATGACCTCCCTCTGACAAAGCCACGCTGACTAATCAATTTTTGCCTCTCCAAGTGGTGATAGATTCTCTCCTTCAGAATTTTCTCCAATAGTTTCCCTACCACTGACGTGAGACTCACTGGTCTGTAGTTCCCTGGCTTATCTCTACAACCTTTCTTAAATAATGGGACCACATTAGCTGTTCTCCAGTACTCTGGCACCTCCCCTGTGGCCAGAGAGGAATTAAAAATTAGGGTCAGAGCCCCTGCAATCTCCACCCTCGCCTCCCAAAGCATCCTGGGACACAAATCGTCTGGACCTGGAGATTTGTCCACTTTTAAGCCTTCCAAAACCCTCCAATACCTGGTCACTCCCTATGACAATTTGCTCAAGAACCTTACAGTCTCTCTCTCTAATTTCCATATCTACATCCTCATTCTCTTGTGTGAAGACAGATGTGAAGTATTCATTCAACTCCCTACCAATGTCCTCTGGCTCCACCCACAAATTTCCCCCTAGGTCCCTAATGGGTCCTACTCTTTCCCTGGTTATCCTCTTCCCATTGATATACTTATAGAATATCTTGGGATTTTCCCTACTTTTACCAGCCAGAGCTTTCTCATATCCCCTCTTTGCTCTGCTAATTGCTTTTTTAAGCTCCATCCTACACTTTCTGTACTCCACTAATGCTTCCAATGATTTGCTCTCCTTGTATTTACTAAAAGCCTCTCTTTTCCTTCTCATCGTACCCTGAATATTTCTGGTCATCCATGGTTCTCTGGGCTTGTTGCTCCTACCTATTACCCAAGAGGGAACATGTTGGGCCTGTACCCTCCCCATTTCCTTTTTGAATGACCCCCACTGCTCTTCTGTAGATTTCCCGACAAGTAACTCTTTCCAGTCTACCTTGGCCAGATCCCGCCTTATTTTGCTAAAATTCGCTCTCCCCCAATCCAAAACCTTTTTATGCAACTTGTCCATTTCTTTCTCCATAACAAGCTTAAATTGTACCATGCTATGGTCGCTATCACCAAAATGCTCCCCCACCAACACATCAGCCACCTGTCCGGCTTCATTGCCCAGAATTAGGTCCAGCACTGCACCCTCACTTGTTGGATCCTCTACATATTGAGCTAAAAAATTTTAAGAACTCCACTCCATCTAAGCCCTTAACACGATGACTATCCCAATTAATGTTGGGAAAGTTGAAATCACCTAATATAATTACCCTATTATTTTTACACACCTCTGCAAATTGCACACATATTTGCTCCTCAATTTCCCGCTGACTATCTGGGGGTCTATAATAAACACCTAGCAATGTGACTGTCCCTTTTTTATTCCTAAACTCTACCCATAAGTCTTCATTTGATGCCCCCTCCAAGATATCATCTCTCCTTACTGCAGTAACTGACTCCTTAACTATTGCAATGCCCCCTCCTCTTTTACCCCCTCCTCTGTCTCGCCTGAAGATTCTATATCCCGGGATATTGAGCTGCCAATCCTGCCCCTCCCTCAACCATGTCTCCGTGATGGCTACTATATCACAATTCCACGTGTCAATCATTGCCCTTAACTCATCCGTTTTACCTGTAATACAGAAAAACTCTTTGTTAATAATTATCTTGTCAGAGCTGAATCAGAATTGACATTAATAGACTGAGATATAGACATAAGTAGCATTAAGAGAATCACTTTATTGGTGGAATTGAAGGGTGCTGTTTATTTGTAGTTGTGTTTATCTAATTTTGACACTAGCTTCGGGAGTAAATGACATTTTGTCTATGAGAGATGCTGTTGTTTCTGTATTTTAGAATCCAGGACCTAGTTTAACAGCCTGTCAAGATGAATAAACCAGTCTTGGCTACCTATCATTAATCTCTCTGTGCCTGCCTGTCCCACTCACCTTTTCTGTTTTACATGACTCTTCTGAAGTACTATCTGCTCCATCCTTTAAAATTTTCCTGATTTGGAGATCACTGCTCTTTTGTTGGCTTCCCTGTCTTCAGATACATAATACAAGCAGGTGGAGAAGTTACACAAACACTGGCCATCACAGGTTAAATTGTCTTGTAACAATAGCAGTGTGAGAAATGGTCCCTCTTCCAATTGCTGATTTTTCTATTGCCTCAACTTAATAACCACAATAATAATCCTCTCCTTGAGTTTCATGGTTTATTAGATGAATTTTCACTCCTAACACAGTATAAATCCACAGAGGTCATCCGATAAGGTACATCTACCACCCTGTGACATGGTGTAGCTAGCTGGCTCTATTCTGTCAACAAAAGTAATGCGCATTGACATTGCATAATATTTTGCTTGCTAGCTAGCTAATACAGCTGTGCTGCTCCATTGATGTTTGTGTGTTTAGCTACTTTATTTATAAGGAGAACTGTGTTTTGAATTGGACTGTGTTTTGATGGCATTAGATTGGCTATACACTTTATATACAGATTAATTGCCCCTATGTCTGTGGGTGAATCAATAATTTTGTCAAATGTCTGTGGTGCAACATATCAGTGCCTATCCCTGGGCATGGCTGAGGTACTAAATGAGTACTTTGCATCTGTCTTTACCAAAGAAGAAGATGCTGCCAAAGTCATAGTGAAAAAGGAGGTAGTTGAGATACTGTGTGGGCTAAAATTGATAAGGAGGAGGTATTAGAAAGGCTGGCTGTACTTAAATCACCAGGATTAGATCAGATGCTGAGGATACTGAGGGAAGTAAGGGTGGAAATTGCAGAGGCACTGGCCATAATCTTCCAATCCTCCTTGGATACAGGGGTAGTGCCAGAGGACTGGAGAATTGCAAATGTTACACCCTTGTTCAAAAAAGAGTGTAAGGATAAACACAGCGACTACAGGCCAGTCAGTTTAGATTAGATTAGAAATACAGCACTGAAGCAGGCCCTTCGGCCCACCGAGTCTGTGCCGAACATCAACCGCCCATTTATACTAATCCTACACTAATCCCATATTCCTACCAAACATCCCCACCTGTCCCTATATTTCCCTACCACCTACCTATACTAGTGACAATTTATAATGGCCAATTTACCTAACAACCTGCAAGTATTTTGGCTTGTGGGAGGAAACCGGAGCACCCGGAGAAAACCCACGCAGACACAGGGAGAACTTGCAAACTCCACACAGGCAGTACCCGGAATCGAACCCGGGTCCCTGGAGCTGTGAGGCTGCGGTGCTAACCACTGCGCCACTGTGCCGCCCTGAGTTTAATCTCAGTGGTGGAAAAGCTTTTACAAATGATAACCCGGGACAAAATTAATAGTCACTTGGACAAATGCGCATTAATTAAGCACAGAGTTGTTAAGGGCAAATCATGTTTAACTAATTTGATTGAGTTTTTGGTGAGGTAACAGAGAGGTTGATGAGGCAAATGCAGTTGATATGGTGTACATGGACTTCCAAAAGGCATTTGATAAAGTGTCACATAACAGGCTTGTCAGCAAAGTTGAAGCTCATGAAATAAAAAGGACAGTGCCAGCAATGATATGAAGTTGGCTGAGTGACAGGAAACAGAGTTATGGTGAACGGCTGTTTTTCGGACTCGAGGAAGGTGGAGTTCAAGGAAGGGGTTGGTATTAGGATGCTTACTTTTCTTGATCTATATTAAGGACCTAGACTTGGATGTGCAGGTCACAGTTGCAAAATTTGTGGATGACACAAAACCTGGAAGTATTGTGAACTGTGAGAAGGATAGTGACAGACTTCAAAAGGACATAGGTAGGCTGGTGGAATGGGTGGGCACGTGGCAGATGACATTTAATGCAGAGAAGTGTGACGTGATACATTTTGGTAGGAATAATGATGAAAGGCAACATAAAATAAAGGATAAAATTCAAAAGGGAGTTCAGGAGCAGAGGAACCTGGGGTTATATGTGCATAAATCTTTGAAGGTGGCAGAGCAGGTTGAGAAAGCAGTTAATAAGGTATAGGGGATCCTGGGCTTTATAAATAGAGGCATAGAGTACAAAAGCAATGAAGTTATGGTGAACGCTTATAAAACATTGGTTTGGCCTCAACTGGAGTAATGTGTTCAAATCTGGGCACCACACTTTAGGAATGATATGAAGGCATTGGAGAGGATGCAGAAAAGATTTACAAGAATGATTCCATAGATGAGAGACTTCAGTTGCATGCATAGATTTATGAAGCTGGGGCTGTCCTTAGAGAAGGTTGAGAGGAGATTTGATAAAGGCATTTAAAATCATGAGGGATCTGGACAGAGTAGACCAGGAGAAACTGTTGCATCGGCTGAAGGGTTGAAAACCAGAGGACACCAATTTAAGATGATTGGCAAAAGAGGCGACATGAGGAAAAACCATTTTACGCAGCATTTGAAGATCTGAAATGCACTGCCTGAGAGGGTGATGGTGGCAGATTAAATCATGGCTTTTTAAAGGGAATTGAATAATCATCTGAGTAGAAAAAAAATTCAGGGCTATGGGGAAAAGGCGGGGTAGTGGGACTAACTGAGTTGCTCTTACAGAAAGCCGGCACGGACACAACGGGCTGAATGGCCTCCTACTATGCTGTAACCATTCTATGAATGGGGAACTCACTACTGCAAGAAGTATTTGAGATGAAAAGCATAGATGCATTTAAGGGCAAGGTAGATAAGCACATGAGGCAGAAAGGAATAGAAGGATATGTTGACAGGGTTAGATAAGGCCCATGTGGAACAAAAACACCAGCATGGAACTGTTGGGCCAATGGCCCGTTTCTATGCTGTAAATACTTTGTAACTCTGAAGAAGTTGCTCAGAATTCCCTCCTTTTAAATAACATCTGCGAGATGGCAAAAGACAAATGTTGAAGAATTAGAACAAAGCAGATGAAGGAATAACATTGTTCCGACCATGGAAATGAAATAAATAGTTGAATCAAACCCAGAGATGGTTGGAAGACAGAGAAAGAAATTACTTCTAAGAGGAAGAAAAGAATAATAGGAGAAATTGGGATAGACAGCAGAGAGAGAGACAGAGAGACTTAACAGCATTTGGAAAGATTTAGAATAGAGAAGGGGAGAAAGGTATTGAGAGAGTGCAGAAGTTTGCAAAGTAAAGGAGCGAAAGACAGACAGAGATGAACTAAAGGAAGGAAAGAAGGTAAATGAAAAGGAGGAGAGTCATGAAAAGCTAGAGTACAAACAGCAATCTCTAAAGAGTTGACTTCTGAGGCTGGATATGACTAAAAGACTGTTGCCAGTTTTACTAAGACATTATAAATAATTTGTCAACTTTTAGGCAAATGAAAGAAAACTTAAAAAGAAAAAAAATTAAAGGTGACGGATTCTTCAAGCAGCAAAATATTTTATTATGAAGGTTCACCTATTCATTTGCTAATTTTTAAAACAGCACATTTGTCTTAAATGAGAAGTCAATATAAAAGGTCAAAGCACATGGTGCTGGCTGAAAAGAGTAAAAGTGAGATCAATCAAGTAGTAGTGATCAGGTGGGGCCAAGTTTAGATGTCAACATACTGCAGATTGTAGGAGGAATGAAGGATGAAGGGACTCCATACCTTTGAGATTCTGAAAAAGAATGAGTTAGAGACTGTGAAATAAGCTCCAATTTCAACATTGTTGGAATTTAGAAAAGCAGAAGTGTATGATCTATGGCATCTTTGCAGCTTGGAAGGAATGTAGAGATTTCAGATTTGCACTGACAATAACAGTAAAGAACATAAGAGCATAGCTGGGAAGGGAAGAAAAAGTAAAGTTCAAGAGTGTGGTTTATAAAAGTGAGACCAACGGAAGGAGAGTTAATAAACATGGGCCTAGTAACTACCCTAGGAAACTGGAACATCTTTGTGCAACTTATTGGGGCTGAAATTGGATATGGACAGGGACACAAAACAGACAGTATTGCATTGTTCACCTGTTATACGCTGTGCCTGATGCTCCATTCCATTCATTTCAATAGAACTGAATATCAGGCATGTCATAAAATGGTGGGTAAATGCAATTCTGTCTGTTTTGCATAGCGCCCCATTTCCAATTTCAACCCCAGAATGTCCATGACTGATAGCAATAGTACTCTCTTGACATTACAAGAAAATCTACTACTTTGTTGTGTGGATGATTCTGTTCTTCTTCGCAGAACGTGAAGAGTGAAATTTCTAGCTCAGAGTGACCAGAGAAGCACTGTCAGTCCAATCTGCAATGTTTGCCGTAGAGAAAATTGTAAAAGGAAGGGGATCCTGGATGTCCCAGAAACTTACTCTGCCACTGATAGCTCAAGTACAGTTGCGGGGTCACTGTGACTGATAACCTTTACCTTATGTAAACCATAGCTATAACTGCTAATTGGACCAAACGCTTTCGAGTCTGTTTTGCTTGTCTGTGTCAGAATAGTTCTTTTAGTTTTAAGACAAATCTAGTACAAGGATCTATGTTAATATGAAAATAGCTCTTTTAATACTCCCAATCTTCTGGCAAAGGCATTTGAGGAATATTGAGCCTAGGTTGCTGTAGCAGGTCATCTAATGGCATTTGCTATTAGTTAGATTTGCCCTTACATGTTTAGATTTAACATTTTTTGTGCAGTATGTTGCTGAAAATGTGATCTGATTATGTCACAGTGAGTGAAACCAGGCATCTGTGACCTGAGTGAACTGTGTATCTCCTTAACCAATCAGATTGAAGGATTGTTAAATTCACAATGCACGGACTAAGAAAGAAGTGTAAATTTGAGTAGATGAATTCAGTGCTAAATCAGGTACAGAAAGAAAAATAAAGAGAAGGAAAGATTAGATTAAGTGAGAGAAAAAAGAGACAGAAAGGAAAAGTAAAAAGAAATTACATTTTTAATATCTCCACCAATTCAAACCCGAAGGAAAAAGATTACATGCTTGTAATAGTTATTTTTCAGTGCTAGAGAGGTTGTTGACAGTAATTAACACTTCAGCACTTATTAGGTCATTAAAAGGGCACTTAGGCTGGAATGGGCAAGACTTAACTTTTGGTGATGAGTTTAGTCCATATCTATCAAGCTAATACAGCAACTTCAGGCCATTTTATGTACTTCAATGGTGAACCTTAAGGAAGATGCTGTTTACACACAACTAATGGTGGAGCAGTGCAACTTGGACAGCAACTTTTGTTATTTCCAAGGGCATCTGCCTGTCTGAAATTGCTGTAGTATTTGCACATAAATAATGGTGAGCACCGTTAGCGTCACTGTTACTTTGATAGCAAATTATGGCTTGTTGTCTTCCTGAAAGCTGTTTCCAGTCAGGTACTGGTGATTCAATCACAACCTCCATCGAATAACAACTCTTAAGTTGCCCCTAGCCTCCTAGGGAAGCCCTCAGTCAACAGTTGGCTTCCTCAGTTAGCAAGGAAGTTGTTTGCAGAGATGCATTTCCTGATTACTGCTAGCAAAAATTTTCTATTGAAAAGTATTACATATAAATGATCACAAAGTAATGTGCATGTAGCATTTTGATGCAATTTGCACAAGCTGATGCATGTCTCTTCTTGCATTACAGTGATGTCACAAATCCCTGGGGTCAAGTGCTTCGGAAAAGCAGATTTTAAAAAAGGATAAAGGGAAAGAAACATTAAAACAAAGTTCACAGACAGAATCAGAAAAATTAGAAAGTATATGTCATAAAAGACTAAGAATGGGAAAGAAACAATGTAATGTTTACTGTACTCTCAATTGCTAATAGGAACATGTACTGTGACATGTTATGAATCTAATATCTCTAAATCTGAGCTTGGCACATTAACGTCAGCTCAAAGGCACTGCTCTCCTCTCCCAGTACTGCCCTTTAGACACAACCTGGGAACAGGATGCTTTCTTTCATCCAAGCTCTGACTCACCTAGAGCTTCCCTCAGTAGCTGAAAGGGTGAAAGGAGTCAGTTCTGCAACCAAAGAAAGAAGGCAGAGTAAAAAGAAATGTGAGTTTCAATATAATACCTGATGGACTTTACAAGCACATTGAGAAAGCGATCAACATTCAGTATCTAAAGTCATTCACGTTAAGCAAGCAGTATTTAAAATACAATTTTACATATTAGCTGACATAAAATGTAGACAGTTATTTATACATAGTGACTTGGTAGTACGGAACTTGTGTTGCTGAAAAAAGAGACATGCTGTCCAAGCTTTTTGTCTTGCATTCAGCAGGACAGACGCAAGAATGAAATTTATAAATATGAAATCATAAATTATATAGAATTTTAGCACAAAAACAAGTCATTTAGCCAAAGTGATCCTTGCTGGTGATCAGTGCGGCCTCCTCCCACCCCTCTTTATCTAACTCTATCTTTTCTCCTTCATGTACTTTCCTAGCCTCCCTTTAAATCTATTTGCCTCAGCTACTCCTTGTAGTACATGTTCCACATTCTAATCACTTTCTGGATAAAGAAATACTCCTTATTGGAAAATGAAAATGCAATCTTTCCAATTGGAGAAGGCTCCCACTAGACCCCATCCGTTAACGCTTTTATTTTGCAGTTGTAACATCCACGGTTTAATCGAGACTGTGACGTCTGTGATCTCCACTTGTGTCACCTGCAGGACGCAGCTTCGGATTTAAAAAAGAGGGCGCGTTGTGAGAGAGTCAGAACATCAGCGCAGCAGAGCAAGAGAGCGTTGTAGCAGAAAGAGATAGGAAGGCGAGTGGAACCAAAGGTTCACCCTTCAGTGTATGCGCTCAGGTCGCTTGCAGCTTTCAGACCAGTGACCGCTCGCAACTTGTGCTCTTCCTGATGAGGTGGTGTGAGTAAAATCTTGCTCGGGAGGATGCTGACCGTGATGATGGCCGAGTTTCTGAACGAATCGAGCTGGGGGGAAGTTAACGACACCTCAACTAATAACGATTCGGCCGTTTCTTTGAACATCAAGTCCAGCCATGTGGTCACTTCGGCCAGTATGTTCGCCATCGGGGTGGTGGGCAACCTCATTGCCATCGTGGTACTGTGCGTCTCTAAGAAAGAGCAGAAAGAAACCACATTCTACACTCTGGTGTGCGGGCTGGCAGTGACTGACTTGCTGGGGACCTGTTGCACCAGCCCGGTGGTGATAGTCACCTACCTGACCCAGCAGTGGCCCGGCGGACAACCGCTCTGCCACTTCTTCTCCTTCTCCATGCTCTTCTTCGGCTCGGTTGGCATGACCATCCTGTGCACCATGTCCATCGAGCGCTACCTGGCCATCAACCACGCTTTCTTCTACAGCCAATACATCGACAAGGCTCTGGCCAGACTGGCCTTGATGGGCGCCTACTTGCTTAACCTGGTATTCTGCATCTTGCCCTTCTTCGGGTTGGGCAGCAACGTTCGGCATTTCCCCGGGACCTGGTGCTTTCTGGATTGGAGAGCCAACAGCACAGTGTCCGCCTCCTACACCTACATCTACGGGAGCATCAGCGCTTTCCTGATCCTGGTGACCGTCCTGTGCAACCTGTCCGTCTGTGCCACCCTCATCAGCATGAGGAAGAGGGCCATAGGGAGGGGCGATGCTGCTGCCACTGGGAGCTCCAGGGGTCGTCGCTTCCCCACCCTGGCAGCGTCCGCCGCCGAGATGCAAATGTTCTGGTTGTTAGTCCTCATGACCATAGTCTTCCTGGTCTGCTCCATCCCTCTGGTGGTAAGCGAGGAGAGAGATAGCAAGTAAACTCTTAAAAAAAAATGAAATGGATAACTGGTGCAACTTTCTGCCTGATCACGAATCTGAATGTAATTCACAATTAATAGAAAATGTTTGCATTTGACGATTGGGACTGTTTCCAGACAGATGTAAGATGACCCATTGAGAAACTGCAACGCCAATCAATCATGCAAGATTGTATACTTTTATTTATAATTCTCCGTTTTATATTTTAACAATTTGAATGCCGTCTCACATTTCAGTTAACGTAAACGTTTTTTTTAAAAAAAAACCTCAGCAGTTTTGAATGTGTTAAAAAGTATAATCAAAGGTCCATCCATGGTACCCGACATAGCTTAATTTATACTATTCTAAGCAAAAAAGTTCAACCGCGCTTGATTTTGAATTTACTTCTGAAATGTTGCTGCAGGATTTGTGTTTAAAAAGAAATATCACCTGTCAGATTATAACGCATCTAGAAATTGAATTTCTGGCATGGTCTATCAGATCGAAAGTCGCACCCGTTTTGTGATGAATATTTTGGGTAATATATCTGTGAATATCGTGTTTTTGCAGTCACGCTCTTAAAATATTTTTAGCTCATAGGATATGACTTATACACATACCACTGGAGAAAATGTAAACTCTTCAGTTGCCTATAGGCTCTTTACAGTACCACATTCTGAATGCAATTATGTAGAAGTTACAGTTAGTTCTGGTTGTAATTGACTGATTGTCAGTTTTGACTGTGCTTATGTAGAAGTTCCTCATTCCTGGTACCATTCTTGTAATTCTGCTCTGCACCCTCTCCAAGCCCTTGACATCTTTCCTAAAGTATGATGCCTAGAATTGACACTATCCTCCAGCTGAGCCCAAATTAGAGATCTATGAAAGTTTAGTATAACTCCTTTGCTTTTGTACTCTATTTACAAAACGAAGGATCCTGTATGCTTTTTTTAAACAGCCTTATCAACTTGTCATGCCACCTTCAAAGATTTCTGGACATAAACTTCCAAGTCTCATTGTTCCTGAACCCCTTTTACAATTGTATAATTTAGTTTGTATGTCCCTCCTCATTCTTCCTTGCAAAATGCATCACTTCACACTTCTCTGCATTAAATTTCATCTACCATGTATCTGGCCTTTTCACGAATCTGCCTATGTCCTCCAGAGGTCAACTACTATCCTCATCACTGTTTACCACATTTCTGAGTTGTGCATCATCTGCAGACTTTAAAATTATGCCCTGCATACACAAGTCCAGGCCATCAATATACATCAAAAAGAGCAGTGGTCCTAATACTGATGCCTGGGAGACACTCCAGTATACTTCCCATCAGTCTAAAAAACAACTGTTCACCACGCCTCGCTGCTTTTTGCCTCTTAACCAATTTTGTATCCATTGCCAGTGTCCCTTTAATCCCATGGGCTTCAATTTTGCTAACAAGTGTACTATGTGGTACTTTATCAAACATCATTTGAGAATGCATATGCAAAACATTGACTGCACTACCCTCATCAACGCTCTCTGTTACTTCATCAAAGAATGCAATCAAGTTAGTCAAACACAATTTGCCTTTAATAAATCCATGCTGGCTGTCATAGAATAACTGATATTTTTCCAAGTGACAATTAATTTTGTCCCAGATTGTTGTTTCTAAGACATTAGGCTGTCTGACCTGTGGTTACCTCATGTATTCCTCTCCCTTTTTTTGAACATGGGTGTAACATTTGTAATTGTCCAGTCCTCTGGCACCACTCCCCCACCTAAGGAGGATTGGAAGATTGTGGCCAGAGCTTCTGCTATTTCACCCCAATTCTCTCAGCAATCTAGGATGCATTCCATTCAGACCGGATGACTTTTCTACTTTGAGCACAGTCAACCTTTTAAGTACCTCCTTTTTACTTTTATCCTATCCAACCTGTCTACTAGCCTTTCCTTTACTATGACATTGGCAGCATCCTCTTTTCTGAAGTCTAATGCAAAATATTCATTCAGTATCTTAGTCATACCCTCGGACTCCACAAGAAGCCAAAGACTTGCAGGTTGATAGGTAAGTTGGCCATTGTAAATTGCCCCTAATGTAGGTAGATGGTAGGAGAATTGAGGGAAGGTGGGAATATGGGATTAATGTAGGATTAGTATAAATGGGTGGTTGATGGTCGGCACAGACTCGGTGGGCTGAAGGGCCTGCTTCAGTGCTGTATCTCTCTATGACTCTAAGAAGATCTCCTTTTTGGTCCCTAATCAGCCCTACCTTTCCTTTGCCTTTCTTTTTAGTATTTGTATGTTTGTAAATGACTTTAGTGTTTCCTTTTACACTACCCGCTAATCAGAGAATCATACAGCACAGAAGGAAGCCATTTGGTCCATCGTGGCTGACTCAGCTCTTTGAAAGAGCTATCCAATTACTCCCACCCCCTTGCACTTTCCCCATAGACCTGCAAAGTTTTTCACTCCAATTCCCTTTTGAAAGTTATTATTGAATCTGCTTACATCACCCTTTTAGGCAGTGCATTCCAGGTCATAACTAGCTGCATAAATTTTGTTTCCCTTATGTCATCTCTTATTCTTTTGCCAATTACCTTAAATCTGTGTCCTCTGGTTATCAACCCTTCTGCCAGTGTAAAATATCCTATTCTTATACAATCTCTTTGCCCCTCTTACTTCTATTTTCAGTTCTCCTTGCACTTTCTGAATTCAGCTAGGTTCTCAAGTGTATGATGAACCTGACACTTATCATAAGTCTCCTTTTTCTGTTTCATTTATTTCTATAACTTTGTTCATCTAGGGAGCTCTAGCTTTGGATATCATTCCTTTCCCTCTCACGTGTCCAGTCTGTACCCAAACAATCACCTCTTTGAACGCCTCCCATTGCTCACTTACTGTTTGACCTGCCAAGCTTTGATTCCAATCCAACCGGGCCAGATCCCTTTTCAACTCACTGAAATTAACTCTCTTCCTGATGAGTATTTTTATGTTTGATTGTTCCTTGCCCTTTTCCATAACTACTCTAGCCCATTCAATCCAATCCTAGATTACAATTATAAAATAACTATTGCTACATGAATAAGCAATCATTTTTATTAAACACACGTTGCATTTCTGGTGTGAAAATGCCTAAAGTTCCATCCCAAATAAAAGAAGGAAAATGCAAATTCTGAAAATCTGAAAGAAAACAGAAAATGTTGAAAATGCACAACAATCTATTAGCATTGGCAGAGAAGTGTTAATGTTTGGGTGTAGACAAAAGAGTAAATTTTGCAAGACCTCTTGCTACCAGTAAGATTTTGCACCCAGCCAGAGCATATTGGAAAATTATGTTTCACGCTGCCAGAATTTTCCAATATACTTGCATGCAAAATTTACCCGAACGGGACCTACACTTGAAACATTAACTTGTCTTTTCTCTTTACAGATGCTGGTGAACCTATTGTATGTTTTTAGCATTTTCTGTTTCCATTGTAAAGTTCTATCCTTACCATCTGTAATTAAAAAAAGCAGGTTTATGCTGGAGTAGTGAATTGCATGTTAATTATACTCCAATAGATGCTAAGATTAAGCATTTTAAATTAATGCGTTCTTTTCTTTAAATCAGATACGCATTTTTGTGAATCAGCTGTATGGCCCTGCGCAGATCCAAGCAGGTGAGAAACTGGACTACCGCGGCGACCTTCTAGCCATCCGTTTTGCCTCATTCAATCCAATCCTGGATCCCTGGGTGTACATTCTCTGCCGGAAAAAGCTTCTTACCATGGGGTGCGAGCGACTGAAGCGAACAGTGGGTGCTGCAATGGATGGTCAGGCACGAAGGGTGGGATGGGCCACTGGCCAGCAGACGCCACTCTCATATGCCAACAGCAGTGCCACCAGCTATGCCTCACTACAAGTAAAAGACGAAAGCAATGTGTTGCACAGGGAAGCTGGCCAGAGAGCTGGTGCCATGACTCACTCATTCACAGACTTCACAAACCAGCAAGCATGGGAGGCTGCAGCTCACCCTTTCAGTATCCTGCATGAGAATCACACTGGCCTCACAAAAATTCATTCTGAGACTCCTCCACAGACTAAAGCTATCTTATGCACAATGCTACATGAAACTACAATACCAGATGTCAGCGCACAAAACAACACTGCTGTGAGTCAGGGAAGGAGACCGTTTGATATTTTGAACTGCACTTTAAGTACACCTTCATCGTGCATATCAGAAAAAAGTATTTAAAAGGAAAGATTTTTTTAGAAACTATTGCACATTTATTTATATAAACTTTGAAAATATTAAGAGTCAATCTCATTTAGGGCATGGAAACTTTTAAATGGAGTGTTGAACAATGAGGCAAAGTTATCTGGATGGCAAGCAATGTTAAGGCATCTCAATTAATCTTGAGGCTCTCTGCTACAATCCACCCAGTCATTCACATGACTAGTTGTGTATAACTGAGTGGTAGAGATCGATTTTAACTTGTGTCACTTGGCATTAAGGGGGTGATAATGGCTTCTAAATGGGGTCAGTAGCCTTACCTCCACAAGAATCCTGACAATGCAGCCACTGCTATTTTGAAAGAGCCCTATCATTGGACACACCTAGTGCCTACCTGTTTCATGCTGTAGACCTATTTCAGTATACATAATGGGGTCCCATGATAGCCATTTTAGTATGGAAACGGCACACTTGGATCATTTCCCTCTCTGTGATCTGCCTCCCGTCCCACTTGCACTTACCTTTTTTCCAGCTGGGAGATCCAATTTTGGTGGCCCTATTTGACTTCCCTGCAGCTCACCAGCTTAGTGTTAATGAGGCTCCAAGGTCGTGCTGCTTCCTCACTTCGAGAACCGTCATCCAAAACTCAAAACCATATTGTTTCAGTTTTGAAAATGGTGAAAATAAAATGGTCCAGTTTTTAAGATTAACCAACGTTCATATCCAGCCACTCATCAGATCACAAGTCCACAGACTAGGCTAAATCGAAGGGGGTAGTTTTGTAACATTGTTATGTAGGCAGTACAGAATTTTAATATATGTTTGACAGCTATCCAAGCCTTAAGTATCAGAAATTAGCACTAAACTATATATGATTACTAATCAGCCCTTACCAGACACTTGCACTGGAGTGGTATGTAAATAATATCAATGCCTTACCAGAGACTGGCATTACATTAGCTTGAAAATTCTATCCAGAACTTTCCAGTATATAAATAAACACCTTATTACCTTATCAGGATGTCACAAAGCACTTCACAACCAAGGAATTACCTTTGAAATAAGAACAGAAAGTGCTGGAATCATACCGCAGGTCAGCCAGCACCTCTTGGAAAAACACAAATGTTAACATTTCACGTTTTGAGTAAGAGTTTGTACTCAACATGGTGTTCTTTCCACTCATGTGACTTACCTGTTGTATGTTTTTAGCATTTTCTGTTTTTGTTCCAGATTTATAGCATCTCCAGTATTTATATTTTTTCCTAATTGCTTATGAACTGTAGGCATTGTTGCTACATCAGTACAATCCAGCCCATTACGAGACTGGCACTAGACCAGTAATCAAATGCTATCGAGCCCATACCAGAGGCTGGCACTAGGCCAGTGTGAAGATGCAGTAAATATGGAAATGCAGAAAATATTTAACAGCTCCTGGCCCGTAATGGTCTGAATCAAAACCATTTATTTCTGTGGAAGTTACTCGCAATATTTTCCTTCCTTCCCTCTCTAGCCATCTCCAGACTAGGCAGCCTATCTTAATTGAGAAGGCAGAAGAATGACCCACTACCAAGCCTCTGTCAATGTTGCTGTACACCTGGGACAGGCAGCAGACTTGCCCCAAGGTCAATATTCCACTGAATTGAAAAAAACATTCCAAATTTCCTCCTTGGCACTTCTACTCACAAGGGTGCTATTCTGCAGTCATCAGCTGCTGTCTAGTTCTCCATGCAAGTGGAGGGTGAACATTGATTCAAATAGGTAATTTAACACAGGGATCACCAGAATTGAGTCCAATCCTATCTTCATCATACAGACACGCATGTAATGCAGGTTCAGCGGGGCTACTGGACAGCATCAGGAATCAGAACCCTGGTAGATTATCCTCTCCCTAACCCAATGCCATTGTGGCCATTTGTAACATCCCTACTAAGCTCAGCTAACTCACTACAGACCAGGAATTGTATCTGAAACTTTCTGGATCTGTCTGTACCATCTACTCACTGAGCTGTCAGGAAGTTGTTCTCTGACTTAACCTCCATCTCTTTATGGGAACCCCTAAAATCCGCTATTCTATGATGACCTGACTGAGATCAGGAAGTCAGCTTGTGAGAATTTGCTGGTGGATCCTGCCTTCCCCAACACAGCATGTCCAAGTTCTAACACACTGTGTGAGCACTGCAGAATGTGAGCAAAACTACCACAATTCTTAATTTATTATAGTGAAGTAAGTGTCTATTGTCTACCTGTAATTTATGAACAAGTTACTATCATTTCCCTCATGATCAATCATTCAATTGTAAAGGTGATTCTCGTGTCAAATATCTTGAATTTCCACTTGCAACTGCATTGCATGTTGGGAGAGGTTGACTATATGTTTTCTTTGTCTGAAGCTAAAAAGATTTACAAATAAAGAAATCCATTGATGTACTGATTGACATTGCAACAAGCAAATCTTTTCCTTTATTCCCCTCAAATGAATTTGTGAGGTCTTTTAAATTTGTTAGGAACATAGGTACAGGAGTAGGCCATTCAGCCCCTTGAGCCTGTTCCGCCATTCAGTTAGATTATGGCTGATCTGAATCTTAACTCTATCTACCTATTTTGGTTCTGTAATTTATGCTTAACAAAAATCTATCAATCTCAGTTTTGAAATTTTCAATTTACCTAACCTCAACAGAATTTGGGGAGGGAGTTCTAGATTTCCACCACCCATTGTGTAAAAATAGGTTTCCTGATGTCACCCTGAATGGCCTAACTCTAATTTTAAGGTTATGCCCCCTTGCTCTGGATTCCCCCACCAGAGGAAATAGTTATTCTCTATTGCCCCTATCAACTCCTTTAACCATCTTATAAACCTCAATTAGTTCACCCTTTAATCTTCGATATTCAAAGAGAATGCAAACTTAGTCTATGCAAACTGTTCCAAAAATTTAACCCTTTTAGCCCCAGTATTATTTTGACAAGTCTGTGATCTACTATTTTAAAATTTGTTATTTTGTGAAAATAGTAAACAATTCAGCTTTAAGGACTAACTGGTAACATTTATTGTCCATTCCTAGCTAGTGATGTTTTTATAAAGGATCGGGTTGCAAGTCCATTTCAGAGGGCAATAAAAGTTAAAAGTTAAAAGCTGTGTGTGATGCAAGTCATGTTTAGGCCAGACAGAGTAGGGTAATAAGTAGGGTTTTTAACAACAAAACAGCAGTTTTCATGCTTTGTTTGCTGGTAACAGCATGTTGAAATTATTTTCACAACTTACCATGGTGGATCACTTTTCAATTGCTAGTCAGTATCATAATCACCACCATACCTAATTGTTAGGACACATCCATCTCAGGAGTTTAGCTATCTTTTGTACCCAAGGAAAAAGACCCAATAGAAGAGTGGTCCAAAATGCAATATAAAAGATGGCAATCGATGTCAACTTGCACAGTGACCCACCAAAGGAAATGTCTTCATGTGTGCAAGTTCAGACTCCTGAGACAGCCTATTTGTCCAAGCAGCGTAGCATTTCATTAAGTAGATACCTAGGTAGACATGGAATATTGTACTCTTTCTTTTTGATGATCCATCATCTGTATTTCCTCTGGATGTAAGATTTATTTACCAGAGTAATCTTTCAGACTCATTTTTATGACATTTGTGATAGTTTCTTATTAGGCCTGGGAACACAGGATGAGGAGGAGGGCATTCAACTCCTTAAGCCTGTTCTGCAGTTCAATTAGATCATGGTTGATCTGTACCTCAACACCATTTACCTGACTTTTATCCATATCCCTTGATATTCTTACCTAATAAAAATGTCAATCTCAATCTCGAAATTTCAATTCATCTGTAATTAACTGGTAACTACAGGCCAATCAGATTAATGTCAGTGAGGGGGAATATTGACAGACAAAAATCCGGGACAAAACTAATTGGCACTTGGAAAAATGTGCAGTAAAAATGACAGCCAGCATGAATTTGTTAAAGGCAAATCATGTTTGACTAACTAGATTGAATTCTTTGATGAAGTAACGGAGGATTGATGAAGGCAGTACAGTTGATGTTGTGTATATGGACTTTCAAAAGGTTAAAGTACCACATAAAAGGCATGATGGCAAAATAGAAGCCCATGAGATTAAAGGGGTAATGGCAGTGTGGATATCAAATTGACTAAGAGACAGAAAACAGAGAGTAGTAGTAAATGGTAGTTTGGCAGATTGATGAGAAGTATACAGCGGTGTCCCACAGGGATCAGTATTAGGACCACAGTTCTTTTTGATGTATGCTAATGACCTGGATTTGAGTATGCAGGGCATAATTTCAAAGTTTGCAGATGACATGAAACTCATAATTGTAATAAATAGTGAGGTGCATAGTGGAAAACGTCTAGAGGACACGGCAGAATGGTGAAATGGGTAGATCATGGCAGACGAAATCTAATGCAAATAAGTGTGAAATGATGCTGTTTGGAAGGAAGAATGAGGAGAGGCAATATAAACTAATTAGCATAATGTTAAAGGGAGTGCAGGAACAGACAGGCCAGGGGGTTTATATACTGACATTTTTGAATGTGGCAGGACAAGGTTAGTTGACAAGTTCAGGCTGGTAGAAAAGCAAATGGGATACTTGCATTTATAAGTAGAGTACAAAACAAGGAAGTTATGCAAAACTTTTACAAAACACTGGTTAGGTCTCAGCTGGAGTAATGCATCCAATACTGGGGCACCACACTATAGAATGAATACAAATGCCCTGGAGATGATGCAGAGGAGATATACCATGGGCGATGAACTTCAGTTATGTGGAGAGACTAGAGAAGCTGGGATTATTCTGCTTTAGCAGAGAAGGTTAAGGGATGATTTAATAGAGGTGTTCAAAATTATGAGGGTTTTGATACAGTAAGTGCGGGAAACTGTTGCCACTGCCATAAAGGTCAGTAATCAGAGGAAGCAGTTTTAAAGTAATTGGTAAAAGGACGAGAGGAGGGATGAGGAGACAATTTTTTATGCAACGAGCTGTCATGATCTGGACGCAACTGTCTGAAAGTGTAGAGAAAGCAGATTCTACAGTTTCATTCCAAAGAGAACTAGATTAATGCTTGAAGAGGGAAAAAGTTGCAGGGCTATGGGGAAAGAACAGGGGAGTGGGACAAAAAACCAGCAGTGGCATGATGGGTCAAATGCCTCCTTCTGTGCTGTATGATTCTATGAATCTATGACCTAGCATCCACAACCTTTTAGGGAGAGAAGTCAAGTTTAATGGGAATTCTGTATAAAGCTCATTTTGCATTCATGAGCTTGAGAGCATGATAAATTTGGAAAGCTTCACAACAAATTATTGTGCATGCTGAAGAAGTTCATTCCAAGTCCAGATGCCTTTGTCTGAACATGTTCAGGCACTGTGGTATTTGTTCATATGAATGTCATATGGAATAATAAGTGGTCCAAGCAAAATCACATGGAAAGTGGGCAGAAAGATTGGTGCATTTATCAAGAAGCTTCCAGAAAGAACAGCTAGTTAATGCTGTTATTGTCGCTGTTTCTTCTGTTTGTCATATCTCCTCAAATATACAACACTACTGCTGGTAACTGTACATTTGGCTATGATGACATCAGACCAAATACTTGTCCCTTCAAATCCCTTTACGATCACTATTATGACCACATTGTATGGAAAACCAAGCAGGTTTCAATAGTCTCTTCCCAACAAGGAATTCCCCAACGCAGCTGTTAAATATTCACCCATTTTTGATTAACATTTAGCTGACTAAATTGTTCAAATTCTTTGGGTAGAATAAGAAAAAGTTTGCAGTGGGAATGAAAATTTGGTAGTTTCTATATTGATGGTTTCAATATTGGGCAGATTCTATATTGAGCAGCTTCTATTTTGTAAAATAAGAAATAGGAGGAGGAATGGGCCATACGGCCTCTCGAGCCTGGTTCACCATTTAATAAGACCTTGGCTGATCCTCAACCTCAACTCCACTTTCCTGCCTGATCCTCATATCCCTTGATCCCTTTCGAGTACAAAACTCTGTCACAGTCTTGAATGAACTCAGCAACTCAGCATTCACAGCCCTCTGGGATAGAGGATTCCAAAGATTCACAACCCTCTGAGTGAAGAAATGTCTGCTTATCTCAGCCCAAAATGGTCATTCGCCTTACTCTGAGACGATGATCCCTATATATGATCTCCAGCCAGAAGAAATAACCTCTCAGCTTTATTCTGTCAAGTCGCCTCAGAATCTTATATGTTTCAATGAAATCATCCCTTGTTATTCTAAACTCCAGAGAGTATAGGCCCATTCTACTCAATCCCTCCTCATAAGACAACCCTGTCTTCCCAGGAACCAATTTGTTAGAATCTTTGTTTCGTCAAAAACCTTTGTTTCATCCTCTTAAAGGCAAGTATATCCTTCCTTAGGAAAGGAGACGCAAACTGCCTACAGTATTCCAGGTGTGGTCTCACTAATGCTGTGTACAATTTTAGCAAGACTCCCGTACCCTTGTACTCCAACGCCCTTGGAATAAAGGTCAATATACCATTTGACTTGCTAATTGCTTCCTGTACCTGCATGTCAACCTTCTTAACATCTTGTACAAAGACACAAATCTCTCTGAACACCAATATTTCATAGTTTCTCACCATTTAAAAAATATTTAGTTTTTCCATTCTTCCTACCAAGGTGAATAACCTCACATTTCCCCACATCATATGCCACCTGCCGCTTTCTTGCCCATTCACTTAACTCACCATATCCCTTTGCAGACTCTTAGGGTTGAACTTTCCCACGGGAGTTGGGAGCCCGATGTTGGGTCCATATGCAGGTCCCGAGACCGTGCTTGTCGTCAAGACGCAACTATATGTGAGGTGGGCTCCTAATGGACAACCTCTGCCATCCAATTAATGACTGTTGGCAGGTTCCCAAGGCAGGAGGTCCAATGAGAGGAACTGCAACAGCCAGGAGAGGTGGGCACTGCTGATGCAGAAAGGTGGGCACAGAGATACCTCAAAATGGAATTGCTCTCAGAAGCCTGCTGAATATTTAAAATTAAAGAAGGCCCACAGTTGTTAGGGACATCACTGTGGCGGGGAAACCGCTCCACAGGAATGCTTTTGGCCATGACTGTGGCCTCTTCTTACTGGCGGCTCATTCATTGGGCCAATGAGAGGAGGCTCCATTGGCCCTCTAGCCTGCCATTCGGGGGTCATCTCCAAATTGCTGTCAGCCTCCAGACTCAATGGGACCTGTCCGGTGCCAGTAAAATGCCAGCAGTTTCTGGAAATGGCCCCTAAGTCAGGCCTTAATTGGCTGCCCACTTCCATGGAGCTGGTTGCTGATTCCCCTGGTCCCCCACCCCGGGAAACTCGCTCACAGGCGGGACATCATCAGGGAGCCATCCCAACATGCAACTCTCAGAATTTCCCCGCCCCCGCCCCCACCTCCACACTCTGCCTCCGTGGCAAAATTCAACCCTTTGTATCCTCCTCATAGCTATAATCAGTAAATTTGGATACATTACATTCAATCCCTTCATCTAAGTCATTAAATATAGATTGTAAATTGCTGAGGCCTCAGCACTGATCCTGGCGGCATTTCACTAGTAACAGCCTGCTAACCTGAAAATTACTCATTTATTCCTATTCTCAGTTTTCTGTCCTTTAATCAATTCTCTAACCATGCTAATACATTACCCCCAACCACCAAGCGTTATCAATCTTTATGAGGCACCTTATCAAGTACCTTTTGAAATTCCAGGTATACTATATCCCTTTTACCTACCCTGCTAGTTACATCCTCAAAAAGCTCTAATAGATTTGTCAAACAAGATTTCCTTTTCATGATAGGGTTCCTTTTCATGATAGGGTCACCTTCCACCCCACCAGCCTTCATATTCAACAGATCATCGTCCGCTATTTCCGCCACCTCCGGGGTGACACCACCACCAAACATATGTTCCTCTACCCTCCCCTTTCAGCATTCTGAAGGGACTGTTCCCTCCATGCCACCTTAGTCCACTCCTCAATAACCCCCAACACCCCCTTCCCTTCCCACAACCTTTCCATGCAGGTGCACGAGATGCAACACCTGCAATTTTACCTCCTCTCTCCTCACTGTCCAAGGCTCCAAACACTCCTTCCAGGTGAAACAGAGATTTACATGTACTTCTTTCAATTCAGTTTACTATATCCGCTGTTCACAATGCGATCTGCTCTATAATGGGGAGACCAAACATAGATTGGGTGACCTTTTTTTGTGAAACACCTCCAATCAGTCTGCAAGCAGGACCCCGAGTTTCTGATCACCTGTCATTTTAATTCTCCACCTTGCTCTCACACTGACCTCTCTGACTTCGGCCTCGTGCAGTGTTCCAGTGAAGTTCAATGCAAGCTTGAGGAATAGCGCCTCGTCTTTCAATTAGGCAATTTACAGCCTCCCAGACTCAACATTGAGTGCAACAATTTCAGATCATAACCTCTGCGCCCATTTTGTTTCCTTTTTCTCCACAGGTACTGGTTTACTCTCATTTCTCTGTTTTGTTAGCTTTTGGATGGCAGCTGTTCATCATTCTGCCATTCACATCTTCTCGACTCATATCGTTTGTTTATTTACTTGTCCCAATACCACTCCCTTTGGTCTTGTACCACCAACTCTTTTAACATATAGGCCGGAACTTTATGCCACCCCAACAAGCCAGATGGTGGTGGGGGGGTGGGGGGAGGTGGGGTGGTGGTGTAAAATGGAGCGGGAGGCTCCAGGAGGCCTTCTTGACCCACTCCTGCCTCTGCCCCACTTTACGTAGGGCGGGGGGGAGTGAAAAACAGGCTGCCCACCCAAGGCCAATCAAGGCCCTTAAGTTGCCAATTAACGGCCACTTAAAGGCCTTCGCCCACCTCCACACGGATTTTACGCATGGCAAGCGGGAGTCCTGGAGCCAAGAAAGGCTGCTCGGTAAAAGCTGACGGCCTCTCAGCACCCCGGGGGTGGGCCTTGACAACTGGGCACAGGGTGCCCGATTGAGGGACAACCCCACTTCCCTAACCACCCCAAGGACCCAAGACGCCCCCTTCCCCCCAAACGACCACCCTTGCCTCACCGGAGCCCGACCGATTACCCCCAGCGAGGCAACCCAATCTTACCTGGACTCCTGGCTCCATGTCCTCAGCTGGGCTGCAGTCCCAGCAGTGGCTACCGCTCCCAGTGGCGCTGCTGCAACTGAGAGCTGCCAGTCTGATTGGCCAGCAGCTCAATGAGGCGGGTCCTCCTCCCTTAAGCAGGTGAAAGTCCCGCCTCAGAATAATTAAGGCCTGGGGACCCGTAAAATACGGGACAGATCCCCGGGCTAGGTGGAAGCTGGTTCACCACCAACTTTTACATCGGTGGCCAGCTCCCATCTGTCCAACGTAAAATCCAGCCCTTAATCTCTCCTGTTTCCCACTCTGTCACAGACCTTCCCTTTTGTCCTTTTATCCATCCTCCCCCCTTTCACTTGCTTAAAACCTATCACATTTCTAACTTTTCCCAGTTCTGGTGAAAGGTCATTGACTTCACACGTTAACTCTGTTTCTCTCTCCACAGATGCAGCTGAGTATTTCCAGCATTTTCTGTTTTTATTTCTTTTCATAAAACAATGCTGACTCTGCCTTATCATGTGATGAATTTTAAGTGCTCTGTTACCACTTCCTTAATAATGGATTCCAGTATTTTACCAACAACTGCTGTCAGGCTAAGTGGCCTGTAGTTTTCTGTTTGCCCTCTTCCTCCTTTCTTGAATAGCTGTGTTACATCTGCTAGCTTCCATGACTGGAACTGTTGCAGAATCTAGGGAATTTTGTAAGGTCACAACCGGTCCATCCACTATCTTTATAGCCACCTCTTTTAGAACCCTAGGATGTAGGCCATCAGGGCCAGGGAGTTTGTTGGCTTTCAGTCTCATCAATTTCTCCAGTACTTTTTCTTTACAAATATTAATTACTTTAAGTTCCTCACTTTCATTGGTTCCCCTTTATTTGTGGTAATGATTTTGTGTCTTTTACTGTGAAGACAGATACAAAATCGTTGTCTCTGTCATTTTCTTATTCCCCATTATAACTTCTCCTGTCTCAGCCTCTTAGGGATCCATATTTATATTTTATGTTGGACGGGTGCTATATTGGGTGGGTCCTAAAAAGAGTGGGTGCTATATTAGGCTGTGTTATATTTTGTGGGTTCTATATTGAGCAGGTTCTACAATGGGCAGGTGAATAGCTCTGGCATTTATCAACCAGGCATCAAAGCTGAAAATTACTCCTGGCCATTTTAAGCTAATGATGATTTTAACCATGCTGAGTAAATATTGAAACTAGAATTGAAATGGGAAAATATGAGACAAAGGCAAACAACACGCAGCAGGCAGATGAGGAGATGAAGCACTAAAAGGTAAATTTCAACTGTAATGGATTATCTTCCTGTTGTAGAAACCAACCTGATTTTCATTACATTGATGTCAATGGATCAAGTGGGTTCTACAAAGAGCGGGTGAATTGCTCCACCAGGTTACTTTCCCAGCAGCAATGACCAAAACCATTCCCCCACCCCCGCCCTGCAAAACATTGCCTGTAAAGTGGAATAGACAGCGAAAAGTTAAAAGGAACATTTTGGACAGCAGACTTACATTGAAAGTAAGTCACAATTAACAGGAAATGACAGTGGAACAAGTAAAAAATAAAGGAAGACAAACAGGATACCTGACAGTCATCAAAATGGAAAATTCCTCAAAGGCAGCTTGTCACAACTGTTTGGATAGAAGTCACTGACAGCAAGGGAAAAATATTAATAAGAAAGTGCATCAAGGAGAGGCTGTTAACCACAGCTGACTTTAACTATCCTGGAGCAGTGCAGGAAATAAGTGACAATTTTGTGGATGAGTAAGTAAGGTACAACATGTGACATGAGTTCCAAGCCTGCCCAGATTTGTGAAATGGAAAGCATCACCCTCTTTCTCTCTTCTGGTTCTAACAAATCTGTGTAAAATTAGTTTGGGTAGTTTCAATTCAAATCCACAACAGAAAAACTTCTCAAGGTTTGACTCCAGTAATTTTTAGCATATTACAAACAATTCAATTTGCAGTGCCACCACGTGGTCATTCAGCTGCACACAAATATAAATTCCACAGCAATGGACAGGCATTTGATTGGCAAAACATGAAGGGAAACTTCTTTATGCAACAAGCGGTTAGGATTTGGAATGCACAGCATGATACGGAATTAAAAATTGCAATGATATGGACAAAGAGCAGGGGAGTGGAACTAACTGGATTGTTCTTCAAAAGAGTTGGTGCAGGCTCAACAGGCCGAATGGCCTTCTTCTGTGCTGTACTATTCTATGATTCTCTGTTTTTGTGAGGAACTTGTGCTTTGTATACACAAGCTATATTACTTGGAAAATTCACTACCAGACAGTCACTGAATCGGTAATACCAGAAAAACTACAGGGCAGCTGCCATATGAAATCAGGTGGTTGATGGTCGGCACAGACTCGGTGGGCCGAAGGGCCTGTTTCAGTGCTGTATCTCTAAACTAAACTAAACTAAACAAGGTACCACACTGGCACAGAAGATGTTCTTCTAAGGTTGGATCTAGTTAGGAGATTGGTTTGGCGGTGGAAGACAAAGAGTAGGAATACTAGGTATGCACTCAAATTGAAAAGAAGTGACTCATAGTATCCGACGAGGATCTGTACTGGGGCCTCAACTATTCACTATATTTATTAATGACTTAGATAACACAATAGAGAGCCATATTCAAGTTTGCCAATGACACAAAGGTTGGTGGCGTAGTAAGTGGTGGTGTGAGGTCATCCATTTTGGACCAAAAAGAATAGATCTGGGTATTTTTTAAATGCTGAAAAGCTAGGAATAGTGAAGATCCAGAGAGACTTTGGGGTCCATGCACACAGTACATTAAAATTTCATAGTCACGTTAAAAAAAAATCAGAAAGGTTAATGGAATGTTAGCCTTTATAACTAGAGGGCTAGAATATAAAGGAGAGGATGTTTTGCTACATCTCTACAAAGCCCTGGTTAGGCCACATCTGAATACTATGTACAGATCTTGACATTGCACATTAGAAAGGATGTATTGGCCTTGGAGGGAGTGCAGCATAGATTCACCAGAGTATTACCAGGGCTCCAAGGGTTACATTCTGAGGATAGCTAACATAAATGAGTCTTGTATTCCTGGGAGTATAAAAGGTGATTTGAAAAGTGATTTGATAGAGATAATTTAGAATTTTTAAAGAATTGATAGGGTGGATAAATAGATTTTTTTTCTGCTGGTGCGGGAGTCTAGGACAAGGGGACATAACCTTAAAATCAGAGCCAGGTCACTCTGGAGTGAAGTTAAGATAAACCTCTCTCCCACAAAAAGCAGTAGATGCTGGTTCAATTAATAATTTTGTTAACGAATATGGAACCAAAGAGGGTGGATAGACTTAGGATACAAATCAGCCATGATCTGATTGAATGGTGAAACAGGCTTAAGGTTTTGAATGGCCTTCTTCTGTTCCCATGTTCACATTGTAGTTGAGTCATACGTGGCACTCAGAAAACTAGAAAGAGCTTACCAACAGTTTCAAAAGTTAAGACAACTCAGAAAACTGTTCAGGGGAAAAAAATCTCTTCCACTTGTAGTGTTCAGTGCCCAACAGCAGGGGGAGCTAAGAGGCAGGGACTGAATCAAAGTTTGGCCCAAGAAAGGATAATGTTGAAACTTCGGAAATAACTGTGGGAGATAAAACTGAGCCAAATAACCAAGGAAATTTCCTCTTGCTTTGAAATGGATGTACGTGGTATGTGGCCCTCGCACAGGCAGCTGACCAAAATGACCCCAAAAGTCATTCTAATGGAAGATATTATTTATGCAACATTGAAAATGCACATTTTGTTAATGCTTTCTGTTTTTCAATTACTACAAGTCAGAGATGTAGAAGAGACAGACATAATTCTAAATAATAGTGACAGCAAGAAAAAGCAATCAGTTAGATAGGGGATAAATGATAGAGACCAGTGCTTTTCGCCAAATGAGACTGTCTTAGATTTTTTGAACATATTTCAACATCAGTCTTTTTCCCTCCTCAGTCTTCTGAAAGCATTCACTCCATGCTGGGACACAACCCCATAAGCAATAGACACTCTCCATTACCTCACAATTAGCCATGTGTGAGCTTTGATAGTGTTCCACAAGAGCAGTCAACCATGGGAGGCATCACCACTGAGTCTGATCATGTCGCCATCCCACACCCACATGCACAGATCCAGCAAGAGTTACTGGGCCATATTTTCTCTTCCTAACCTAGAGGTCCTGTGGCCAATTGTCCATTCTCCACTTGGCTGAGATGAAAAATTCAGCACAAAATGATCTTGGTGTGTTTGAGTTTTTTTCAAATTTTCCTAGTTAGAAAGATTTTTTTCTCCTTTATTTTCTTATATCCTCTCCTATTGCTTCCTTCTGAGGCTGATTTCCCCATGACAAGTAGCACAGCCTCTGCCGACATTCAGTTCCATGAGAACCAGTTCAACATTATTTTATGTAGCTTAGAGATAGCAATCAATAACAAAAAGATGGGGGAAATTCTGATTAGGTGGATGTCATGGGACTCAACAGGTTCAGCGATCATGGGAACAAACAATCTATGTTAACATATTGAAAATAAAAAGTCAAGTAGAAACGATTTGCTTCTTCAGGTAGGTCACCCAGCCTGAGTGCCAGAGGGATTGACAGTTCAAAGGCTTGCCTAGCCTGGCCTTTAGAGTGAATGGAAGCTCAAAACATCTCCCAAACTGTGCCTTAGAGCATTCATGTTTTTAGGGCTATGGCATTTGCTTCAAAGTATTTGGAAACTTGAAGCTAAAGTGTTCCACAGCTACTGCAGGCCACTAAGTAACCCTCTTGAGACCCTAGTGAAACTTGAACACATTTACCCTCCCCTGTTTGAGTGTGAAAGAATTTGGGGACATATACACTACATGCTGCCAGATATTAGATGCATACCCTTCCTCTTTAACACAGGATATCTCCCACGAGAACATTACATAGGGTAACACAAAAAAAGTACAATTTGGAAAAATTAAAAAATGCCAGATTGTGGGAAGATAGCAGCAGTGCAGGGGATTGAGTGATGTTGTGAGGTTAGAAGCTGGTTCTGCATTTCTGGATTTCTGGAAGCTGGTTTCAAATTCAAGCCAGACCGGATGGAAGTCTCTGTCTATTGAAGGCATAGGTCTTACATGAAATCACTCTGGGTCAATTAATAGGCTGAGGAAATCATATGGTGATATGTGCTCCTGTTGTGAAAAGCTCAGCACCAAGAGCGCTAAATTGGAAAATTCACCTTCCAATGCCAAAAAGCCAAGTTTTGGGGGTTTATGTTGCAGTTTTGGCAAGATAGAAAAATCTGCACTGAAGTGATCACTTTTATACAATTTTAATTTACAGTGTCAATTGTCCAGACTGGAAAAACTTCCACAAATCACAGGAGCTATAAGTGATTGCCAGGATGGGTAATGCTGTATCTCACTGTCTGATGCCTGAAACCAACACTGACTACCCAAAATGGAAAATGATTTGTCCCCCAGCACTAAAGCAAAGAAAGGAAAGGGAAGATGCAGCTAAGAGAGAATAGCCGTGCACAAGCTAAAGGAAAGCGAGAGTAAACGCAGATCTCGAACTGACTACCAATGAATGGATTACATGTGCAACTCCGAAAATACCAAGCTGTGTGCGGAAACAGAAGAATACACAGCAATAAAAGAAACATCAACCCACCAATAAAGGGCTTGTTTTCAAATATCAAAATTCCAAAATCATAGAATGATACAGCACATCACGTGAAAGAACTATCCAATTACTGACACTCCCCTGCTCTTTCCCCGTAACCCCAAAAATTTCTCCTTTTCAAATATAGCGGAATTAAGGGATTTGGGGATAGGGCAGCAAATTGGAGTTGAGGTACCAGCTATGATCTTATTAAATGGCGGAGCAGACTCGAGAGACCACATGTCCTACTCCGGCTCCTATTTCCTACATTCTTTTTTAAATATCAAATTCACTTTTGAAAATTACATTGAATCTAACAAATGCTTTTTGAAGCTTTTTTTATTCGTTTCTGGAAATATGAGCATCGCTGGCAAGGCCAGCATTTGTTGCCCAACCCTAATTTCCCTTGAGAAGGTGGTGATGAGGTGCTTTCACGAGCTGCTGCAGCCCATGTGGTGTAGGTACACGAATGGTGCTGTTAGGAAGGGAGCTCCAGGATTTTGACCCCGTGACAGTGAAGGAACGGTGATATAGTTCCAAGTCAGGATGGTGTGTGGCTTGGAGGGGAACTTGAAGGTGGTGGTGCTCCCATGCATCTGTTGCCCTTGTCCTTCTAGGTGGTAGAGGTCAAGGGTTTGGAAGGTGCTGTCAAAGGAGCCTTGGTGAGTTGCTGCAGTGCATCTTGTCGATAGTACACACTGCTGCCACTGTGTGTCGGTGGTGGACGGAGTGAATGCTTAAGTTTGTGGATGGGTTGCCAATGAAGCGGACTGCTTTGTCCTGGATAATGTTGAGCTTCTCGAGTGTTGCTGGAGCTGCACCCATCCAGGCAAGTGGAGAGTATTCCATCACACACCTGACTTGTGCCTTGTAGATGGTGGACTTGGCTTTGGGGAGTCAGGAGGTGAGTTACACGCAGCAGAATCCCTAGCCTCTGACCCGCTCTTGTAGCCACAGTATTTATATGGCTGGTCCAATAAAGGTTCTGGTCAATGGTAGCCCATGGGATGGTGCTGACGGGGGATTAAGCAATTGTAATGCCATTGATAGTCAAGGTGCAATGGTTAGATTCTCTCTCGTTGAAGATGGTCATTGCCTGGCAGTTGTGTGGCGCAAATATTACTTGCCACTTATCAACCTAAGCCTGCATGCGGGCATGGACTGCTTCAGTATCTGAGGAGTTGCGAACATTCCCACTTCTGACCTTATGTTGGAGGGAAGGTAATTGATGAAGCAGCTGGAGATGGTTGGGCCTAGGACATTACCTTGAGGAACTCCAGCAGTGATGTCCTGGAACTGAGATGTTTGGTCTCCAACAGCCACAACCATCTTCCTTTGTGCTAGGTATGACTCCAATCAGTAGACAGCCATTTGACAGAACCTTTTGCATCTGATCAAGACTAAAGGTTTGGTATGAACAGTTATCAAAGTATAATCATTAGGAATGTTTGTCCATTTGGGTCTTTGCATTCATGATCTTCACTTTTAAAGTTCATGGCAATATTGTACCTTGCTTTCAAATTTGAAGAATTTTTCAGTTTCATTTTCTCGTTATCTAAAGCATGTTGTACTCAATGGACTTGGGAAAGGAGAGATAAAATATTTATTTTCGGGTACATTTTAATTTTAAATTTTGGAAGATTTAAAAAAAAACTGAACTTTTTATTTTCTCAATTGCATCTTCTGTGCTTCAAACCAAAGATATGCACCAGCTCTGCATGAAATTAACATCAACAGAGATTTCAAAACTTTTTGTCTAACACTTGTAATATTGTTTCCAATGTTACACCTTTTTAATTTGAGGCGCAGTGATTTTGATTGTTATAAGATTATTAACGTTGACTAAAGGCAATTGTAGAAATGTTCTTATGCTAATCTTTCAGCATATTCACATCGACCATGCCACCATAAAGATGGTGTTAAACTAACAAGTGCATTCACAGAGATCCAATATGAAGCAGAGCAGGAAGCATCGTAAGGGGTGACTCTGCTGTTCTACCCCACACAAAAGGAAGGGTTCATGAGCAACTTTGCTGGACATGTTGGAGTATCTACAATGTAGTGCATTCAAGAGACAGGAATGTTTAGTATGGTCAAAAACTGTTTTAGACTGCACCATGATGTCCTAGTGTAAGTCGACAGGATGATCATGATGTGCTGCAGGTAGTAGGTGGCATGAAAAGGTAAATATGCCTATTTGTGGAAGAGGATTTGCATCAACAACAGGCCATGACACAGGAGGCAGAAGATTAGGGTTATAAAAAGATTGTTATAAAGGGTAAGGGATATTTCACGGCAGCTGTGACGTCGTTGGCCTTCCAAGATTGAAGTGCCGTCACAGAGCCCCCGCAATATTACGTGCAGGGCTTATATAAATGGAGGGGGCGGATTGGCTGCCCTTGATGATGTAGAGGGGCCAGCCGCCGCATTCCCGGCAATGGCGTCCGGCGCCACCGCAGAGGCGCCATCACCACCAGCATTTTTAAAGGGCTCCAAGCCCTTTAGGTAAATTTAAATATTTAAAGCGCTGTAACAAAATTTTTATTTCGGATAAAATTTTAAAACATGGAGGCCCTTTCCCAACCCCCACAATGATGTTTTTATTGTCTGATGTGTTTGGAATGTATTGTAGCCCCAGCACAAACTCTCCACCACCCCCCCCCCCAACCTCACCACATTAGCTTTTTAACCCCTTTCCACCTTCCCAACGGCCAATGATTATAGTTTTTCCCGCTTCCCCCACCGCTCCCCCCCCACCCCTGATAATTTTATTCCTCGCCCCTCCCCACCAGTGTCTTACCTCAGAACTGAGTTCCGAAGGGGAGCGAGTTGCAGCCAGTTGGCTGTAAAATCAGGGTGGGACGGCCACCGTCGACAGGTCAGTTAATCTGAATTTTAATTATCCTCCTTTTCATATTTTAATGAAGGCCCCACTGCCAAGCAGCGGGTGGCCGCACCAAGGCCTCGCCGCCGCCACTAATATCTGATGGGGCCTTCTCGGTGCGTGAGTCATGGCGGGCCGCTCCTGCTAGCTTTTATGGGCTGGTAAAATTCAGCCCATAAACTGAGAGGAAATCCTATTGAAAATGAGTTAAAATGTTTGTACAGCAGTGCACACAGTGCCCGTAATAAAACAGGGGAGCTGGAGGCTATCATGCATTGGGAGGAACCAGGCATATTAGAGAATACTGAGACATGGCTACAGAAAAATCAGAACTGGAATTTTATATAGCAGGGTATTTTTAGAAAAAATAGAGAGGAAAAAGGGGAAATGGAGTAGCTGTATTTATTGGGGATAACATAAGAACATAAGAACCTAAGAACTAGGAGCAGGAGTAGGCAATTCAGCCCCTCGAGCCTGCTCCGCCATTCAATATGATCATGGCTGATCTCATCTCGGCCTCAACTCCACTTTCCTGCCCGTTCTCCATAACCTTTCAACCCATTACTAATTAAAAATCTGTCCATCTCCTCCTTAAATTTACTCAATGTCCCGGCATCCACCGCACTCTGGGGTAGTGAATTCCACAGACTCATGACCCTTTGAGAGAAGTAATTTCTCATCTCTATTTTAAATCTGTTACCCTTTATCCGAAAACTATGACCTCTCATTCTAGATTGTCCCACAAGAGGAAACATCCTCTCTACATCTACTTTGTCAATCCCCTTAATCATCTTATATACCTCAATTAGATCTCCTCTCATTCTTCTAAACTCTCGGGAGTAAAGGCCTAAACTGCTCAATCTCTCTTCATAAGACAAACCCCTCATCCCTGGAATCAATCTAGTGAACCCCCTCTGAATTGCCTCCAATGCAACTACATCCTTTCTCAAGTAAGGGGACCAAAACTGTATGCAATACTCCAGGTGCGGTCTCACCAATGCCTTGTACAGTTGAAACAACACTTCCCTACTTTTATACTCTATTCCTTTAACAATAAATGCCAAAATTCCATTTGCTTTCCTTATCACCTGCTGTACCTGCAAACTAGTTTTCTGCAATTCATGAACGAGGACACCCAAATCCCTCTGTACCGAAGCACTCTGAAGTTTCTCTCCATTTAGATAATAATTTGCCTTTCTATTCTTCCGACCAAAATGGATAGCCTGACACTTATCCACATTAAACTCCATCTGCCAAATTTTGGTCCATTCACCTAAACTATCCATATCCATTTGTAAATTTCTTATTTCTTTATCACAACTTACTGTCCCACCTATTTTAGTGTCATCTGCAAATCTGGCTACAGTACCTTCTATCCCTGCATCCAAGTCATTGATGTAGATTGTAAATAGTTGGGGCCCAAGGACCGAACCCTGTGTCACCCCACTGGTTACATCTTGTCAACCAGAAAAAGACCCATTTATCCTGACTCTCTGTTTTCTGTTGGTTAGCCAATCCTCTATCCAAGCTAATAAATTGCCCCAACCCCATGTGATCTTACCTTGTGTGCAGCACCTTATCAAATGCCTTCTGGAAGTCCAGAAATACTACATCTACAGGATCCCCATTATCCACTTTGCTTGTCACAGCTTTGAAGAACTCTAGCAAATTAGTCAAATACAATTTACCCTTCATAAAACCATGCTGACTCTGATGGATTGCTTTTTGACTTTCTATATGTCCTGTTATTACTTCCCTAATAATGGATTCTAACAATTTCCCAAAGACAGATGTTAAACTAACTGGTCTATAGTTTCCTACTTTCTGCCTCCCTCCCTTTTTGAATAAGGGCGTTATATTAGCTTTTTTCCAATCCACTGGAACCTTCCCCGCATCCAGGGAAATTTGGAATATTATAACCAATGGATCCACTAGCTCCACCGCCACTTCCTTTAATACCCTAGGATGTAGGCCATCAGGCCCTGGGGACTTGTCTGCCTTCTAGCCCAATAGTTTGCTCAGTACTTTTTCCCTGGTGATGATGATTTTTCTAAGTTCCTCTCTTTCTATAACCTCTGTATTACCTGTTACTATTGGGATGGTACTAGTGTCCTCCACCATGAAAACTGAGGCAAAATACTGATTTAGTGTCTCCGCAATTTCTGCGTTCCCCTCTATTAACTCCCCAGTCTCATCCTCCAAGGGACCAACATTTACTTTAGCTACTCTCTGACCTTTTATGTACTTATAGAAGCTTTTGCTATCTGTTTTTATATTTTGCACTCATTTTCTTTCATAATTTACCTTTGCTCTTTTTATTACTAATGGCAGTACAAAAAAGAAACACAGCTATCAACAAGGCAAAAATAGAATCCATATCAATAGAGATAAAAGATAATAAAGATCAATCACACTAATAGGTGTAGTCTACAAACCACCTAACAGTGGAAGGGAAGTGGAGGAAAAAATATGCAGACAAAATAGAGAATTGGGTAAACAACATAGAATAATAATCATGGAGGATCTTAACCACCCTGATATTAATTGAACAGAACAGGTAGGTAAAGGGGATAAGGGAATGGAGTTCCTACAATGTGTATATGGCTCCTTTATAATCCAATATGTAAAAAGCCCAACAAGGGGCAATTCGCTATTGGCTCTAGTAATGGGGAATAAACCAGAGCAGATAAGTGAAGTAAAGGTAGGGGGACATCTAGGCAATAGTGATCTTAATAGAATACACTTTAAGATGTTAATAGAGAAGGATATGAATATATAAATATGATGAAAACCAGTTGGTAGATTGGTAAAAAGCTGATTTTGAGGGGCTGAGAACAGAAATTGGGAAAATAAAATGGGCAACATTATTGGCAAACAATGATATCGAGCAACAATGGGAAACATTTAAAATGGTGCTCAACAGAGGGCAGGAAAAATATATTCCGCTAGAAGGAAAAAGCAAACTAAACACTACTAAGACACCATGGATGAATAAAGACATAGGGCTGGATTCTAAAGCCCATCCGCCATCAGGAACGTTGGTGGGGGGGTCAATGAAGATCGGTGTGGCGGAGGCCCGCCACCGACCCCTCCGGCAACAGGCCCCGTGCCGATCTCGGCGGCAGCAAGGCCTCAAGGCAGCTGTCCTGCCGCTCGGTGACAGGACCCCTGTTTAAATATGTAAATTAATTTACCTACCTGATTTAATGAGGGTCCCGTCGCCTCCTTGATCATTCGGGCGGCCGACAATGTCAGGCCTTCGAATCTCCGTTCGTGGAAATGTGGGGAGGGGGGAGGAAGATTGTTTCTCTGTGCGGTGGGGGGAGGAGTGGGATGACATCACTGCAGATTGGTCGGGTGGGTGATGGGAAGGAGTAAAGGGCAAAGGTGCCGAATTTTGGCAGGGGCGGTGGGAGAAGGTCAAATTGTTAATAAACAAACTCCAGGGTGGAAAAGGGCAGGAATATTTTGAAATGCCATTGGGGGAGTGGGAAAATGAATTCAATGAAAATTTAATCCTTTTGTTTGGTAATGGAACTGACCTGGTCGTTTAATTTTTAAATCTCCAGTAAGGGCTGTAGGCCCTTTAAAAATGGAGCCAGCACCTGCACACTGGTCTTGGACAGCGTTGCCTGCGATGGCTTGCCCGCCCCCTCCACATGATCATGGAGGGCAGACGTCGCGACCAAGCAAATAAGCCGCCGCGTTTGAAGTCGCAGCAGCTCCGTGGCACGGTGCCCGTGCGGGCAGGCACATTTTTTTACATCCACTGTCAACTTCAGCGGTGGGCTCTTAGAATCCAGCCCAAAAGGGAACAATTAAGGGTTAGGAAAGAGACATACACTAAGTGCATAAACAGCATAGGAGTGAATTGAACTTCCAGGAACCAAGCGGAGTGGAGCGGACTTGCGGGGAGAATCACCAACCGAGGAGAGGATAAATAGAGGCCGAGGATCGCAGCCTGGCTACCTATCTTCTAGGAGCCAAGCGGAGTGGAGCAGACCTGTGGGGAGAATCACTGACCGAGGAGAGGATAAACAGAGGCCGAGGATCACAGCCTGGTTACTTACCTTCCAGGAGCCAAGCAGAGTGGAGCGGACCTGTGGGGAGAATCACCGACCGAGAAGAGGATAAATAGAGGCCGACGACCACGGCCTGGTTACTTACCTTCCGGGAGCCGAGCGAAGTGAAGTGGACCTGCGGGGCGAATCACTGACCGAGGAGAGGATAAATAGAGGCCGAGGACCACGGCCTGGTTACTTACCTTCCGGGAGCCGAGCGGAGTGAAGTGGACCTGAGGGGCGAATCACTGACCGAGGAGAGGATAAACACAGACACAGTCCAGGTGTGCCAGAGTGTTTGAAAAAAACATCAACAGTGACATCACAGGAAAGCTGCAAGCTGATTGGTTGGTAAGTAACTGCTGTTAGGGAATAGCTCTAAATAGCTGGCTTAGTAACTAAGGTAAGAAAGGTCTACAGTTTATTTTCATATATCATAAGTAGTGTTTTTTCGGGAGTTCTGTAGTAACGACGTCCAGGGAAGAAGGGCCATAGAGTAATTGATATTTTTTGATATTAAGCATCTTCCAAAAGGATTAATTTAAAGGATTAAGTCATGGCAGGAGAGCTCAAAGCCGTGGTGTGCTCCTCGTGCTCTATGTGGGAAGCTGGGAAAAATTCCAGTGCCCGAGACCAGCATGTGTGCAGGAAGTGTCTCCAGCTGCAGCTCCTGGAAGCCCAGGTTTCAGAGCCGGAGTGGCAGCTGGGGACACTGTGGAGCATCCGCGAGGCAGAGAGTATCATGGATAGCACGCATAGAGAGGTGGTCACACTGCAGGCTCAGACTCCACAGGCAGGAGGGGAATGGGTGACCACCAGGCAGAGCAAGAGGACTGGCAGGCAGTGCAGGAATCTCCTGTGGCTATTCCCCTGCAAAACAGATATACTGCTTTGGATACTGTTGGGGGGGAATGGCCTCTCAGGGGAAAGCATCAACAGCCCAATTCGTTGCACCATGTTTGGCTCTGCTGCACAGGGGAGGAGTAAAAGGTTTTGGAATGCAATAGTTATAGGGGATTTCATTGTAAGGAGAATAGATAGGCATTTCTGTGGCCGCAAATGAGACTCCAGGATGGTATGTTGCCTCCCTGGTGCTAGGGTCAAGGATGTCTCAGAGCGGTTACAGGACATTCAGAAGGAGGAGGGTGAACAGTTAGTGGTTGTGGTACACATTGGTACAAACGACATAGGTAAAAAAAGGGATGAGGTCCTAAAAGCAAAATATAGGGAGTTAGGAAGTAAGTTGAAAAGTAAGACCTCAAAGGTAGTGATCTCAGGATTACTACTAGCGTCACGTGCTAGTCAGAGTAGAAATAGCAGGATATATTGGATAAATATATGGCTGAAGAGAAGGTGTGAAGGGGAGGGTTTTAGATTCCTGGGACATTGGGACTGGTTCTGGGGGAGGTGGGACCAGTACAAACTGGACGGGTTACACCTGGGCAGGATCGGGACTGATGTCCTAGGGTAGAGGCCTGCTACCTGACCCGAACCCAACGGGACCCGATGACATGTGTCAGATTCGGGTCGGGTCAGGACCATCTTCCGGGGCCGGCTTTCGGGCTCGGGTCGGGTCGGGCTGAGTCCAGGTCGAGTCGAATCGGCTTGGTCTGGACACACACAGCAAGTGTTCTGCCAGTAAGTATTAAAAATAAAAAACTTACCTGAGCTGGGAGTCCGGGACAAAACTGAGTTTGCGCAGCGAGCGAGTGACGCCACTATGATGTCTCGCGTATGCGCTACATCTTCTTACAGGTTCGATGTCAGCAAGGTAAGTAAAGGGATGGTCGGGTCGGGTTGAGTAGTGGTGGGTTCGGGTTGGGTTGGGCTCAGGGTAAAATCGGAGGGGCTCGGGCCAGGTCGGACTCGGGCCCTGGCCCACTGTGGTTCGGTTGGATTTGGGTCGGGTTCCTTTACCCGACCTAAAGTAGGCCTCTATCCTAGGGGGAGTATTTGCTAGCATGGTTGGGCAGGATTCAAACTAAAATGGCAGGGGGATGGGAACCTTTGCAAGCAGTCAGAGGAGGGGGGATCAAGGACATGAACAAAAGACAGTAAGGGAAATAAGAAAAGTGGTAGGCAGAGAAATCAAGGGCCAGAATCAAACAGGGCCACAGTGAAAAATAATGGGAAGGGGACAGGTAATGTTAAAAAGACAAGCCTTAAGGCTTTGTGCCTTAACGCGCGTAGTATTCGCAATAAAGTGGATGAAATAATCGCACAAATAGATGCAAATGGGTGTGATATAGTCGGGATTACGGAGACATGGCTGCAGGGTGACCTGGGATGGGAAATGAACATCCAGTGGTATTCAGTATTTAGGAAGGACAGACAAGAAGTAAAAGACGGTGGAGTTGCATTGCTGATTAAAGAGGAAATTAACCCAATAGGGAGGAAGGATATTAGCTCTGACGATGTGGAATCTGTCTGGGTAGAGCTGAGAAACACTAAAGGGCAAAAAACGTTTGTGGGGGTTGTATATAGACCCCCAAACTGTGGTGGTGATTTTGGGAATGGCATTAAACAGGAAATTAGAGACGAATGCGATAAAGGAACATCTGTAATTATGGGTGACTTTCATCTGCATATAGATTGGGCAAATCAAATTAGTCACAATACCAGAGAGGAGGAATTCATGGAGTGTATACAGGACGGTTTACTGGACCAATACGTTGAGGAACCAACTAGAGAACAGGCCATCCGAGACTGGGTATTGTGTAATGAGAGAGGAATAATTGACAATCTAGTTGTGCGAGACCCCTTGGGGATGAGCGACCAAAATATGATAGAATTCTTCATCAAGATGGAGAGTGACATAGTTGATTCTGAGACTAGGGTCCTGAATCTTAATAAAGGAAACTACGAAGGTATGAGGCGCGAGTTGGCTATGATGGATTGGGAAACATTACTTAAAGGGATGATGGTGGATAGGCAATGGCGAACATTCAAAGAGCGCACGGATGAACTGCAACAATTGTTTATTCCTGTCTGGCACAAAAGTAAAACAGGAAAGGTAGCCAAACCATGGCTTACAAGGGAAATTAGAGATAGCATTAGATCCAAGGAAGATGCATATAAAATCGCCAGAAAAAACAACAGACCTGAGGATTGGGAGCAGTTTAGAATTCAGCAAAGGAGGACCAAGGGATTGATTAAGAAGGGGAAAATAGAGTATGAGAGTAAGCTTGCGGGAAACATAAAAACTGACTGTAAAAGTTTCTATAGGTATGTGAAGAGAAAAAGATTGGTGAAGACAAGTGTAGGTCCCTTACAATCAGAAACAGGGGAATTTATTTTGGGGAACAAAGAAATGGCTGACCAACTAAATGCATACTTTGGTTCTGTCTTCACAAAGGAGGATACAAATATCATACCAGAAATGTTGGGGAACACAGGGTTTAGTGAGAGGGAGGAACTGAAGGAAATAAGTATTAGTAGAGAAATGGTGTTGGGGAAATTGATGGGACTGAAGGCCGATAAATCCCCAGGGCCTGATAATCTACATCCCAGAGTACTTAAGGAAGTGGCCCTAGAAATAGTGGGTGCATTGGAGGTCATCTTCCAAGATTCTGGAACAGACTCTGGAACAGTTCCTACAGATTGGAAGGTAGCTAATGTAACCCCACTATTTAAAAAGGGAGGTAGAGAGAAAGCAGAGAATTATAGACCAGTTAGCCTGACGTCGGTAGTGGGGAAAATTCTACAGTTCATTAGCAGAGATTTTATAGCAGAACACTTGGAGAACAGTGGTAAGATTGGGCAGAGTCAGCATGGATTTACGAAACGGAAATCATGCTTGACAAATCTACTAGAATTCTTCGAGGATGTAACTAGTAGAGTTGATGAGGGGGATGAGTAGATGTGGTTTATTTGGACTTTCAGAAGGCTTTCATCAAAGTCCCACATAAGAGATTAGTGTATAAAATTAAAGCGCATGAGATTGGGGGTAGTGTATTGCGATGGATAGAAAATTGGTTAGCAGACAGGAAACAAAGAGTAGGAATAAATAGGTCTTTTTCCGAATGGCAGGCAGTGACTAGTGGGGTACCACGGGGATCGGTGCTAGGACCCCAGCTATTCACAATATATATTAATGATTTAGATGAGGGAACTAAATGTAATATCTCCAAATTTGCAGATGACACAAAACTAGGCGGGAGGGTGAGTTGTGAGGAGGATGCAGAGAGGCTTCAGGGTGATTTGGACAAGTTGAGTGAGTGGGCAAATGCATGGCAGATGCAGTATAATGTGGATAAATGTAAGGTTATCCACTTCGGTAACAAAAACAGGAAGGCAGATTATTATCTGAATGGCTATAAACTGAGAGAGGGAAATATGCAGTGAGACCTGTGTGTTTTCATACACCAGTCACTGAAGGTAAGCATGCAGGTGCAACAGGCGGTAAAAAAGGCAAATGGCATGTTGGCCTTCATAGCGAGAGGATCCGAGTACAGGAGCAGGGATGTCTTGCTGCAATTATACAGGGCCTTGGTGAGGCCACATCTGGAATATTGTGTGCAGGTTTGGTCTCCTTATCTGAGGAAGGATGTTCTTGCTGTAGAGGGAGGGCAGCAAAGATTTACCAGACTGATTCCTGGGATGGCGGGACTGACGTCTCAGGAGAGATTGAGTCAGTTAGGATTATATTTGCTGGAGTTCAGAAGAGTGAGGGGGATCTCATAGAAACCTATAAAATTCTAACAGGACTTGACAAGGTAGATGCAGGAAGGATGTTCCCGATGGTGGGGGAGTCCAGAACCAGGGGTCATAATCTAAGGATACGGTGTAAACCTTTCAGGACTGAGATGAGGAGAAATTTCTTCACCCAGAGAGTGGTGAGCCTGTGGAATTTGCAGCATAGAAAGCAGCTGAGGCCAAAACATTGTATGTTTTCAAGAAGGAGTTAGATGTAGCTCTTGGGGTGAAAGGGATCAAAGCATATGGAGGGAAAGTGGGAACAGGTTACTGAGTTGGATGATCAGCCATGATCATAATGAATGGCGGAGCAGGCTCGAAGGGCCGAATGGCCTACTCCTGCTCCTATTTTCTATGTTTCTACGTTTCTATGAATGATATGAGAGAATATGAAGAGATTAGGAGAGAAGTGAAAAATCAATTTGGAAGGCAAAGAGGAACTATGAACTTAAATTATCAAGGAACATGAAACAAAATAGTAAAATATATTATGGGCACATCATAATAAAAGGAAGGCTGTGATGAGAATAGGACCATGAAGGAATAGACAGGATAATACCACAGGTAACGAAAGAGAAATGGCAGAAATATTAAATAATTATCTTGCTTCAGTATTTACCAGGAAGATTGAACAGAGAGACATGAAATTGAATGATCAGATGAACAATGAGATAAGTGCATTTAAAATAATAAATGGGATGTATTGAATAAACAATCTCAAAGAGGATAAAGCCCCTGGTCTGGATGGATTTCATCCACATATTTTAAAAGAATCTAGGGTAGAGATAGCAGAGGCATTACTATGCATATTTAATAATTTTTTAGAGAAAGGTGTAATGCCAGAGGACTGGTAGATAACTAATATAATTCTTATATTTAAAAAGGGAGATAGAACATGCCCAGGGAATTATAGTCAGCTTAATGTCGGTGATAGGAAAAATAATGGAATCCCTACGAAAGGATAGAATAGAAGAACATCTAGAATGAATAGTCAACGTCGATTTCAAAAGGGAAAGTTTTGCTTGACCAACCTTGTTGAATTTTTTGAGGAGGTAACAGAGAGACAATGGTAATGCAGTAGATGTAATTTATCTGGATTTTCAAAAGGCCTTCAAGAAGGTGCCCCACAATAGACAAATGAATAAGGTCAGAGACTGTGGAGTCACGGGACAAGTGGCAGAATGGATTGCTAGCTGGCTTCAAGACAGAAAACAGAGAGTGGGGATAAAGGGTAGATATTCAGAGTGGCAGAAGGTGGGAAGTGGTGTTCCACAAGGATCAGTGCTGTTCACAATTTACATTAATGATTTGGACTTTGGAATCAAAAACAGAGGCTGGAATTTTATGCCACCCCTTTGAGCGGGACGGTGGTGGGGGGGTGGGGTGGCATAAAATGGAGCGGGAGGCTCCAGAAGGCCTTCCCAAGCTGTTCCCACCTCCACCGTCAATTTACGTCGGGCAGCAGGGACGAAAAACGGCCCGCCCGCCCCAGGCCAATCAAGGCCCTTAAGTGGCCACTTAAGGGCCTTCACCCGCCTCCACGCGGATTTTACATGTGGCAAGCGGGCAGCCGAGGACCCAGTGAAGCCATCTGGAAATACCAGGTGGCTGCTGATCATCACGGGGGTAGGAGGGGCCCAAATGATCGGGCACAGGATGCCTGATGGAGGGCTGCCCCAGCTACACCAACCATCCCCAACACCCAACATACCCCCCTTCCCCCCCTATCCAACCACCCTTGCCTCACCTGACCGATTACCCCTGGCAAGGCAACCAAAACGTACCTTAACTCCCAGCTCCATATCTTCCTCTGCGGTCGGCTGGGCTGCAGACCCAGCAGTGGCCTCCGCTCTCGTTGGCGTTGCTGGGACTAAGAGTTGCCAGCCCGCTGATTGGCCAGCAACTCAATGAGGCGGGACTTCGTCCCTCAAGCGAGTAGAAGTCCCGCCTCGGAACATTTAAAGCCTGGGGACCCGTACAATACGGAACGGATCCCCAGGCGAGGCAGAAGTGGTTTTGCCACCGACTTGTCAGTTGGTGGCCAGCTCCTGTCTGCCCAACGTAAAATCCCGGCCAGAATTTCTAAATTTGTGGATGACATCAAACTGGGGAGGTTAGCCAATACTGAGGAGGACTGCAACAAATTACAGGAAGACATAAATAAACTTGCTGGATGGGCAAATAATTGGCAAATTAATTTCAACACAGATAAATATGAGGTAGTATATTTTGGTCAGAAGGAAAGGGAGGTCACGTTATTTGGAAGGGATAGAGGAAAAAGGGATCTCGGAGCACAACTACACCAATCATCAAAAGTTGCTTCACCGGTTAGGAAGGCTATAAAAAAAGTAAACCAAGCACTAGGCTTTATTCCTAGAGGGTTAGAATTGAAAAGTGGATAAGTTATGCTAAACCTGTATTGGACCTTGGTTAGACCATACTTAGAGTACAGTATGCAGTTCTGGTTGCCATATTATAAAAAGGGTATAGAGGAGGGGAAAGGGTGCAGAAAAGATTTATAAGGCTAATACCAGAAATACATGGGTATACATATCAGGAAAAGTTTGACAGGCTGGGTCCCTTTTCTCCTGAAAAAAGTAGGACTGAGGGGTGACTTAATAGAGATCATTAAAATTATGAAAGGTTTTGATAAAGTAGATACAGAGAGAATGTTTCCTCTTGCAGGGAGGAGCATAACTAGAGACCATCGATATAAGATAATCACCAAGAAATCCAAAAGGGAATTCAGAAGAAACTGCTTTACCAAAGAGTGGTGAGAATGTGGAACTCGTTACTTCAAGGAGTGGTTGAAGCAACTAGTATAGATACATTTAAGGGGAAGCTAGACAAGCATATGAGCGAGAAGGGAATAGAAGGTTACAATGATAGATTTAAATGAGGAAAGATGGGAGGAGGCTTGAGTGGAGCATAAATGCCAGGATGGACTGGTTGGGCCAAATGGCCTGTTTCTGTGCCGTATATCCTATGTAATCCGATATAAGAGTGAACAGGAGTAGTGCTGGTTTACTGGAGTATGATTGAGGAACTCCTTTTCCCAGGATCTGTCTTTATATTTTATTGGGCATTCATTCCTGTTTCTTTTAAGCCAATCTTTTGAATTTTTATTGTTACTATTGCTGATCTGGAAAACATTTTTTTTGTGGGGTGGGGGGGTGAAATTACTACACTGTTTATTGGAGAAGTTTCTTTATTGATAATAATAGTGATAATATAATCTGTGTTTAACTATTGTACCACTATGTAATGTACCCTGCACGGAGTAGATGTGGTAGCTTCTCAAGAAGTCTATAGAGGACTTACTTGTGATTCAGTTTTATCTTAATTGGATCCATTGCAGAATCTGATGATTTTGACCATGTACTCGGAATAGCCTGTTCTATTGTGACTGCAGGAGCTCACTTGCTTTTGGGGGCTTCTCCAATTAATTCTTTCAAAATCAACAACAATAATTTCCATTGACATAGCACCTTTCATGTAGCAAAACATCCCAAAGCACTTCACAACGGGGAGGCACAATCAAAAATGGATGCCCATCCAAAAGAATTATGAAAAGCTGAAACTCGAGACTTGGTCAAAAAGGTGCATTTCAAGGAGAGTTTTAAAGGAGAAGAGGGCTGTGGAGTGATTTAGGCTAGGAAATTACAGAGCATAGGGATAAGTGGTTGAGGAAGCAGCCAATAATGGTGGGGCACAGAGAGGGGGATGCACAAGAGGCCAGAGCTGGAGGAATGGAGAGTTCAGAGGGTGTTGTCGGACTGGAGAAGGTTACAAGAGAATTGTGTCATGTGTTGTAAAGACACAAGTGACTAGAGCCATTCATTCTTTATCTGCATCGTTCTACAATGTCTTTTTCTGTATGGTATACTAGTTCACAACTAACTTCATTATTTCTCTCTGTCCTATAATAGGAGTAGGGAATTGGAACAATTCCGGTTAACTTCACTAAAACAAGTGCCCAACACCTATAACTTTGATTGGCATCATTAACTATCTCTTTATGCAGCAGACTTTTTTTTAGTAGTTATCATCATTGTTCATTTTGGCTTTGTTTTTTCAAAAGTACACCACCCTGCATATCCTAACCAAGATCAGAGCAGTGTGAAGTAGAATGGGAGTATTTTAAAGCAGACCAGGATCAGAGCAGTGTGAGGCAGGTCGGAAGCACTGTGATGCAGACCAGGATTGCTATTACGCAGGTCGGTATCAGTGTAAAACAAGTCAGGGGCAGGGTGAAGCAGATCAGGATCAGAGCAGTGTGAGGCAGACCAGGAACAGTGTGAAGCAGGCTGGGAGCAGTGTGAAGCAGGCCAGAAGCAGTGTGAAACAGATCAGGATTGGAGCAGTGTGAAGCAGACCAGGAACAGTGTGAAGCAGGCCAGGAGCAGTGTGAAACAGATCAGGATTGGAGCAGTGTGAAGCAGACCAGGAACAGTGTGAAACAGATCAGGATTGGAGCAGTGTGAAGCAGACCAAGAGCAGTGTGAAGCAGACCAGGAACAGTGTGAAGCAGACCAGGAACAGTGTGAAGCAGGCCGGGAGCAGTGTGAAGCAGGCCGGGAGCAGTGTGAAGCAGGCCGGGAGCAGTGTGAAGCAGGCCGGGAGCAGTGTGAAGCAGGCCGGGAGCAGTGTGAAGCAGACCAGGAACAGTGTGAAGCAGGCTGGGAGCAGTGTGAAGCAGGCCGGGAGCAGTGTGAAGCAGATCAGGATTGGAGCAGTGTGAAGCAGGTTGGGAGCAGTGTGAAGCAGGCCGGGAGCAGTGTGAAGCAGGCCGGGAGCAGTGTGAAGCAGGCCGGGAGCAGTGTGAAGCAGGCCGGGAGCAGTGTGAAACAGATCAGGATTAGAGCAGTGTGAAGCAGATCAGGATTGGAGCAGTGTAAAGCAGGCCAGGAGCAGTGTGAAGCAGATCAGGATTAGAGCAGTGTGAAGCAGATCAGGATTGGAGCAGTGTGAAGCAGGCTGAGAGCAGTGTGAAGCAGATCAGGATTGGAGTAGTGTGAGGCAGGTTGGGAGCACTGTGATGCAGACCAGGATTGCTATTATGCAGGTCAGTACAAGTGCAAAACCAGTCAGGGGCAGTGTGAAACAGATCAGGATTGGAGCAGTGTGAAGCAGACCAGGAACAGTGTGAAGCAGATCAGGATTGGAGCAGTGTGAAGCAGACCAGGAGCAGTGTGAAGCAGACCAGGATTGGAGCAGTGTGAAGCAGACCAGGAGCAGTGTGAAGCAGACCAGGAGCAGTGTGAAGCAGATCAGGATTGGAGCAGTGTGAAGCAGACCAGGAACAGTGTGAAGCAGGCCAGGAGCAGTGTGAAGCAGATCAGGAGCAGTGTGAAGCAGACCAGGAGCAGTGTGAAGCAGACCAGGAACAGTGTGAAGCAGATCAGGATTGGAGCAGTGTGAAGCAGACCAGGAGCAGTGTGAAGCAGGCCAGGAGCAGTGTGAAGCAGGCCAGGAGCAGTGTGAAGCAGGCCAGGAACAGTGTGAAGCAGACCAGGAACAGTGTGAAGCAGGCCAGGAGCAGTGTGAAGCAGATCAGGAGCAGTGTGAAGCAGACCAGGAGCAGTGTGAAGCAGACCAGGAACAGTGTGAAGCAGATCAGGATTGGAGCAGTGTGAAGCAGACCAGGAGCAGTGTGAAGCAGGCCAGGAGCAGTGTGAAGCAGGCCAGGAGCAGTGTGAAGCAGGCCAGGAACAGTGTGAAGCAGACCAGGAACAGTGTGAAGCAGGCCAGGAGCAGTGTGAAGCAGATCAGGAGCAGTGTGAAGCAGACCAGGAGCAGTGTGAAGCAGATCAGGATTGGAGCAGTGTGAAGCAGACCAGGAACAGTGTGAAGCAGGCCAGGAGCAGTGTGAAGCAGATCAGGAGCAGTGTGAAGCAGACCAGGAGCAGTGTGAAGCAGACCAGGAACAGTGTGAAGCAGATCAGGATTGGAGCAGTGTGAAGCAGACCAGGAGCAGTGTGAAGCAGGCCAGGAGCAGTGTGAAGCAGGCCAGGAGCAGTGTGAAGCAGGCCAGGAACAGTGTGAAGCAGACCAGGAACAGTGTGAAGCAGGCCAGGAGCAGTGTGAAGCAGATCAGGAGCAGTGTGAAGCAGACCAGGAGCAGTGTGAAGCAGATCAGGATTGGAGCAGTGTGAAGCAGACCAGGAACAGTGTGAAGCAGGCCAGGAGCAGTGTGAAGCAGATCAGGAGCAGTGTGAAGCAGACCAGGAGCAGTGTGAAGCAGACCAGGAACAGTGTGAAGCAGATCAGGATTGGAGCAGTGTGAAGCAGACCAGGAGCAGTGTGAAGCAGGCCAGGAGCAGTGTGAAGCAGGCCAGGAGCAGTGTGAAGCAGGCCAGGAACAGTGTGAAGCAGACCAGGAACAGTGTGAAGCAGGCCAGGAACAGTGTGAAGCACGCCAGGAACAGTGTGAAGCAGGCTGGGAGCAGTGTGAAACAGATCAGGATTGGAGCAGTGTGAAGCAGACCAGGAGCAGTGAAGCAGACCAGGAACAGTGTGAAGCAGGCCAGGTGCAGTGTGAAACAGATCAGGAACAGTGTGAAGCAGGCCAGGAACAGTGTGAAGCAGACCAGGAACAGTGTGAAGCAGGCCAGGAACAGTGTGAAGCAGGCCAGGAACAGTGTGAAGCAGACCAGGAACAGTGTGAAGCAGGACAGGAACAGTGTGAAGTAGGCCAGGAACAGTGTGAAGCAGGCTGGGAGCAGTGTGAAACAGATCAGGATTGGAGCAGTGTGAAGCAGACCAGGAACAGTTTGAAGCAGGCCAGGAACAGTGTGAAGCAGGCCAGGAACAGTGTGAAGCAGGCCAGGAACAGTGTGAAGCAGGCTGGGAGCAGTGTGAAACAGATCAGGATTGGAGCAGTGTGAAGCAGACCAGGAACAGTGTGAAACAGGCCAGGAACAGTGTGAAGCAGGCTGGGAGCAGTGTGAAACAGATCAGGATTGGAGCAGTGTGTAGCAGACCAGGAACAGTGTGAAGCAGGCCAGGACCAGTGTGAAGCAGGCTGGGAGCAGTGTGAAGCAGGCTGGGAGCAGTGTGAAGCAGGCCGAGAGCAGTGTGAAGCAGACCAGGAGCAGTGTGAAGCAGGCTGAGAGCAGTGTGAAGCAGACCAGGAGCAGTGTGAAGCAGACCAGGAGCAGTGTGAAGCAGGCTGGGAGCAGTGTGAAACAGATCAGGATTGGAGCAGAGTGAAGCAGGCCAGGAGCAGTGTGAAGCAGGCCGAGAGCAGTGTGAAGCAGGCTGGGAGCAGTGTGAAACAGATCAGGATTGGAGCAGTGTGAAGCAGCCCAGGAACAGTGTGAAGCAGGCCAGGACCAGTGTGAAGCAGGCCAGGACCAGTGTGAAGCAGGCTGGGAGCAGTGTGAAGCAGACCAGAAGCAGTGTGAAGCAGGCTGCGAGCAGTGTGAAACAGATCAGGATTGGAGCAGTGTGAAGCAGCCCAGGAACAGTGTGAAGCAGGCCAGGATCAGTGTGAAGCAGGCTGGGAGCAGTGTGAAGCAGACCAGGAACAGTGTGAAGCAGGCCAGGACCAGTGTGAAGCAGGCTGGGAGCAGTGTGAAGCAGACCAGGAGCAGTGTGAAGCCGACTGCGAGGAGTGTGAAGCCGACTGCGAGGAGTGTGAAGCAAGTCAGGAGCAGCTGATTGGTAAGTAGCTGGTGAGTCTTTTTTTGAAATAATAAGTTTAATTGTCTACTAAATAGAGCCATGGCAGAGCAGCTAAGACCGGTGGAGTGCACATCCTGCTCCAGGTAGGAACTCCAGGACACGTTTTGTGTCAAGGACAACCACAGGTGCAGTCGTCAGCTACAACAACTCGAGCTCTGGGTTTCGGTGCTTAAGTAGCAACTGGTATCACTCTGGTGTATCTGCGAGGCTAAGAGTTTCGTTGATAGCACATTTATAGATGTGATCACCCCACAGCTTAAGAGTATGCTGGGAGAAAGGGAATGGGTGACCGCCAGGCAGTCAAGAAGGGCCAGGCAGGTAGTGCAGGAGACCCCTGAATACATCTCACTCACCAACCAGTATCCATTCTAATACTGGTGAGAGCGATGGTTCCCCTGGGATGTGCAAACAGAGTCTAGACCATGGCACCACAGCTGGCTCAGCTGTATAGCGGGGCTGCAGGAAGATTGGAAAAGCAATAGTGATAGGGGACTCCATAGCTAGGGGAGCAGACAGGGGTTTCTGCGGCCACAAACGTAAATCCAGGATGGTATGTTGTGTCCCTGGTGCCAGGGTTAAGGATATCATGGAGCATCTGCAGAGCACTCTGAGGGGGAGGGGGAGCAGCCAGCAGTCATGGTCCATATTGGTACGAATGACATAGGTAGAAAGAGGGATGAGGTCCTGCAAGCAGGGTTTAGGGAGCTAGGAAAGAAACTAGCATGCAGGACCTCAAAGGGTAGTAATCTCTAGATTATTCCCAGTACCACGCACAAGTGAGTATAGAAATAGGAGGATAGAGCAGATGAATGCATGACTGCAGAGATGGTGCAGGAGGGAGAGCTTCAGATTCCTGGAACATTGGGATTGGTTCTGGGGGTGATGGGACTTGTACAGGCCAGACGGGTTGCATCTGAACAGAGCCGGGACCAATGTCCTTGCAGGGCAGTTTGCTAGTGCTATTGGGGAGGGTTTCAATTACCTTGGCAGGAGTGTAGGAACCAGGAGGTAAATTTAGAGGAGAAAAGCAAGGTGCACAGAGAATTGGGAGAGACAGAGAGCACTGGAGTAGGAAATAGTAAGGCTAGCCATTTCACACTGCTACTATGCCGTAACAACACAAGTGGTATTTTCCACTAACAGGATGCTGCCATCAAGCCAAAAAGACAAATGAGTAATGTGATATATGAATTCCAGTGCCAGTGCGATGACAGTTATGTAGGCCGTACGTCCCAACAACTGGTGGATCGTATCAAACAGCACATCCCTTTGGCTGTTCGCAATAGGCAGAGTACCGACTGTATTCAACCAGCCCGTACTTGGAAAACTCAGAACACAATGTCTAACATTATATGTGATTCTGTGATTGGATAGCACTTACTGAACAATCCTGAGTGTGCTAAGAATTACACTAACAACCAGTTTAAGATTATCAATCAGGCTCGCAATGTGGCTCACTAATGCTTGCTAGAATCGACATATATTCATATGCAGGGACCTGTCCTCTGCAGAGAAAAGGAACATGTCCAAGTGCTGCGCCTTTTTTTAATTAAACGTAGCTTGGAGGGCAATAGTTCCCTCGTGCAGTATCCATGGCAATGCCTCAACCAATCAGTGTCAACTTGCCAACCAATCAGCACCCTTTTGTCATGCAGTATATAATTGCTGCTCCCTTTGAAATTTGGCATTCTTGCATCTGTCCTGATAATTGCAAGTCAAAAAGATTCAATAGCATGTCTCTTTTTCAGCAACACAGAGAGCAGTTGTGAATGACTGTTTTTCAGACAGGAGGAGGATAAATAGTGGGGTTCTCTAGGGATCGGTGCTGGGACCATGTTTTTTCCTAATATATATAGTCACAGAATTGTTTTTTCCTCCTCTGTTTAAAACAGCGTGCCTTTAAGACTGAGCACAGTATGTCAGCAGCTGCACCTGTTTCCTAGACCACAGCAGGAGAGAGATAAGGTCACATGGTGTACTGTAACCTTTAACTGTGGATCAAGACTGGCTTCAAACGGTTTGAACTAGAGTCCAGTGAAGTGTGCTCTGAAGGAAGAAGCTGTCTATTGCTCTTAGCAGAAAAACTACATTGAGTTACAGGCTGTGTTATTGTCTAAGGAGAGAAAAAAAACCTGAAAAAAGAACATTTGTCTTCAAGAGGGGCTCTCTGTCATTTGTTTGTGTTTGTTGGAATTCTCAGTAAAGTTTCTACTGAAAAACTACCAATTTTAGAATCCAGATAGACCTGTGGCTGTACTCCTTGTTAAAAGAACTGTGTGACGCCTGCTGCAACTGAAGTGCTTTGAACACCTATCCGTTATAGACTGTCAAATTCACCTGGAGACTTCGAGTAGCATCTGATTGTTCTATTCTGGGACACCCCACAACCAGGAACATAACTCACCAGGACTTACAACCCAGCTACTTATTTTATTCCGAAGAAATACTATTTTTAAAAACCGGTTAACCATTGTTAGTTTTTGAATGTATATGTGTGTGAACATTTAGGTTAGATAAGAAGTTATAAGGTCTTTAGACATAGGTTTATCTTAATAGTGTTAAAATTTAGTTTATTAATACATAGTTAATTTGTTGTTGTCTAAAGATACCTGGTTTGGTCTGTTTTATTCTGGGGGTTACTAAATTTGGCTAATTTCCAGTAGGTGGGAAAACTTTAATAATATGCTATGACCTGTGGAGTATTGGGACTGAATTGACAGTGCATTACTCCCACCCCAATCGTAACAATATTAATGACCTAGACTTGTGTGTACAGGGCACAATTTCAAAATTTGCGAATGACACAAAACCTGGAAGTATTATGAACTGTGAGAGGGGTAGTGATAAACTTCAAGAGGCCATAGACAGGCTGGTGGAATGGGCAGACAAGTAGCAGATTATGTTTACTGCAGAAAGGTGTGAGGTGATACGTTTTGGTAGGAAGAATGAGGAGAGGCAATATAAACTAAAGAGTACAATTCTAAAGGGGGTGCTGGAGCAGAGGGACCTGGGGTATATGTGCACAAATCGTTGAAGTGGCAGAGCAGGTTGAGAAAGCTGTTAATAAAGTAAATAGGATCCTGGACTTTATAAATAGGGGCACAGAGTACAAAAGCAAGGAAGTTATGATAAACCTGTAAAAAAAAACACAGGTTCGGCCTGAACTGGAGGATTGTGTCCAAATCTGGGCACCACACTTTCTGAAGGATGTTAAGGCATTGGAGAGGGTGCAGAAAAGATTCATGAGAATGGTTCCAGAGATGAGAAACTTCAGTTACGTGGATAGGTTGGAGAAGCTGGGGTTGTTCTCCTTGGAGAAGAGAAGATTAAGAGGAGATTTGATAGAGGTGTTCAAAATCATGTGTTTTCTGGACAGAGTAGATAGGGAGAAACTGTTCCCATTGGCCGAAGGATCCAGAACCAGAGGACACTGATTTAAGATTGGCAAAAGCAGCAACAGCAACATGAGAAGAGTGGTTAGGATCTGGAATGCACTGCCTGAGACTGTGGTGGAGGCAAATTCAATCGAGAATCAAAATAGAACTGGATAATTAGCCAAAGAGAAAAAATTTGCAGGGCTACTGAGAAAAGGCCGGGAGTGGAACTAGGTGAGTTGCTCTTGCAGAGAGCTGGCACAGACACGATGACCTCCTTCTGTGCTGTAACCATTCTGTCATGAAGACGTGATATGCTGAATAAGGATTTTTAATTAATCGATTGGAAACCTACATTAAACTGTAAAAACAAAGGAAAGCTGGAATATTACATTCAACTTTTACAAAGACTTTACCACAGCTAAAAATGCCACCAGCATTTTCATCTGAACACCTTTCACACTTCAAGGCATCAAAGTGGAGACGCATGTCTGATTAGCCTTTAGCCAAAACAATGGCTTTCTCTATTGATTGAACTAGCTGAAACTGCTTTCATTAGCAAGACAATCAAAGCCATCCTGGGACATTAACATTGAAAGGGCAAACCCCTCCAGGGGTAAACATTGACACCTTAAGGCCTGAGAGAGATTGAGATTCCTAAACTTGAATCTCATTAGAAAGCACCAGAGAATACACTGAGACAGTCATGTGACCATCTGTCCATCTTTGTGAAAGCTGGGGTTTCCCTTGGACAAGACAGACAAGTTCCAGAGAGACTCAATATGTGCAGAATCCAGATGGGGTGTCTTTCTCTCTCTCTGGTCTCTCTGTCTTTCTCTCTCTCTCTCCCTAGAGAAGAACTTGTGTAGGGTGTATGAAGCCTGGCTGCTGGCTGCGAGATCCAAGACTAAGACCCTGGGAAGGAAACCATCTGCTCAACTGTCTCCAAGAACAACTATCAACCCAAAACCTCAGAACCACGAATTCAACTGGCAGACCACTAAAGTCATCAGACACTATAGACTGTATATTCCTCTTTATTGATCCAAACTGTATCCCAACTACTAATCTTCTCCGTTCTGTAATCTATTGGTGTGAGTGATTGTCGTGTGAGTGAGTGAAAATGTAGCGTAATTTTATTATTTTATTGAGATTGGGTTTTTGGTTAAATATAATAAACTCACCTCGTTCTTGTTTAAACTCCTGATTTAAACCTGCCTGATTGGTTCTTTTACGATCACAACAAAGATAAAAGGTAAACACTCACTGAAGTGGTAAGAACATCCATTGTTTAAATAAGAATCAAACCTATTGCGATCAAACAAAATGAGGGACAAGAGGTAGCCTTGCAACCCCTCCTCGCCTGATCGTAGCAATTCAATGATTCTATAATTCATCTGCAAATCACGCTTTCCCCTGATTACATCATCCCTCCATTTCTCCCCAGAAATTAGGCGCTCCATAGTTAGGGTGGTTCACTGGACATTCTTTAAACTGAGTGAGAGGCTGTTCAGGTAGTTCCAACATTCTTGCCAGTGCTCATGGATTGGTTACTAAGTTATGTATTATTTCTAGCACATCCTAAAATAGCCATGCTTCCCAAACGTACCTAGAACAAAATTTTTCTAATCGTATGTGCGCTGACAAAAGGGCAGAAATTTAATATATGGTGTTGTCTAGACACAAAATAAGGAATTTATGAATAAGTCAATGGGAAAAGTCTAGTAGAATTGCTTAAGGGGAAGCATATGATAATGTCACTAAACTAATAACCCAGAGTCCCATACTAATGCTCTGGGGACATGGGTTCGAATTCCACCATGGCAGATGGTGGAATTTGAATTCAATTAATAAATTTGGAATTTTAAAAAAAGCTAGTCTAATGGTGACTATGAAACCATCGTTGATTGGTGTAAAAACCCATCTGGTTCACTAATGTCCTTTAGGGAAGGAAATCTGCCGTCCTTACCTGGTCTGGCCTAAAAGTGACTCCAGACCCACAGCAATGTGTTTGACTCTTAAATGCCCTCTGAAATGGCCTCGCAAGCCACTCAGTTGTTTCAAACTGCTACAATGTCTAAGAAAAGGAATGAAACCAGACAGACCACCCGGCATCAACCTAAGCACCTGAAACGACAACAGCAAACCCAGCCCTGTCGACCCTGCAAAGTCAAGTCCTCCCGACTAACATCTGGGGGCTTGTGCCAAAATTGGTAGAGCTGTCCCACAGTCTAGTCAAGCAACAGCCTGACATAGTCATACTCATGGAATCATACCTTGCAGACAATGGCCCAGACACCACCATCACCATCCCTGGGTATGTCATGTCCCACCGGCAGGACAGACCCACCAGAGGTGGCGGCACAGTGGTATACAGGCGGGAGGGAGTTGCCCTGGGGGTTCACAACATTGACTCTGGACCACATGAAGTCTCATGGCATCAAGTCAAACATGGGCAAGGAAACCTCCTGCTGATTACCACCTACTGCTCCCCCCTTGGCTGATGAAACAGCGCTTCTCCATGTTGGAAGCACAATTGGAAGAAGCACTGAGGGTAGTAAGGGCACAAAATGTACTCCAGGTGGGGGAATTCAAAGTCCATCACCAAGAGTGGCTTGGTAGCACCACTACTGACCGAGCTGGCCGGTCCCTAAAGGACATTGCTGCTACACTGGGTCTGTGGCAGGCTGAGGGAACTAACAAGAGGGTAAAACCTACTTGACCTCATCTTCACCAATCTACCTGTCACGGATGCATCTGTCCATGACAGTATTGGTAGGAGTGACCACTGCATAGTCCTTTTGGATACTAAGTCCTGTCTTCACACTGAAGGTACCCACCATCGTGTTGTGTGGCATTATCACCCTGCTAAATGGGATAGATTTTGAACAGATCTATCAACCCAAAACAGGGCATCCATGAGGTGCTGTGGGCCATCAGCAGCAGCAGCAGAATTGTATTCAACCACAATCTGTAACCTCATCGCCCGACATTTCCCCCACTCTACTATTACCATCAAGTCGGGGGGCCATCCTTGGTTCAGTGAAGAGTGCAGGAGGGCATGCCAGGAGCAGCATCAGGCATACCTAAAAGTTAGGTGTCAGCCTGGTGGATCTACAACACAGGACTATTTGCATGACAAACAGTGGAGGTAGCATGCAATAGACAGGGCTAAGCAATCCCACATCCAACGGATCAGATCTAAGCTCTGCACTCCTGCCACATCCAGTCGTGAATGGTGGCGGACAATTAAACAACTGACAGGAGTAGGAGGCTCCACAAATATCCCCATCCTCAATGATGGTGGAGCCCAGCACATCACTGCAAAAGACAAGGCTGAAGCATTTGCATCCATCTTCAGCTAGAAGTGCCGAGTTGATGATCCATCTCGGCCTCTTCCTGAGGTCTCCAGCATCACAGATGTCAGTCTTCAGCCAATCTGATTCACTCCACGTCTGAAGCCACTGGATACTGCAAAGGCAGTGGTCCTTGACAATAGTCCAGCAATAGTATTGAAGACTTGTGCTCCAAAACTAGCCGCGCCCCTAGCCAAGCTGTTTCAGTACAACTACAATGCTGGTATCTACCCGTCAATGTGGAAAATTGCCCAGGTATGTCCTGTACACAGAATGCAGGACAAATTCAACCTGGTCAATTACCACCCTATCAGTCTACTCCCAATCATCAGCAAAGTGATGGAAGGGGTCGTTGACAGTGCTATCAAGCAGCATTTACTTAGCAATAACCTGCTCATTGATGCTCAGTTTGGTCCAAACATGGACAAAAGAGCTGAACTCCAGAGGTGAGGTGAGAGTGACAGCCCTTGACATCAAGGCAGCATTTGACCGAGTATGGCATCAAGGAGCCACAGCAAAACTGGAGTCAATGGGAATCAGGGGGAAAACTCTCTGCTGGTTAGAGTCATACCTAGCGCAAAGGAAGATGGCTGTGGTTTTTGGAGGTCAATCATCTGAGCTCCAGGATATCACTGCAGGAGTTCCTCAGGGTAATGTTCTCAGCCCAACCATCTTCAGCTGCTTCATCAATGACCTTCCTTCAATTATAAGGTCAGAAGTGGAATGTTTGCTGATGATTGCACAATGTTCAGCATCATTCATCACTCTTCAAATACTGAAGCAGCCCATGTCCATATGCAACAAGACCTGTACAACATCCAGGCTTGGGCTGATAAGTGCCAAGTAACATTTGTGCCACATAAGTGCCAGGCAATGACCATCTCAAACAAGAAAGAATAACCATCTTGCCTTGATGCTCAATGGCATTACCGTTGCCGAATCCCCCACTATCAACATCCTGGGGCTCACTATTTAACCAGAAACTGAACTGGACCAACCACATAAATGCTGTTACTACAAAAGCAGGTCAGAGGCTGGGAATTCTGCGGCGAGTAACTCACCTCCTGTCTCCCCAATGTCTGTCCACCATCTACAAGGCACAAGTCAGGAGTGTGATGGAATATTCTCCAGTTGCCTGGATGGGTGCAGCTCCAACAACACTCAAGAAGCTCAACACCATCCACAACAAAGCAGCCTGCTTGGTTGACACCCCATCCACCACCTTCAACATTCACTCTCTCCACCACTGACACACAGTGGTAGCAGTGTGTACCAGATACAAGATGCACTGCAGCAACGCACCAAGGCTCCTTCAACAGCACCTTCCAAACCCGCAACCTCTACCACCTAGAAGGGCAAGAGCCAAAGATGCATGGGAACACCACCACCTGCAAGTTCCCCTCCAAACCACAGACCATCCTGACTTGGAACAATATTGCCGTTCCTTCACTGTCGCTGATAAGATTAACATATATGGATAACAAGAAATAGCACAAATGATTCTCAGTTAAAAAGCACCTTACAGAAGATAAGAAGTTGTTGGCGGGGCACCACAAGGGAGTAATTTGTCTTACAGGCATCAGATATAAATGACAGTATTAAATACACTGAACCATTGATTCTTGCAACACTTTCTTATTGGGGAAGAAGGATGCAAGACTATAATGGACCTGTAGAACATACAGGCTTAAAATGTTGCATTGCCAGCTCTTGGCATTAGATCAGAGGTGTGCACAATGAACAGCAGGTGGCAGAATTTAATGGGGTCCAATAGGCTGATATAAAGTGCCGATGGAAGTGTTTGCTTACCCCATTGATTTGGACTCTGGACTATGTAATGCGCTGCCACCATATAATGAGTTATTTTATGTTGTCTGATGCAACATAAATGAGAAACGTGGAATCCAGTTATGCTGAAGATCTGAAAACAGGTTTATTACAGCTGAACTATTATCCTTACAGAGCTAACTATTTACAGAACCTTACTCTGGGTGTTACAGTTGCAGAGTGACTCTGGCTTCAAGTCACATGACTACATCCTGTACTTAGCTCATTAGCATACTAAGATCTTAAAGGGACATCACTCTTAAAGGCAATCACACAACAGACTATGATATGCCCACCCCAGGTTATACAGTACTTTTTTCATGTACTCCTCTCATCTCTCTCTCCTCCTTTAAGTTACTCCTTAAAACCTACCTCTTTGACCAAACGTTTGATTACCTGTCCTAATATCTCTTTATGCAGCTCAGTGTCAAATTTTGTGAAGTTCCTTGGGATGTTTTACTACATTAAAGGTGCTAAATTGTTTAATTTTAAAGGGTGTGCAGGAACAGACACACCAGGGAGGGCTGTATGTACACAAATTTTTGAAGGTGGCAGTTCACGTTGAAAAGACTATGAAAGAAGCAGCTGCAATCCATGACCTTAGAAACAGAGGCATAGAATACAAAAGCAAGGAAGTTATACTAAACCTTTAAAAAAATACAGGCCAGACCCTCGTGAAGCATTGTGTCCAATTCTGGGCACCACACTTTAGGATGAATGTCAAAACCTTAGCAAGGGTGCAGAGGAGATCTACTGGAATGGAACCAAGGATGAGGAGTTATATGGAGAGACTAGAGAAACTGAGGTTGTTCTCTTCAGAGCAGGGAAGGCTACGAGGAGATTTTAACTTTATTTTACCCACATTTGATTCCAGATTGGTAGGAACATTAGCAACAATTTAAATGTAAGAATGACTTAATTATCACTTCTTCTGGCGATGCATGTTGCCTCTGGCAAGAGAAGCACCAGCTCATTTACACTGCCAGTTTGCTACTTAACAGTCAGAGCAAAATATACTTTCTGCTGATCAAGACTGCAAATTTCTCCAGTACTGATAGTGTCACTTTATAGGCAGTTGGTTTGAACCATAGGATTGTCAGCCTGCATGGAAAAATGAATGTATAAACGTCATTCCAACAAAGACGATACTCAGTGTTCAATTTGTAATTCCTGAGATATGGAGGCAGTCCATGCCCACATGCTGCAAGACTTGGACTGCGTTCAGACTTGGCCTGATAAGTGGCAAGTAACATTCGAACAAGTGTCTGGCAATGACGATCTCCCCTTGACATTGAAAGGCATTACCATCGCTGCATCCCCTACCATCGACATCCTGGGGAGTACCATTGACCAGAAAATTAACTGGACCAGCCATAGAAGTACTGTGGCGGGGGAATGGCACTAGGTGAATTGCTCATTCAGAGAGCCGGTGCAGACACCAAATGGCCTCCATCTGTGCTGTATCATTCTATATAAGTGAAGTTATTGTTGTGCACCTATAAACAAAACCTGCTGTTACACAAGGACAGTGACACTGTATTATCTACCTTTGGATACCATATATCAGTCATCTTGCTTTGATTATTACCCATTTACCTATGTAGTGTCAGTCTTAACAGTACTACATATTGACTGCAGGAAGCATCCTGACTGCTCACTGCGAGAGCCTTCCCTTCGGTCTGGCAAAGACCAAAATCAAAAATTAAAGATCAAAAAGAGAATAAAACTTCTTTCACCAGTTCCACAGTATATATCAGACTGTGTGCGATTCCAGGGCAATAGTATATTATATTATACTATGTTTTGTATATTACATTCTATGCATTATTGTATGTTATGATGTGTACGGTGAAAAAGGTTATTATATGAGCTTAGTTGCAATATATAATACCAGTCTGGAAAACCCCTGATAATTCACAACCAAAATCAGAGGAGTATTTTATGAACAATAATCTTCAATAACAATTTCTGAACAGAATTATAAAGTTATTTTTTCTTTTACACAGAATGCAGACCATTTGAAGTTCTACATGTGTTGCTGAGACTTTCTAATACATAGAAAATGTTTACTCCTTTCTAAGTGTTAACTGTTATAAGAACATGAAGTTTCACCCAGTTATTATAAACTCTTGGATAAAGGGTGAGCTATAACAATAGAAACCATAAAAGTTTACTGCACATAGAAGTTTTACTGTTTACTCCTTCCATTCAGTCCATCACCTCTGTGATGCTGGAGCAATCCAACAGTAATCCTTGTGCCCTGGTCTTTCTCTCCCTATATCCCCGCAATATCCTCTGCTTTATGTATTATCCCCTTAAAGATACAGTGGTCCCTGCCTCAGCTATTCCCTCTGCTAAAGCATTCCATGCTCTGGCAATTATCTGTGGAAAGAAACTACTCCTGACTTCTTCTTTCATTCTGAACAGGTTACTCATCTTTTCACAGTCTTCCTAATTTTGTTTGCGAAGCAGCTTGTGTTTTCTTCTTCAGTTCTTCAAATTAATTTCATATGAACTTACATACATACAAAGATACGAATTAGGAACAGGGGTAGGCCACTCGGCCCCTCAAGCCTGCTCTGCCATTCACTCTCCTGCTACTGTCCTGTCTCTGTGTGGGGAAATAATCAACTGTTCCCCTCTATGTATTTGGGAACTGAATTTCACCAAGAATCAAACTCTGTGGAGGTTTAACAAAGCTTCAGGTGAAACTAGAGCTACATATGATTAAATTCATTAGGACGGTTTCTCTCTCAACAGGGGAGCTACAAACATTGAGGGTCATTTTTACCTTCACTCATTGGGAGTATTGACTGCCCATTCCAGACTCTGTCTGATTTACATTTCTGTGGGAATGGAATTCTGGCGAGTTCCATAACAAGAAGGCAATCCACTCTGTCAGTTCACCGTTCCAGTGGTGAAAGTGAAAATTACCCCCAGTGTGTATTACATTAAGGAGATCAGTGTATCTTAGTGTTATACTGAAGGATATGTATCATAACCCTTTTAATATTCTAATATTTCCTGTACTGTGGCCACACTATTGCCCACTCCTTAGCTAGGTCTCCATTAACCAACTTCCTGTTTCATTATTTAAAGGTTCTCTCTAAACGAAGATACATGCAAACTGGAAAAAATTAATATTATGTGAAAATCAGACTTGTTTGTTTTTGCTGACTCCAATATTTCTTAACATTTAGAATTCAATAAATCCATCCACGTTAATTTAGACTCCGACTCACTAAATGAGGATTCAGGCCACTCTGCTCACAATCATTCTCTTTCTCCAATAGATAGATTCTCCTCACCTGGTCATTATCTTTCCCCCAAGTTTGGAGATGGGGTAAAGGACCATGGTTCAAAAATTAAGCTTTTAAAAAAAAACAGAAAATGCACAGATGACTGCTATTTTTGGAAGCCTCTACTGAACCATGATGAATAATATGGGCCAATAGACATTACTGTACACCAGAGTATGTCTGTCTGTCTGTGCATCTATGGCACCATTTAAAATTTACTTTTTAAAAATATACATGGATAACTAAAACTAAGATTGGTCAAATCAAGCATGTTGAAGCTACATTGCCAAAATTTGGACCAATATTTCCATGAAAATGTTTGCACGTATGATTGTATGCAGACATAGCAATGCCTACATCTTCCTTCTGTTCAAGTTCTACACATGGCACAGCTATTATTCCACTGGCCTCCCATCATCTCCTGCCTATTAGAGAGAAAGCCTTGCACCCACACGGGATGGATCTGAACCAGTCCTCAGAGGTGAAGAGACAGTGATCTCACCAAAGGGCTTCTGTAAGGAAGGTATTCTGTTCTGTACCATAGATTTTAATTTTTAATGCACTTAAGAAATAGTCATTTGAGACTGAACAAAAGCACACTGTCTCCTTAAAGCTGAATTCACTTACAAAACAAAATGAATAAGAGAGCCCTCATGTCCTCAGCAATAACATGATGCAAAATGTTTGGACACCTGCACACCTACCTCTTTTGAACTGTAGAGTTTACTTTTTTAAATGTCTGAAGATTGATATCAGAGAAAATCTCAGACTGGTATTCCCTATCATAGCTGTTTGTGCTCCATAGTTATTTTATGTAAACTGTAATCCAGATCATGCCATGAATCAATCCTTTGTTAATTTGTTGCCCTCTCCTGTTACCTGCGAAACAGTCACTAGGATCAAGGATCATAATCATCTGAAATTCAATGGTGAGTAATTGGCAGCCAATCTTCAGAATTGGAAACAACATACTTATACATAAAAGAGGCCTGTGAGTTTGCACTTTAAGAAGAACTTCTTTGCTTAAAAAAATTACACATCTACAAAAAGGGTTATTCAATTTCTAACCAGATACTCACTCCCCTATGAGGGGCAGCGGGGCATAGGGTGGGCACTTACTATCATGCATTCTCCTTCAGGGAAAAGTGGACATCGGCTGGACAATCTCCAGATGGACACTTATCACAATGCAACATTCTCCAGCTAGAGCAACAGAGCTCAATTTGGGGCTGTGAAGAACAAGTGCAAGAAATAATTCCGTTTCAAGTCACAAGAAAGTAAAGGTTTGTACTGTTTACATTTACCAATCTCAGTTTGTGCCTCACATATGAAAATGGCACACAGGAGAAGACCAGCTGGTCCATCAAGTCTGCCCGTAGTCCTGTAGCAATTAAGGATCATGACCTCTAATGTTCCCACTCACCAAAAGTCCAGAGAGGCAAAAGAAAATGATGCTATGTCTGTGTAATGTAAATAACTGCCGACTGAGGGAGCACTGAATAATTGCATAGATAGAGAAAGGAGATTTAATGCAGTTTGGTGGAGGAAGGCAGGAAGGGTGAAGTGTAATAGCACAGTTTTCAGGGTCTAGCTGGAAGCTAGTAAATGCCTGGGAAATTGTCAATAACATTGTCTCTGCATCTGAACCTATTCTAGTAGAAGCTTTAATGCATCGCTAGTAGCAGGGTTTATTCTTTCAATTTGTTTTAAAAAGTATGTCTGGAGACGATGGAAAACAGTGGATGCATTTTGCCAAGCAGAAGAAAGGTTTGGAAAAGACAAAAGCCAAGAAATGGCATAGCCCTGTGATAATTCTAATGGAGGAGGTGTGAGAAACAGGACAGAGTTCAGAGTTTCTGCCCCATTCACAGAAAAATGGCAACACCTGCTTGGAGCTTCTTTTGCCGCACTGAGAGTTTGCCAATGGCTTGGGGGCACATTGTCGGGGACGTAACCAGGCTGCCCGAGGAATCCTGATAGCCTCAGCATAGGTTTCATTCCTGTCCCAGTGAGGACCTCAGCTCAGAAACATCTAACAATAAGTGATTCCAGAGGAATCGACTATTGCCACTTAATGGCCCCCTGCTTCATAGTCATAGAGATACAGCACTGAAACAGGCCCTTCGGCCCACCAAGTCTGTGCCGACCAACAACCACCCATTTATACTAATCCTACAGTAATCCCATATTCCCTACCACCTACCTACACTAGGGGCAATTTATAATGGCCAATTTACCTAACAACCTGCAAGTCTTTGGTTGTGGGAGGAAACCAGAGCACCCGGCGAGAACCCACGCGGTCACAGGGAGAACTTGCAAACTCCGTACAGGCAGTACCCAGAATCGAACCCAGGTCGCTGGAGCTGTGAGGCTGCAGTGCTAACCACTGCGCCACTGTGCCGCCCTTCCTTGGAAATAAATTACAGAACCTTACAGACAGTCTAACCTTCATCTTTAGGCTGACCCAGACACTTGCTCCCCATCTCAGATCAGCAGTTTCTACTGCACTTACTGAGTGGTCACCCTTGTTGCAGCACTAACCCCTAATATTTATTTATGTGACCCCCTAGCCCTGGGATTTGGGATGGGATCAGTACGGAGTGAAAGTGGCAGCCAGAAATTCTGTCCTGTACACTTCCAGCAATACAACACCATGGGATTTTGCCCCTGTGGTTTCTAAGAAGCTAAGGGGAGAGATGGAAAAATGCAGAGGAATGGTTTCTTGGCACATGAAATCAAACTGATCTGCTGATTTGATCAACCAACAGAATGGCCATGGTGAATAAAAAGACTTAAAAGATTTAGAAATGCTTCGGGTTGATCTAAGAATGAACTAAATCAGATTAATATACAAAGATATAAAACACAGATAAATTCAAGGAAACAGACAGTATTTAGTGCTGTCTTTAACTGTCCATGAATAACAGGTTATTTGTGAAACTACCCAAAAATGACAATGTCCTTAAGAAACAGTTCAAGATCAACTTGAAAATACCTGGGGCTGAATTTTACTGGCCCCCTGATGGCGAGCTTGGAGGTGGGGGTGAGTGGGCCAGTAAAATAGCAGGAGCCATGTCAGGACAGCTCCCCGATACAGTCCCTCCACCAGGAAAGTTTCCTAGCAGTGAAATGGGAGCCAGTCGGCTGATCGCCATACGGAAGTGAGGAGCCAATTTAAGTAACTAAGTCCCCTATTGGGGCAATTTCTTGGGGCAGCTGGCCTTTTGCCAGTGGCAGGCGCCCTCCACCACCCTGCTGCATGTGAAAGCCGCTAGCTTTATGGAGGCAGCCTCCCTGCACCAGCCTGGTGTCTAATGGAGCTAAAGGCTCCATTCCCCCAAAGAGAGATCCGCAGGGAGGAAAGGCAGCCCCGGCTACCCCAATGGACCATCCGGACTTTCCCTTCCGATTAGAGGGGCCTGCCTGCTTGGCCCTCCACGATATTTTATTTGTACTTAACTCTTGCAGGGCCCTCCTCTGCTGGTGGGGCTGCTGAGGCTTCAGAGCTGGCAGTCTGCGATTGAACCAGCAGCACTGGGAGCCAGCCCACCATCCCTAATTAGACGGTGAGCCCAGAGGTGGCCAATTAGGAGAAATCTACTGGGAAAATCGCCGAGCCAGTCCTGCTGCCGGCAAGTGTGGGCTCGGGACCCCTGTTTGGTCTGGATATCGAGGTCACAAAGTCCATGGTAAAATTCAGCCCTTGCAGTCTGCAGGTACCTGATTTTGAAAGAAGTAATCCCCATCCAAGAAAACAGGAAACTGAAGTGCGTGTGGTACTCTGAGCGACAAAATCATCCAGGACAATGAAATTTGCAGGTGGTTTGTCAAAAGCTGTAAAAGAAAAGAAAAGTTATTGATGTTTAGAACATGTGACCCTTCATCCAAATCTTTCACCTGATAGAAAAGTAATTTACAGAATCTGAAGGATATTTAAGTCCCAGCACCCATGCAACAAAATACTGTACGTTCATGAAAATAACCTTCACTAAATTGTAACCCAGAATAAATTCCTGCCGTGAGTTTACAGCTTTGACCCAGAGACACTAAACATGTACACTATTGATACAGATATCAGCCATACTTTCACACTGCTACTGTCTTTTTACATTCAAACACAACCTCTACAGGGTGCAACCAAGATTGTGCACTCTACTTTCCTTTTCTTAGAAACGTGGAAACACCCAGGCTTTTGATTATCTGTCCAAAGATCTAAATTCCAAAATGAACACATCTTCCTGCCAACAGTAAAAGTGAAAAGGGAGCTTATAAAACTAGTCTAACCACATTATTAACCACATTTAAGAAGTGTCATGATATGGAGGGTGCACAAAAAAGCGGGGGGAGGGCAGAAATAATTTCAAGAAATAAATCAAGTGTCATTACAAATATTGAAAACAGGAGTAAACGATATCATGCACAGAGAAGTACTTTGTATATCCTAAAATCATCACTCCACACTGACCTGATTTAAATAAAATCAATCACATTTTTTCTTCATAATCAGATTAAAGTTTCACCTTGCAGGAGAGAAGCTAATGAAAGTGTAAGGCGATAGCGAGAAAAGGTTATTGTATCCATTCATCTCATCCTGTTGTTGAGATCTTTGTTGAGCAGTTGTGCAATAGCCTGCCATGAATCTGTGCCACTCTGCAAGTTTTCACTTCATGATCTCGGTTTATTCGTTTGGTGTGATGACATGAGCACACCTCTTGCCTGCAGCCAGCTAAATCGTCCTTCCCTTTTAAGTCTGAATGATTCAATCACACAGTTCAAGTTTTGGTGCTGAATTATTGATTATACAGTTCAGATCTGATCAGGCGAAAACATTCTCACTAGCAAATAACTACATCAGCGTTTGCACAGCTCCGGGTTATGTGGTCAGATACGCTCCGCGGTGGGCTTGATGACAGAATCACTCTGTAACCAACTTTATCATGTCAACAGATCCAACAATCTTCACGTGGTTTTCTCTAAATAAGTGACAGAAGTTATTCTGGGAGTCCATGTACCTAAAGAAGAGATAAGTGTTGCTGAGCACTCATGAAATATCTGAATTGATGGCAAGACCCCGTTGCACACTCTCAGCTATGGCAGGTGTCCTGCACAGAAGGAGTTGTGTTGAAATAAATAATGAAATGAAAGAATTCTGAATTTAAAAAGCCAACTGTTAAACAAAACTACAAGAACATGGACATTTGTACTACAATCGAAATGGGGTAGTGGTCATGTGACCCCTCCTGTACTGGAAATCAACAAACCTGTCTTAAAAGATGGAACACTTTAACCTCATCTGAAATAGCTCTGGGGAGAACCTTTGAAATTGAAAAGAGAACAATTGCATATCAATGACCCTTATCGACCTAAATGAACTAACAAAGGGTTCTGGAGACAGACTGACTTACAGCTTAAATGAAAATGATTAGCTGTGAAATAGCACCGTGTAGCAGAATGGCCCCATTCAGACATCAAGCGATAGCCATGGTCTTCACATCCTGGTCCATTGTGTGGTCCCATCAGGGGAGAGGGCCATGTGTATCCTAACAGAAACTCTAATGTAATGGATTTGTACCTTTAAAAAGTAGTCCTCTGTAGAGCGAGGGGAGATCAAGCCAACCCTTCAGAAAGCAGTCCAGTCAGAACCTATGCAAGGGATCCATCCAAGCAAGAAGAAACCTGCGGAACAATAACTGAATAGCCACCACAGCAGAGAGATCACAAGAGTGACTTTAAGACTCTCCATCTGTGAAGGCAACAACATCTACACCACCAGCTTTGTGCTGAGCTATAGCTACTAGAATTCTACAACACCTGAACAGATTCAAGACTACAAACACCCAGGCCTGCACCTTTGAAAAGAGATTATCTGCCTGAGAGGATTCAACAGGTTTACTGTAAACTACGAACACTGACCTCATTTTGAACTTTAAACTACCTACCCTTTTCTCTCAATCTATCTATTCTTGTGCATATGTGTGTGTGAGTGAATGTGTGTGGGTGAGGTTGCAACCATTTCAGGAATTGTGTGAAAAATAGTTACCTTTTTTTAACCGAACAGAAAATTTGTCATTTGTCTGCTCATTTGACCCAGAAGACATGCAGGGGCTAAAACATCTTTTTAACGAAATACAATTGTGGAGGTTGGGAGATGAACAGTGAGAACCACCCACACCCTTTACCACCTGTCCATAACACGGGCGTGCATATATCCTTGAAATATGCAACAAGTAATATTAACAAACTTTAAATGTTAATGTAAATAGCTAGAAGATGTAAGAATCACATGTGATCTGCATACTATTTTCAAATAGTTGTTAAATTCTGAATCAAGGATTTCAACTGATTTCTTCCACTGAACTCTTATCCCTTGTATTCCTTCTTTTCTGGGTTTGCACCAGCTCACAAGACTATCAGGTGAACCTGTGACAGCTAATTTCATTTTCTGAAATAAATCCCAAAGTAAGCAGAATCTTTGCAAATTCTAACAGTCATTGGCTCCTTTTCAAAAGACTAAAAGCTATTCCTTAAATTTTGTTGCCCAAATTATGTCGCTTCCCACTTTTTACTTGATTAGTCACCCTTTGCCCTCCATCCCAGATCCAGGAGGCCATCCTGATTACAACCCTTTGTCAATGCTGATCTTAAATCAATCACTGTAAATGCACAAGATTGAGAGTGACCTGTCCGTTCCTCTGTGGCGAAATCACACTGCACCTCCTTTCTAATACTATATTAGAGATTGGCAACTAAGCTCAAAGCTAATTACAACCATAAAGTCACATCCTTCCACTTAACAGGGTAGGATGCTAACACACATCTGTGCTACCCAGGGTTGTATGTTTTAGAGTCATGATTTTTTGCTTCTCATCAACACCTGTCAACTGCTTATTTGATGCAGTTTTTACTAGAGCAACAAAGACAAATGATATTTCAGGCACAAAAGTTCTCATGTTAATAAGTATTTGCATTGGCAGCATGAACAGAGACATCTATAAATTCCTTCCAGATTTTAAAAAAACAATAACATTTGGATTGCAGTGAATCTACAGCCTGTGGTGCAATCTATATTGAGGGGTTGGTACGGGGGCGGAGGGGTTTACATCATGCCAAACATTCCAGGACAGAACCTCAGATGGTTTGATGTGACCTGACCAAGATTGTGGTAGAATCTGTAATGCATTCTCCATAAAATAAGATTTAATTTAACTTTCCATGGTAGAATTATTTTTGAGTAGTTAAAGTGCTGTAAAATCCTCCTCAGCTTTGAAAACCATCATTGCCAATATTGCCTGTTATAGTTGTTCTCTGGATGAAGACATGGTTCTTTTCGCATGACTGGATGAGGGAGAATACAATATGGTTCAATAATTTGACTTCTTCGTAGTGGCAGTGGAACTACAGCTTTTGCATTGCTGTTAGATGTTTGGTCTCACAGGGAGTAGGGATAGGGGGGAGTGGGCAGGAAAGTGGAATTGAAGCCATGATCGTAATGAATGGAGGAGCAGGCTCAATCGGCCATATGGTCTACTTCTGCTCCTATTTTTTGTGTTCTTGTGTTAGCTGAGCTCTCAGTATAAAGCAAGGTCAGCTAGTTAACATAATTTAATAGTGTTGTTGTTCACACTTCTAATGATGCACTCAGAGTACACTGGGTTCAAGGGTCAGGGTATATGGTGCTAGCAGATCTTAAAGGACTTGTCACCCTTAAACCTATCATACTATTGGAACAGGAGAAACACTCTCCATATCTAAAGATACAGGGCTGAATTTTTGAGTTCCGCCAGGTTTGGGAACGGAAGCAGATGGGGCTCAAAAATACTGGCGCCAGCCAACATGCTTATTTCCAGACATTGTTCCCGGTGCCGGCCAGAATCACAATCCCATCCGATCCTCAATTAAGACTAATTAAGGTGGTTGAGGAGCTAATTAAGAGCTTTTTAACAGGAGGTGTTGAGATTTTCACAGGGGCTCACAGGCTTCACATGCTGTCTGGGACAAACCAGGGGAAGGGACCATAGCCATGGCCGCCCCAGGGAATTACCTCCTACACATAGAAGGGTGAACAGTGCAGACGGGGACTTGGAAATTGAGAAACAGGTGTCTCTGGCGCAGCGCAGGCTGGGGGAGAGTGGGCAGTCAATTATTGGTCACTGTAGGGGGTCATCACCCTTCTAGCATCACAGGAGCAGAAGAAGAGGGGCAAGGCTGCCAAAAACAATTGGGGGGGGGTCACCTGACCACAAAGATGGCAGTAGTTGGCAATGGGGTATGACGCTCAGATTTTGGGCCCAGTGACAATGAGGAGCAACACTCTCCAAAGGAAGGTCAGAGCCCTGGGTATCAGGAGGGCAGGGGAGAGAAATGAGGGACATGAAGGACACGGACACTGTACCCTCAGCATACAATTTACCACTGAAGAGCTACCTTGACATGATGGAGAACCAATGCTGCAGGAGTCTGCGACTCTTCAGGCAGATGGTCAGAGACATCTGTGCCTTCGTCGCCGAAGACCTCACACCTCACAACACTGGTCACCATGCCCTACTAGTGACCATCAAAGTCACTGTGGCCTTGAACTTCTTTGCTTCTGATTTTTTGTAAGGATCAGCTGCGGACTTTGGTGACATCTCACAAACAGCAGCACATCACTGCATCTCACAGGTCACTGATGCCCTCTTTGCCAAGACTGGACAGTATGTTAATTTCCAGGCGGATGCAGCCTAAGCAGGCACAGAGAGCAGTGGGTTTCACTGCCATTGCTCGATTCCCCCAGGTGCAAGGCATCATTGATTGCACCCATGTGACCATCAAAGCATCCAGTGACTACCCAGTGAGATTCATCAACAGGAAGAACTTTCACTCCCTCAACGTTCAACTGGTTTGTGACCACAACAAGAGCTTCCCCTATGTCTGCACTCACTTTCCTGTCAGCTGCCATGACTCCTTCATCCTCAACCATCCAGGTTTCTTCAGGTCTTCACTCCAACCCCCAAAGTCTGTGGATGGATCCTTTGGGACAAGGGATATCCCTCGAAGAGATAGCTACAGACCCTTCTATGAGACCCCCAGACAAAGGAACAGAAGCACTACAATAAATGTCACCTGCTCACTAGGACAGCCATTGAGCAGGCCAGCAGACTTCAGAAGTTGCAGTTCCGGTGCTGGAGCAGTCAGGTGGCACCCTGAAATACACTCCTGCAAAGGTCTTGGTCATTATGGTGGTCTGCTGCGCTCTCCATAACATGGACCTCCAGAGAGATGTGAAGCTTGAGGACGGTGAGGGCTTGGAAGGAGACCACTCATTGGAGGAAGCGGAGGAGGAGAATGCAGACTACCGAGGTGCCCCAGCTGCACAGGGAGGTGGTCGGGCACTGCATGGCGCACCAAGGTTTCATCTAGATGCCATGAATGTCAGGGATTATCTTATTCAGGAACATTTAACTGACCTCTCTGACCCAGGATGAAAGGCATTGCATGCAAGCTACTCTGAGGTAACTGGCAACATGTCCATTGAAGATGCAGCCTAGAAAATCAAAACTCTTCCCGCCAATAAGGATTCACATCTGCCCAAAGGCTTCGCACTCACTGTTAAGGAATCCTTGATCTCCTTCACCACCTTATACTTCCTTTCTTGTTCCGCCATCAATAAAAGGAGTCTCAGACATGTGGTTTAAAATGTCATTATTAACATCGTCCTCAAAAATGAAAACAGTGAAAAGACACTCAGTGACACACTCAGTGCTCCACAAGATGCATTGCTCCCCTTGTAGCCTTGGAGGAAGTGGATGCAGCCTGCTCACTTGTCTTGCTTGTGGCTGAGATGCACGTGGCAGTCATCCTCGTCGTAGAACTGGCAATGGGGCATCTCCAGAGGCTGCTGATCCTGCATCATTGGTGGGGCAGCCTCCGTCACTTGGCCCTGCTGTACAGGTGCTCCCTCTGTCAGAGGGGCCAAGGAGGCCGAGGATGATGTAGTCGCCCCTTGAGGGGTGGCGCCCTCATCCTTCTTGGTGACATCCTCAGGTCTTGGATGGTGCTCCTGATGGCTGGAGGGGAGCACCAGCTGGAGCACAACTGAAATCCCCTCCAAACATCTCTGCGCCATTAGCGCCACTGACCGGTCGAGGCTGGATAGTGTGGCATGCATCCTGTAGATGTCAGTGCGCAGTTCCTGCATGTACTCCAGGTGCTGACGCATATAGCTCTCCATGAGGTTGGCCACTCCCTTTATGGAGGAGCTCGTGTGCTAACAGCCCTTAGCCATTGTGGCACACATAAACTGGTGGACCCCTCCATTCTCCATGACCCCGCACTGCCTCAGAGAAGTCCGACATGTAGGAGCACATCTGCTGCTGCTACTCTAGGTAGAGCCTTCTTTCCTATGGCTTCGGAGGCCGTGCATCTGTGTCTAGCTGATCAGGGCTGTGTCTGTCCTCCCTCCTTCGAGGGAAACTGACCACAGCTCCATCTGCCTTTGGTACCTCCTCCTGCAGACTAATGCTGTGCTCCTCACCCAGTGACACCCAATCTACACACGTGCGAGGAGCCACCGAGGTGAGAATTTCTGTGCTGCTGGATGGTGCACTTGTAAGGTGTGATGGTACTTCGCCTGCTTCTTTGTTGTCATCTGGGGCAGCAGAGGGAGACAGACAAGGACTCAAAGGTTGGACATCTCACCTGTGGGAGCCCATGAAGAGATGATGAGAGCTAACCTAGGAGAGCTAAAAGCCTCTGCATGTGCTGAGGCTTCCCAATGTAACTCAGTGTTTGACTTGCAGTTAGACAGGGTGGAGTGCAATGCACCCCTTTAATGAGCTGTCTGCGCTGTGCAATCACCATCTCGAACGCGAGTGCCCATTTCACCAGGACCGATTTCCTCCTGGCCCTCGATCCTGGCTGTTTCCATGGCTCGATCCTCCATTGGTGTAATTCTTCAGAAGTACGGCACCCCTCTGCCTGATTGGGCCCTCTCCCAGGTATATGTTCCTGTTTCTTCTCCAAGGACAAAAGAGAGCAAGATAAGACACTACTGTCCTCTGCAGACAATGGCATCTTCTCCAATTCATTAGAAGCTGCCTGTATCAGTGGTTACCGGTCCTCAGCAGCACAATGGCTCTGAGCAATTTTGAGAAGTCAGTAAGTGACCTGGGCACACAACCCTCCCATGTTCAGAAGCAGCATGCATCCTGAGGCTCCTGTGCTGGCATGTCTGCTGTAGGGTGAATATCCAGAGGCCGGTCCTGAGGGTTGGAGGTTATACTTGCCTTACCAGAACGTATGTGGTTATTGAACATTTCCCTACACCTACACTGGATCCAGGATCATCTAACAACACTTCTGTTGCTCAAAGTGGCAGCTATTTCAACCCAGGCCTGCTATGTATGTATGGGTGGCTTCCTCCTGCCACCTTCCATGAAAAGGACCTTTGCTCCTCTCCCTCATTGCCTTCAGCATCAGTTCAAGGGCCTGCCCTGCCCCGGGGGTCCCATGCTTCCAGCTCTCCTGAGACATTATGAAATATTTATGAAATACCCCTTATTCTGAGATTGTGTCCCCTGGATCTAGACCCCCCCCCCAGCCAGGGGAAATATCCTCCCTGCATCAACCCTGTCGAGCCCTGTAAGAATTTTGTATGTTTCAGTTAGATCATCTCTCATTCTTCTAAACTCTAGAGAACAAAAGTCTCCTCAATCTCTCCTCATCGGACAATCCTGCCATCCCAGGAATTAGTCTGGTGAACCATTGCACTCCCTCTATGGCAACTCTCTCCTTCCTTAGGTAAGGAGATCAAAACTGTACACAGGTGCAGTCTCACCAAGGCTCTATACAATTGCAGCAAGACATCTTTACGTCTTTACTCAAATCCCCTTGCAATAAAAACCAACATGCCATTTGCCTTCCTAATTGCCTAAGCTAATATGCAGGTCCAGCAAGCAATTCTGTATATTTCTATATTCTTTGTAAGTGAGCCCAAATCATGACTGGGAATAACAATCACAAAGAACTTTTTCATCTTTATGATAAACTTAGTGAAGCCAGATGTGTGAGCTTTCTTTTTATTAACAGCAGTACAGGAGAAGAGAGATGTCATGATGAAGGGGAGCAAGGGTCCATGAATGGTGACAGCAAAGACTCTGGGTCGACGTTCATTGGTGGTAAGAGTTGCTTAACATGCCTTTCCTCCTGGGTCAGAGGGGCACAGCTGAAACAAGCATGGGTCAGATGATCCCTGGTATTAATGGCATTCTAACAAGAAGCTCAAGACCTATGCCTGGCCAGCCACATCCCTGTGCAGTTAGGGCACCTCTGTGTTCCTCCTCTTCACCCTCTTCCTCCTCCTCTTCCACATCCTGTTCCTCTTCTTCCTCCAATGAGCTGTTTCCATCCAGCATTTCATTGTCTTCAAGGTCCATACCTCTCTGAAGGGCCATGTTACGGAGAGCACAGCAGTCAACGACGCCCAAGGCCCTTGCAGGAGTGTATTGCAGGATGCCAGCTGACTGGTCCGGGCAATGGAAAAACATCTTCAGAAGCTCGATGGCCTGCCCATTGGTTGTTCTAGTGAGCAGATGGCTGCAGTTGTAGTGCCTCTGTGCCTCCGTCTCGGGGTCTCACAAAGGAGTGAGAAAGTGCAGGAAAGTGCATTTGAATCCTAAGATCAGCCATGATTGTTTTGAATGGTGGAACAGATTCAATGGGCTATATGGTCTATTCCTGCTCCTAGTTCTTGTGTTCTTGTGTAACCATCTCTTCAAGGGGATATCCCTTGTTCGCTAGAATCCATCCACAGAGTTTGTTGGTGGAATGAAGAGCTGCAGCACCCTGGACTGGCAGAGGATGAAGGACTCATAGCAGCTGCCAGAAAAGCGAGCAAACACATGCAGGAAGCTCTTGTTGTCGCAGACTAGTTGAAGGAGTGGAAGCCCTTCCTGTTGATGACCGGTCAGTGGGTGCCTTGATGGCCACATGGGTGCAATCGATGATGTCCTGCACCTGGGGAAATCCAGGGATGGCAGCCCTCTGTGCCTGCCAGGCCATGTCTATCTGGAATTGAATGTACTGTCCAGCTCTCACAAACATGGCATCAGTGACCTGTGAGATGCAGTAGGGTACAACCATTTGCGAGACGCCACCAAGGTCTGTAGCTGATCCTTGGAAGGAGCCAGAAGTGCAGTTCAAGGCCAAAGTGACTTTGATGGCTACTGGCAGGGCATGGTGACCAGTGCTGTGAGGTCTTCCACCATGATGGCACAAATCTCTATGACCATCTGCTTGGACAGTTGCAGTCTCCTCTGGCACTGGTTCTCCGTCATCTCAAGGTAGCACCATCATTGGTGGTAAATCCTGTGCTGATGGTCTGGCCTCTGTTCCCTTCCTGCCCCTCGACCCTCTTCTCTGCCCTCCTGATGCCCGAGGCTCGGACCATCATGCAGAAGATGTTGCTCCTTATCGCCACTGGACCTGAAATCTGACAATCATGCTTCCATTGCCAGCTGCTGTGTTCCTTGTGCTCAGGTGGCCTCCCAATTGTGTTAGGAAGTCTTTTCCCCTCCTCTGATGCCCCTGCGTTGCCAGGAGGGTGACTACTCTCTACACTGCTCAAGCACTTACTGACCACTCACCCTGCAACCTGCGAAGACCCGATGTCACTTCTCTGCCAATGGCTGGTGCCCTTCTCAGCCATTAACCCTTTTCTGTGCCCCCACTTAATTTGTTGGGGCAGCCATGACTGGCTCCCCACTGTGTGTCCGCCTCTATGCATCTGGTCTGCCCCAGATACCAAGTGCAGCCTAGTGCATCCCCGCCAAAATCTAAACGTGGCCCTCAATGAGCTCTTTAACACCCTTAGTTACCATTATTACTGGACCAGGCAGATTCTTGGGGCTGCTGTTCCTGCGGCCTGGTAAAAGTTGCTGGCTAGTGCCGGTATTTTCACCCCCTGCCCACCTTTGCTCCCGCTCTGGGAGGACCTAAAAATCTGACCCAATGTGTCTTAAATCTAACCATAGAAATAACTACTGCAGAAATGTGCAGTATTTCCACTTCTTACACAAATATTCTTGGCCTCACTGAGATTGAAAAATTAATTCCAAATTATCAGACTTACAGCCACTGAAAATTAAGACAAGACTCCCAAAGTTATTTCTCTTCAAACCTACAGCAGGCAGAGACAGAAGACTTGTACACCATCAGCATGAAATGGATTCAATCCAGGGTTCCTGTTTGTTCAAACCAAGGACTTTCCCCCAGGTCCAAAGTTATTCCTGGTAATATGGTGAGTTGCATCTAAGCATTTAATTTCACTTCATTCAACAGAAATAATGAGAACAAACAAAGTCTGTGCATAGTATCACAAAATTTATTTAAAATATCTTAAAATACTGCATTGGAAAAGCTTTTTGTTTTACAGAGATTTTGTGTTGACATTCTGCATGGTTGAGATTAAATTACAATATAAAAAAAACTGTCAGAGACATGGCCCCATATTTCACTTCAAATAAATAGGATCTTATATCTGTAAAGGATGAGGTTGATAAAAAATAAATAAATAACTTAACTATAATAAATACTTTGCCTAATAAGTTTCTTTAATGCATAGAGATGCATAGCATCCAACATGGCTGGCTTGCGCTCAAGACATCTGTTAAAACCACGTGTTCCTGTGAGCGAATTCATTGGTGGCCTTTCGCCTTAATGTTTTTCCATAAGCCATTCGCTTCAATGGAACTTTTGAAAAACAAAAACTCCTCTTCTGTTGAGTGTGAACTGATAACTATTTGAAAGTCTTCAGAATTTAGAGATGATCTCAGAGTTTCAGTGTTGGATTCTACATTTAACCTGTTTCATCTGCACACATCTTGTTCCCACGGCCAAAGATCAAAGTCTTGTACAAGACACTACATCGAGGTATTAATGTGCTAAAAGACTACTTTTGCATGATTCTTTAAATGCACTAGTGTGCAAACACAAGTCTGTTACCAGTCTTTAGCGTGCATGTGTTTCCCTCCATCAATGGTGCAATATTCCATTTATTGACATTGGGTAGCAGGGGTAGCTATGTTATGGATTCTATGGTTGTCTGGTGGTGAGGTGTATGGTGTGGTGGGATAAGGTTCGCACCGCCTCCTCCAACCATGTATTGAGTTCAAAGTCCCAGTTTTGTCAGCAGGGAAAGGTGTTAAGAGGTAAGGTGCTTCTCCATAGAAAAGCGTGTGTGTGAGAGAGAGAGAGATACATTTGAAACTGAGAAGCCCAATCTCCTTTTGTACACCTGCTCACACCCGATTACTAACTAACAATGGCAGACACATTGAAATAGTGTCTCACCACAGTGAGGAGGGAGAAATCAAATGGATAAACAAAAAGAATTGTCATATTTTTCAAACAGACCAGTAGATGCGAATTCCCTTTGGTAAATGTCACGTCACAGAACAGTGGTACTAATCACACTCATGGCATAAACATATCGGACATTTAAATAATAGGACGTGAAATTCAACTTTGGCGGCAGTGCAAGACAGACAGTAGCAGATTGACCGCATGCTATATACTTCCTGCCTGATTTTCATTTCCAGTGACTTTAATGAAAAGGAAAATTGGTTGGGGTATGTAACAAATAGCCATTTCACTGCCCCCCATTTTGTGCCACCGTGATGTTAAATTTCACCCCCAGTGTGTTTTGCAAATTAGAAGAAATTTGATTTCCTTCAGTCCTATAAAGGCCAACTGGACTAGAATCCAACACTCATTTTGAGATCAGAGATTTCCCCATCAATGTCGTATTCTGTGTAAACTGAAAGCATTGATCAAGCTGCCTTACTGTGTGGTCAGATTACCGAGTTACATGCCAGTCTTTGGACCTTTGTATTTTTAACTATTCCTTTGATCCACTCAGGCTGCAATATGTTTTATTTTAAATGAATAGCAATTCCACTGTCTCTACTATAGCTGCACTGAATTCTTTAAAAAGTAGAAATGCTTAAGGCCAAGAACACTGAAAGGACTTTGTTGTTGAAGTTTCTCTGAATGGCCTGCTTTGCAACATATATTTTCTCAATTGATATTCTGTTAAGATAATACTTAATACTGAGTTACAGAGCACCATAGAGGTTTCAGCGACTGAACATGACTTTTGTAATTCATTCAGGGATATCCCTCTTACAGTCTTTTTTTGGGAGGGTGGACTTTTATTTTGTGCTCTCATCAAATAAACATATGCTATTATAGTACTGGTGAAATTAAGATTGCCTGCCTTAGTTCTGCTTTTCCTCATTTTGTAATTGTAGTTTGCTTTCTTAAATTCAGAGGGATCCATTTGCTTTCAGGAGGGAAAAAAAATCACTGGGACAGTATAGCTCCAGGAACTTTAGATTCTCTGTCATGAGCATCTTGTCACCTTTCTCGATTGATGTTTGTGGAATCTTGCTGTCCGCAAAGCAGCTGTCACATTTGCCTACACTGTACTCTGCAAATAATTCATTACATGCAACACACTTTGAGGTGTTTCCAAGAGACAATGGACACGATATAAATACCAGCCTTTCTTTTCCCATTCTCCATTGTATAAAAGCTTCACCAACAGACCAGTCCCCATTTCACTTTGACTAGGTAACCTGCATCATAAGTTACACAATAGAGGAAACAATTTGATAATTAATAAGGAAAGGTAGCAAGGTATTTATATGGACCATTGTCTACATTCAAAAAATTAAGAGGACTATATTATTGATTTTAATTGTTCCACCATTGGTGGCCATGCTTTCAGTTGCATAGGCCCTAAGGTCTCTGTAACAAAGTCATAAACCAGCTCTTTCTAAATGTGTTTATAATTTTTTTACACATAAAAATAGAAGGAATCTTCCCAGTGTCTTATCCCTTTATAAGAGAGGACGTGCAAATCATCTCAGCCAGTGTTCTTGAAATGGATTAATCCTATGACTGGCTACTGCAATCTGCAATGCTAGGTGTGAAGTGTTTGTGTTTATTTTTAGCTCTGGACTGAACATTGCTGTGCCAAAGATTTGTATTCAGTGAGTGAAAATGTATCCAACAAGGGTATAATGCCAAAGCTTCACAAGTTGGAATTACGGAGTAAAAAAGAATCAAAAAAATTTTCCCATTAACAAGCAGTCAGGGGGCCTGCTGGGGTGAGAAAGGCACTGAAGACTGGTAAGTGGATGAAAATAATAATTATCTGACTCTCACATGATTTCAGCAGGTATAAAACTCTTGGAGGGAAACTGTCCTGGTGATGTCTACCCCAGAGGGCTGTAGAGGCTCAGTCATTCAGTATGTTCAAAACTGAGATTGATAGATTTCTACATATTAAAAACATCAAGGGATACAGGGATAGTGCAGGAAAATTGTGTCAGGAGAATGGCGGAGCGGGCTCAAAGGGTTGAATGACCTACTCCTGCTCCGATTTCTTATGTTCTTCTGTAAGTCTATCCCAAGGAATGTAAGGGACAAATTAATGAGGAGTGAAAATTTTTACTGTTTGATCCCAATGTTAGTATTTGCATACTAAGTACATGGTTGATGCGCTTTAGAACTCCTGATAGGTTGCTGCAATTATTTGTCCCGAATCCAGCTCAACCCTAGGGGAAAAGATTAATTAGCCACCTCAGCCATTCCACAAAAGCAAGCTCTTCTAGAGAATGAGCAATTACAACAATTGGGTGATGTGGTGTAATATCCACCGGGAGCAAGATTCAGACTGATTCATTTCACTGTGACCTCTACACTAGTGAATAAAGGGGAAGATTGATTTCCAGGCCTATAGGTGAAAAAGCTAAATGTAATAGTCAATATTTCTGTTTGTAGTCTGTCATGCATGTTGAAGAAGTGCTGCCTATTTAAAATATGCTGTCATCGTTATGCTGGGACTTTGCTCTTTTTGAAAAGCAATTTTCTTGGATGTGAGCCATTCAAACCGGTGGCCTTTGAGTTAGAGTTTTGATCATAAAGTTTGAGGAAACTAACAGAACACTGTCTCTTTAAACACAATCACGAAAACACCATCAGTGTTAACACAATGAGAAAAATCAACCGAAACCTCTTTAATATACTGTATAGCTTCTTGTAGAATACAGTAAGATTGGTAATCCGTAACAGTAGGGTATTGTGTGACAGCTGATTGAAATTCACCATACTGTCGTGGTTTATAAGAGTGAGGTTAGAACAATCACATTAACTGTTAGTTTCAAGGGTCACATTGTAACCTGCTGGTATTTTGCAAGAGATGTAACTTTAAATAGAACTACAGCATAGGTCAGGGGAAGAGGTGAGATCCAAGTGCAAAAGAACAGGCAGCAAGAAGACAGAGAGTGATATGAGTAGACTGAACCAATAAATAAAGTGAGGCATAATTGGGAAACTTCTTGGACTTAGTTTAAACTCAACACTAATTGATTGTAAGTCTTCAATTCCTTTAGCTACCTGTCCAACCCAAATATGCTGAATTTTCAGCAAGTCCAAAGAATAAGACAAAGGAAGGCTCGGAGGTTAAAAATGCCCCTAGATATTGTGGTTAGTAGACAGTAGCTGAACTGAGGGGTTCAAAATCGGCTAGTGGTTGTGAATTTTTGGAGGAGACCAGAAGGTCTCTGGTGAGGATAGATCCAAAGGTTAAAGGTCAAAAATTTAAAGGTGAGCAGTGCAGACATAAAGTACAGCAGAAAAACATCTTGGCTTATTATAGTATCATAGCATTCTGGTTGTCCCATAAACATACTGGCTCTGTTCCTGCATGGATACCAACCACTGTGATTCATTAATGGTAAATGAAGCAAGAATTAGTTATGTTAGAAGCTCTATTGCAAACTAAATGTATTATTGAAACTCTTAGCAGACTTCTTTAGCAGGTAATAAGCATTAGTCATTAATAAAATTGAACTAAACCCTTTGGTATATGAATTTTTTCCCTTTTCATATCAGGCTAGCTTTCTCCAATCTTACTTGAAAGAATAAATGACAAATTGGCATAAGGGATCTCACAAAATGATTATTTGAAAAATCACACATAGATTATTTCCTACAGTGTTTGATGAAAGAAGGCAGATGACAGATTAGGTCCTTCAGTAATCCACTACATAGTACCAGAACACTAGCCAATGTAATGATATTTTACAACAATACTTTCTTAAATATTTTACCAGCTGTTTAAATTTGATGCAGAGGCAGTCTATAGCAGTACTTTTCACTCTTCCAATTAAAAATGGTTAGCTTCCATGTGCACACACAATAATATAACTTGGACGGGAAATGATCCTGACCAAAACCAATGTTTTTCAGTTATTTGGTTTTTGCATTACATACCTTGTAATATATTTTCTATCAATAAATTTGACAAGGTACATTGTCATTGAATTGCAAGGCAGCCATACAATTAATATAATGTCGGATTGACATTATAGTAAATCAATGAATGAATTGCATTAAGTTGCATCTCTCCATATAACACATGAGATGCAATGTTACAAAGTTCAGTGTCATATGCATCCACCTGAATGATCCCTGTATAGAAATTAGCCTGAATGAAACACACACTACACCTTGGATAGAGAACAAACCTGGTTTTACACCTGCACAGTCAGATCTTTGGATACTTTTGGAAAACTAACAGGGTCTCCAACCTCTTAAATGGGTGGGAGAGGAGCGAAGAAACTAAATAAACCAATATCCAGGGAGCTTTGGTAAATGTTGTATAAATACATGGATATGCAGACATGCATATACTTCCACTCTTTTTAAAAGGAATATTACTGGCTACGTATGAATACACAAGAGCTAGATCCAAACTACAGGCTAAAGATTGGGGATAGTGGGGGGAAACCATTGTTCTGGAACATTCTCTGTTCCTCTGAGATAATGCCATACATTCCTTTCTGTGAACTCCTATGTTTTACTTTACAATTTCATGTTTATTTCCTCAGTAAGAACTTTGAGAGCCCTGCAGAATCTTCCTTTTGAGAGTTCAGCACAGTTTCATAGAGGTAATCATGCTTTCTTCATTTTCAACACTCATTGCATTCCATTAAGGTAAATGATGAGCATTCATTTAGTTAAAGTAATTTTGTTCTTTGCAGATAAAATTGAGTGTCTGTTCCTCAACTCCATTCTCGGGATTACTTTACAAATCCTTGTTGAAGAAGCGAATGTTTTTGACTATATTTGTTATAAAAATATGCTTTCCTTGAGGATAATTCCACGTCATTTCTTTTGAAGAACTCTTTACAACCTCCATGTCTCTTTAGTGTGTCTTTTGCATATTCCATTTGGAAAGGTCTACATTGATATGTTTATTTTTTTGAAGAGCTCCATGTCATTCTTCCAACAAAACAAACTTTGCAGAAAGCTTTTTGTTGTCACAATAACTCCAGACAATATAAAACTTGTTGTGTTCCTCTGAACAGAACAAATCCAGGTGCATTCCAGTCAACCTAACATGAAGAACTCGTGGCTGTGTTTTCACCTGAGGGATGCCATGTACTCCTGAACAGTTAAAAGCCTGAAGTCACTGTTTATCTTTCGACCAGAAAACAGATTCAATATCAGATTCTATTTGGTTGATTTGCAACTTTCAATAAAGGAGCAGCACAGACGAGAACTAAGTCTGGTTCATGGTCCAACTGATTCAAATCAGTTGCCCTTAGTCTCAATCAAGTTGAAGTACGGACCCCACCCCCACACCCACACCCCTCCTAATGCTCAAATGTAGGCGGCACCTCGTTATCTCCAAAAGAGAGTGTTATACACCTTAGTACCTTGCCTGGTACATTGTTCCTCAAAACAAATGCATAGTCCCTGGTAATGTGGTCCATCATCCCATACACATGCATTCAGCTGCAGAGAGCCTCTTGACTCTTTGCCACTGGTTTTGCACATCCAGAAAGGTTACATCTTCATACTTGCTTGGTCTACAGCATGGGTGACTGATCACCTTCGCATTACTACCAGAAAGGATCCCATTTTTTTTGAGCAGCTTGGACAATGTTAGGTCATAGTTTGACCGGGAACGTGGACAATTTCCACTGCAATATTTGAAAAGTACAATCTCATCTGATTTATATCCAAGCCCCAGATCTCCAACTTTGACCCTTAGACTATTGATATGGCATCCTTGATTGCCCCTTTTCGATTTTCTGGATCCTTTTGGCCTATTTCTGCGTGATGGTTTTGCGCCTTGATGTGAACCCCCGGGAGATCGTTCATAGCGGCTTCGCAGATTCTCCACAAGTTCTCCAGGCCTGCCTGAAGTTGCAGTCTGGTCTGTAGAAAGTAGAGTATTAAATTAGTACAGAGATTTGCCTTCTCTTCATTTGAAATTACAGTATGAATGCGTATTACACAGCTGAATTTGTTTTGGTGATAGTGTTTTGCAGCAAACCAATTCCTCTGCAACAATGACTAAAGAACAGTACAAAAGTAAAATACTGTGAATACTGGAAATCGGAAATAAAAAACAGAAAATGCTGGGAATACTCAGAACTGAAGATCATTGGCTGGAAACGTTAACTCTGTTTCTCACTCCATAGGTGCTACCAGACCTGCTGAGGATTTCCAGCATTTTCTGTTTTTATTGAAAATAGAATTGTCTTCAATTCTTGTAACAGACTCAGATCCACACAAAAATCATTTAATGTTTGGAATAATCACAAATTCTGTTTTAAATGGCACTGCTTCGTAGCTACTGGGTTATCTTCGCCTCACAACATTCGAAAGCTGCTCCTGAGCTAATTTTGCTCATTTTTTGAAATAGTTTTTGTTTATCCCCTCTCCTTAGACTGGATGCTTCAAGGCTAAGAGGGAAGATGCCTTCTTGAGTCTCTGTAAATGCTGACCTAAGCCCATTTGACTGATGCATGTGGCAGCAGCTGAGGGATGATGATTTTAGCACTGTGCTGGTGCTAGATACAAGCTCTAGTGTTGAAGTTTTGAATCTGTTTGACAGTCAGTAAAATGGATTTGAGTCATCAATTGCATCAGCCAACACTCCTCCATTTATAGAACTTACAACAGAGAATAATATATGGGTGTGAATGGAAGCCAGACACTTGGAATGGCTTTAAATATCTGAAAGGTGGAACTGACATAAACTATACAGATACTCTTTCAACTTTGCTGATATGATTAACCATTTTATAACTAGGGGTTTCCTCAATTATTTGAGTTCCCACTGTTACTTTATTTCCTACTTCGCCACACTAAAAGGGCTAATTTTAACAGGTGGCAGCAAATTGGCTGTCCACTGTACACCCCACCCGCTATACATCCTGCCTGCCTTCCAGTACCACAGAAAGTTAAAATCAGTCTTTTTCTTCTCTTACAAATTTCAAGTTACCTTTCAGATCTTTGAAAAAAAAACAGGTAGATGGAGGGAATTTGTATGTTTTTCTGCTATTTATAATCCCTATTAGATTTAGCACTCAGTTTGGATGCAGAACAAAATAGATACTGAACAAAGCACCTTTTACAACACAATTTCAAAGTGCTTTTGCCTAGTCCCTAAAAGGTAACCCAGACTCCATTAGCATGGCATTTGCCACACAGGACTGCTTCAGGCTATATTACAGGATGCTATAACTGAACATCTCGAGAGCACGGGTAAGATTGTGAACATCAACATTGTTTTAGGATAAGCTGTGGACTAAGACTGACCAGGATGTTTGGGGCCCTTCAGAACCAAATTATGCAAAAAGTGACTAAATTTCCTTGCACTAGAAAAAAGAAGAATGGGGGGAAAATACAATGTAGTGTTTTTAAAATAATAAATTGTAAATAAAGGTATAGATAAGGTTGAAGTAAATAAACTATTTAACTTAGATAATGAGCACAAGACTAGAGGACAAACTAGCAAGCAACAATGCAACATTAATAATATCCAGTAAATTGAGAGATTGGGAAAAACTTTTCTCCCTACGAGGTAGCAGGTACGTGGAACTAACTCCCAGAGAAGGCCATGCAATCAGGATGAATTGACACGTTTAAAAGGGAGCTGAATGGATATCTGATGGTTGAGGTTGGGTGGGTGAAACTGAGGGTCAGAGAGATATTAACAGCCTTGTTTGATCTTTTGGGGAGAAGCTAGGGGGAAGAGATTTAGTGTTGCCTGAAGTAAGGGATCAACAAGTGGTGGTAGTGAGAGGGAGAATAAACAGGATTGATGTGATCCAAAAATAATTCCAAACTTAGCTTGGCTGGGTCTCTTGGTTTCAATTGCCCATGGAATGTTCAGAGTCTGCATGGTGTGCACTCCAACCCATTCTTACTTAAAATGGAATTTGTGGTCTCGGATCCCGAATACATATTGAAGGACCTGAGACAGGCAGGTGCTTTAGGCACCCAGTGTTAAGCACCTTTCAAACTGTTGCTTGCCTCTTTGTTGATGTTAACGGGTTGGTAAAGTTACCAACCCCATTTTGAAGCTGTTATCACCCTGTTAATGCTGGACGACAGAAGTGCAAACTGTCTCCCATGATAGAGTAATTATATATGACCTCATGGATTAAGTGAACTTGATGTACTGAATGGCCATTTCTCTCTATAGACATATTGTTGATTTGGTGTCAAATAATGGGCATTAGGAATTGAGTTAAGACTGCCTCTGGGCTATTTTGATAGGACAAGAAATAGCCTGAAATAAAAAGAAGCATACAAGCATGTGGAAAATGGGACCAACAGTTTAGGAAACTGAATTACTGATGAATGCATGATGACGTAAATTAGAACGCTCACCCTGTTTAAATCCAGCCTAGAGAGAGAGTATTGCACAGATCCTAACTAAAATGAATTAGAACAGGGATCAATACAGCTCCAAGTCATTATGTGAGTTCACAACCTAAGGCGCTATTGGTCGTCACTCATTGATACTGAGTAAACACTCCTGCTCAGACAGGTCACCGCAATGAATGAAGTGCAAAATGGAACGATTCACCATGGTGATGCCCTTTTGAGGTTGGGGTAAAGGAATATTGCCTAGGCACAGCACATTTTTATCCTGCACAAAACTCATGCCATACCTGAGCTGGGAGACACCACTAAGGTCAATGAATGGTAAGACATCTCTTCATGCTCATGATTCTTCAGGTGGTCAGTTCCCAATTCAAACCTAACTATCTGGAGAAGGGAAAGGCTATGCCCAGTGAAGGGAAAGAGTTTTCTTACATGTAATTACAGAGCAGTGCAGATGACAGTCTGTGTTTGAATTGATTGCCCGCTAACCTAGGAAATGCTATATAGCGCAAGATAGAGGCTGCAAAATCATCATAGAATGGTTACAGCATAGAAAGAGGTCATTCAGCCCATTTGTCCATGCCAGCTCTCTGTAAGAGCTACTCAGCTAGTTCCACTCTCCTGCCTTTTTCCAGTAACCCTGCAAATTTTTTCTCTTCAGATGGAAGGTAAAAAAAATATTTGTCAGATATTAATTCCTTTCCTCATTACTATTTTAAGAAAAATATACTGTACTTACAATAGGCAGCACCCCAGACAGATTGTGTTGGCAATTCCCTGATATCATCTGTCTTACTTTCGAGGGATCCTCGACTCTCCAAAGGTCCTTGGCTCTCCATTGAGGTCCCACTGAAGGAAAGATTCTTGTCCTGAGCTAGTATCTCTCTGGATTGTGGGTTATTTACTGGAAACCAGTTCTCCTCTCGGGATGAAGCAATTGTACTAACAATCAGCGACAGAAAGATGGCCAGGGTCCAGTAAGTAGCCTTCAAGACAACAGCCATAACAAATGACATTTCAAAGATCAAATCAGATAGAAACATTTCTCCTTTGTTCTGATATGACAGTTTTCAGAGCTTTGACACAGCTTTAAATTGTGAGGCTTATTTCTAAAGGCCAAGTTCAAGAAGGTTTGGAATTGCATCAAAGAAACCCGGCCGACCTCCCTTTCAAAACAAACTATCAGCAACAAACAGAATCCTTTGGAATGTTACAGTAGGTTTGGCCTGTATTATCATATTGACATGTTGGCTGCATTAAGCACTTTTGTCAAAATGGATTTACAGTCTGGCCGAAAAGTACCAGGTAACCAATTTCTCACTGCACAGTAGTGAAGGCACGAGGCTGACTCGTGCATTAAGGTTCCAAGGCTGATAGTTTAAAGTCTACAGCAGTTTCGCGAAATACAATAGCTTGAGAATCACTGATCTCTAGGGGAGGGGAAAGGTGGACAGTATAGGGATTTGCAACACTGGGGTTTCTAGGCCACAACGCACCATTGCAACACACTAGCCTCAAACAGCTAGGATTTTAAAAATTTATTTTCTAGATCAGTTTCTTACCTTCCATCTTCTCAGGGGTTTTAAGGGTAAATCAGCCAGACCTCCTGAATCTATCAGATTGACACCTCCACACACTTGCTTGCACCTGTCTAAAAGAAAATAAAATTTACATTGAAAAAAAATGTTTAACAGACCGTGCCTATAACAGTTCCAAGAATAGTGAGATCTGTAGAAACAATAAATCGTTCCTATGCTGGTACTATGAATAACCTGGTTTTATTATTTTATGAACAGTAATCTCTGGTACAGATAGATGAGGCGTTGGATCATATGATGACAAGTAACTAAAACAAGGTTTTACATCACTCATAAACAAAGCAAAGGTTATTAAACTGGAGGAGACAGATGATGATTTAAATGGGTTCAGGCAAAGGTCCGTGTAACAGCAGCAGTGCCCCTAATCCATTGATAGCACCAGTTATCAAATCACTCGGCAATGCTGCTAGTCCCTTCCTCAAATGTTTAACACCTAAAAATGCACAAAGAATAGACCCTGGTCCTAAAGGAATCCAGTCTAGACAGGTATCAGATCTCTGTCACTTAGTCAAATACTTCTACATATAAAAAGGGGAGTAACTGATTTGGACCACTTCTTTAATATTTCATTTGAACTAGTGTTGGATCTTTACAGTATGGCAAGAAACATTATGCTTGGATTAGGATTATGCAGGGATTAGGGGACTCTATAAACTGAAGAAAAACAGGCAATTTGCAGATGTTTGACTCAAAGCCCATTAAACCGTTCATTCAGCAATGAATCCTCAACAATAACAAAAGAAAACATTGAACAAAAACAAGTTGTACAAGAGAGGAGAAGTGAAGCCGTTTTAGAAATCGCTGATAAAGCGTTTATGTTTCAATCAAGTGCTTGAATTTAAGTATTGTAGTTGGGATCAAGAATTCTAGAGACTAGGAGTGAACATTAAATAATTTAGACCACTGAAATTTTATACCTTGGGAAGTGGTTTGCTCCACTAGAGTTTCAGCCTGCATTGCAATGGCAGTGCAGCGAGAATCCTATCCATTGACTAGTGTTAAAAGTACACATGTGAACATCTGCTAAGGGCATGGACAAACTCATCTGCCACACCCTTCATGGTTAAATAGCCTGCCAACATTCACAGTCTAGGGTTCACACATGGAGAATAGATATTTAGGGAATGATACAGTGAATTGTTGTTGGCTACACATGAGTCATGAACCTTCAGGAGTGGAGAGGAAGAAAAGCGAGAGACCAAAGACATGAAAGATGGCATAATTAGAAAATATATGGATGTTTTGTAAACTGAAATTTATTCCCACAATAGCTGCAAGCTCAATTTCCATGCAACACTGTGCCCTTGAACAGACAGCTTATGTCATCTTTCACACTGTTTTTTGCTCATTGTTCTTTCCTCTCACCCATCTGGCTGGACTACCTGCATCTAAAATTATGACTTTTCTACCCCCAGCCCACGTACCTATTGGATGTGTTTCTCCATTCCCATCACTTTAGTCTGTCAATTTTTGTCACGATGATTTCCAGTTCTTAAACTATAATCTAATTTGCTACTTATTCTCTCCAAGCATGCACTAGCTTAAACAGGAAATAATTATTTATATTTAAATACAGCCTAATGTGAATGTTGTTGACTTTCCACTGATGTAAGCTAATACAGACATTAAAACAAGTTTACGAATTTACTTTTCCCTGAAAATTAAGTTGGAACACTGAACATTTTTATAATTCAATAATTTGTAATTCTGTTGCATAATTGACTGCTGATGCTGAAAAACTTAGAATTGATTCAAGGGAAGAAATAACTATAAAAAATGTAAAAAATGACTCTTTTCTAGGATTTCCTGTCAAAATAAAACAACAGCAACTTGTATTTATATAGCGTCCTTAACATAGTAAAACATCCCAAGGCACTTCACAGGACAGTAATCAAACAAGGCATGTTTGGTTAGAGTACAATTAAAGTATGTTATGGCACACAATGGGCTGAATTTTGTGAGCTTGTCACGGGTCCCGGCGGCGGTCCCAGAAGCAGGTGCCACTTAACATGTTGGAGGCGCAGGGTATGTCCAATTGCATGATGGGGGTGGGCTCCAAGGCACTGAGTGCCCTGTCAGGTGACTCCAATGCAGGTGCTAGCAACATTTTTAAAGCACTGCCAGCCCTGCTTATATTGCTGCCCTTCAGTGAGGCAGTGAACCTGGAGTGCTGCTGGACTCCTCTGATGGTATTTTGAACTCCTAGAGTCATATACCAAGGAGGCCATTTGGCCCATCGAGTCCATGCCGGCTCTCCACAGAGCAATTCAGTTAGTCCAACACCCCTGCTCGATCCCTGTAGTCCTGCTAGTTTATCTCCTTCAAGTGCCCACCCCACCCAATTTCCTTTTGAAAGCGTTGTCTCCGCTTCCACTACCCTCATGGGCAGCGCGTTCCAGGTTATTACCACTCACTGCATAAAAAAGTTCTCACATTCCCCCTGCAGCTCTTGCCAAAAACCTTTAATCTATGTCTCCTAGTACGATCAGTTAATGGGAACAGTTTTTCCTTCTCTAACTTATCTAAGCCCATCATAATCTTGTACACCTCTATCAAATCTCCCCTCAATTTCCTTTGCTCCAGGGAGAACAAACCCAGGTTTTCCAACCTAACCTTGTAACTAAAATCCCCCATCCCTCGGACCATTCTGGTAAATCTTCTCTGCACCCTCTCAAGGACCCTCACATCCTTCCTAAAGTGTGGTGACCAGAACTGGATGCAATACTCTAGTTGGGGCTTAACCAGAGCTTTATAAAGGTTCAGCATAACAACCCTGCTTTTGTCCTCTATGCCTCAATTAATGTAGCACAAGATCCCATATGCTTTACTAACCACTCTCTCAATATGTCCTGCCACATTCAAAGATCGATGCATATGCACCCCCAGATCCCTCTGTTCCTGCACACTCTTTAGAACTGTGCCATTAAGTATCTATTGCCTCACCCTATCCCTTCTGCCAAAATACATTATCTCATACTTGTCAGTATTAAATTCCATCTGCCACTTATCTTCCCACTCTGCTAACCTATCTATGTCCTGCTGCAGGTGGCTCATATCATCCTCACTGTTTGCCACTCCTCCACTTTTGGTATTATTGGCAAATTTTGAAATTCTCCTTTGTATTCCAAGATCCAAGACATCGATATCTGGCAAAAAAAGCAGTGGCCCTAGCACTGACTCTTGGGGAACTCCAGTCTGAATAACAACCATTTACCTCGACTCATTGTTTTATGTCCTTAAGCCAATTTTTTATCCAATTGAACACTGACCCTCCTATTCCATTAGCCTCAATTTTGTTAACCAGCTTTTTTTCTTAAAATCCATACAAAACAAAATTTCACATTTCCTTCATCAACCTTCTCTGTTACTTCATCAAAAAATTGAATTAGATTAGTCATTTTAGTACTTTATCAAATGTTTTCTTAAAATCCATATAAACAATAGTCACCGCATTCCCTTCATCAACCTGTTACTTCATCAAAAAATTCAATTAGTCAAACATGACCTGCCTTTTACAAATCTGTGCTGACTCTCCTTAATTAACTCAAACCTCTCCTAGTGCCTGTTGATTTTTTTTCCTCATTATTGTTTCTAAATCCTTACCCACCACTGATGTTAAACTAACTGGTCTATAGTTCTTAGGACTGTCCTTACACCCTTTCTTGAATAAGGGCGTCACATTTCCAATCATCTCAACCTCCCACATATATAGGGAAGATTGGAAGATTATGGCAGGCCTTTCAGTTATCTCCACCCTCACTTCCTTTAGCAACCTGGGATGCAAGCCATCTGGACCAGGTGACTTATCTACCCTAAACATAACCCATCTTTTGATGAAGTAACAGAGAAGTTGATGAAGGGAATGCGGTGACTATTGTTTATATGGATTTTTAGGAAAGCCAGTCTTTCCAGTACCTCCTCCCTCTCAATTTTTACCCTATCCTATCCATTGTCGCTACTGTCTCTACTTCTACTGATATTTTGTCAGATTCCTCTTCCTTGATAAACACCAATACAAAGTACTTATTGGTTGGAATTTTATGCTCTCCTCCACTGTGGGTTTGGAGGCAGAGAGAACATAAAATTGGGTCAGACGGTGGCGGTCGGGGCCAAAATTTAGTTCCGGAGCAGGAAGGTCTGAGAACGGTCTTCCCACCCCGCCGCCAATTCAGGCACTTAACTGCATAATTAGACCCCGATTAAGGGCCTCTTCCCACTGCAGCCACAATCACCCGTGCTTGGTGGGTGGTTCGCACAAGAAGCATGGCACAAAACACTGTGAGGATGTTTCCTGACTACAGGTGTGGGGGAGGGGGACCCTTATTCAAAGGCACTTGGTGCCTGAATGAGGGACCCGACATTCTCCCCCAACCACCACGCCCCACAGTGACACCCACCCCGCAAGAGCCCTCCCACCCTGACTTACCTTAAGCCTGGTCCATTCACTGCTCCTCGGTGTCTGGTCACTGCAGCTACAGCAGCAGCCACCGCCTCCATGGTGGTGCTACAATGGCAGCTCTCCAAGGCCGGGACTTCTGGCGACAGAGTCCCAAATCACATGGAAGGTTCGCTGCTGTCCTGTTAAGTGCCTAATTGGCAGTAAATTCAGCAGGCCTTCCACAGAAGAAGTGATGAGAGGATCTCGCCGTCAGTTTCCTCCGACATTGAGACTAGCATAAAAATTCTCCCTAGTAAGTATATTAGCCTTGCCATGTGCCTCTAAGCATATATTACCCTCTTTGTCCCTAATAGGCCCCGCTGCACGTCTTATTGCTACTATTTTGACCCCCTTGCACCATTGCTGCAGCTGTTTGCTGGAACAGGAACTACAACTCCTGGACACCCCTGCACCATGACTGCCAACCTTTGAAACTGCTCTCCCCTCCCAGAAAGTAAATGAAAGCCCCAAGCCGCGCGCTGAACTTATCCACTCCCGGTTCTAGGCATTCTCACACAGGTCCGACTGCTCTCTGCTCCCAGAAGAGATTAGCAGCACGAAGGATGCTAGCTAAGGTGACTTGAGGAGAGGGTAAATAGTATTGTATATATATTAAAGAGTTATTCGTTGACCTAATCTGGACTCCTAGTCATTATCTACAACATCCTAGCTACACTACAACACACAACATGGTGGCACTGGTTAAAGCGACCAGAAAATATTGAAAATCACCATACCTTGTGAAGTGGCAGCAGGAGAACATCACATCTCGTTGGGAGATTGCTACAAGCTCCAGAACTTCTCCGCAGCCGAAGAAGCCGTCGGCAGTTGGTGAGTTAGCCGTGCAGGCATTCAGACGGCACCACGGAAGTGTGGTGGTCTGCAACAAAACTTCCAGGTCCAGCGATTGGGTTCCATGTCTCAGATCCTGGACGGTCCAGGATCAGTTGAGAGAATTTCAAAGGGGCCATTCTTGGCTAATGATGCAGTGGGTTGAAAAAAGTGGGAGAGAGGGTGATCAGGCAAAAAGGCGATTTGGGAGTTGGGCGGAGATGGCAGCCATTACTCAACCAGACCACAGAGAGAAAGCGCGGAACAGTCAGAAAATGTGAGAAAACCCCAGAAGGAGCACAAACACTTTGATTAAAACCAGTACAATTTAAAAAGAAAGGGGAACACCCTAAAAATCCTAACAAAGCATAAAAAACAGAATGGATTCGAAATTCAGAATGCCTTAAAGCTTCTGCGACCCAAAATTGGTCCTTATGGAGAAAAAGATTCCTACGATTTAGGATTGCTTCTCAAATTCATACTAAATCAGAAACAGAACAAGTAAATATGCTTTTATATTCTATGGGTTCAATTGCAGATGACCTGATTGGGAGGCAAGGAATAAACGAGGCTTCTGATAAATTTGAAGATGTGCTACAAGCCTTCAACAAATATTTCAATTTATGCAGTAACAAAATTCTGGAAAGAGCAAAATTTAACAAGTGAGTCCGGAAAAGAGGCAAATCCGTAGAATCGTCTATAAATGATCTGTACAGATTGGCAGAGGGAAGTGAATATGCAGAATTCAAGGCGGAACTGAAATGGGACCAAATAGTTGTTGGCATAGCTGATGAATCTCTGTCAGATGTCTTGCAGTCCAAAGATGACCTTAGACTAGAGAAGGCAATTTAGATTGTATGACAGGCGGAAGTACAAAAGCAAAGTAGAGCCGTTCTGCGGACTGAAGAGCAGCCTTGGATTAGAAGAAGTCCAATGACTGTACGGTTCTTGAAGCCAAGGACGGAGAGGCAATCTGTAGAGAAGACACACAAAAGGTGAGAAGGTGCATGACACTGGGAAACCATGCCAGTTCATGGAGCGAGGAAGACCCACAGTTGGGTGCATTGTCCTGCTCGTAAAGCGGAGTGCTTCATCTGTAAAAAGATTGGGCATTATGGAAAACTGTGCCAGACCTCTTTGCTTAAAGTCATAAAGCAGAAGACCTTCACACAGAGAGTAATGAATGAATTGCATCAACTTCCAGCAGAAAAAGAACCAGGAAATTTCCTAGAAGAAGTTAATGACCCAAATCAAGGATTTTGGATGGTGGATATCTACATAAATGGACACCTAATAAATTTTAAACTGGACACAGGTGCTAGTGTCACAGTTCTATCTGACCAAGAGCCATGGTTGATGAGACATTGCCTACAACTGATGGACACACAGTTGCATGGTCCAGGCGAGACCCAACTGAAAGTGAAGAGTAAGCTTCAGGCAACTCTCCAATATAGAAGGAGACAAATTATGGAAACGTTGTCTTGCAAAACCTTGCTATGTAGAAAAGTATGCTTTGACCTGCATCTGATCAAGATGATTGATGAAGTCAAACAGCCGCAGGTCAACAGTCGCTTCCAAGCAGACTACCCAAAACTTTTCACAGGTCTCGGAAGACTCAAGACAGGGTATAGAATCACACTTAAGGACAATGCCAGGCCTGTGTGTATCTTTACACCCAGAAAGATACCTCATCCATTAATGAACCAAGTTCAAGACCAGTTGGAAGAGATGACCAGATGGGGAGTTATTTCTCTGGTTACACAACCAATGGTGTGGTATACGGCCATGGTTCCTGTCCTGAAACAAAAATGGAACTCTACATATTTGTGTGGATTTAATGCAGCTTAACAAAGCAATGGCGTGTGAAATTCACCTAATGTCCACTGTGGATGACAGCTTAGCAAAATTGTCACAGAGCACCATCTTTACCAAACTCAATACCAATAGTGGGGTTTTGGCAGGATGAGACCTCAAGATTACTAACCACATTTATAACACCTTATGGGAGGTTTTGTTTCAATAGGTTACCGTTTGGAATATCTTCCGCACCAAAGATCTTCCAAAATCTATGTCTAACATCTTAGAAGGGCTCAAAGGAGTTATTTGTCACATGGACGACATCCTGATACATAGGCGAACAATACAGGAACATGACCAAAGAGTCCGAACAGTTCTACAACGACTTCAAGAAACAGGGCTAACTCTGAACGAGAAGTGTGAATTTTCCGAGACTTCAATTTGTTTCTTGGGACACATAGTAAGCAGTAAAGATATAATGGCAAACTCACAGAAGACACAAGCCATTACAGAATTCCCGACTCTGACTTCCGTTCAGCGACTCCAAAGATTCCTGGGAATGGTGAATCATTTAACAAAGTTTTGACCTCATTTAGCACAGGTAACAGAACCACGAAGACAACTTCTCAGAAAAGAGCAAGCATGGTGTTACAGTTCAGACCATGAACAAGCATTCCAGAAGATTAAAGATATGCTCATATCACCAGACAACTTGGCACTCTATAACCCTACACTACCAACGATGATAATGCAGACACCTCCCCAACTGGGTTAGGGACAGTTCTTTTCCAGGAGCAACCTCATGGTTCTCATAGGCCAATATACTACACATCTAAAGCTTTGTCCGACACAGAGACAAGGGATACAGTATTTGAAAAAGAAGCACTCGCCGTCACATGGGCATGTGAGAAATTTTCTGATTATATTGTCAGATTGAGAGTAATCATTGAGACAGACAATAAACCTTTGGTATCTTTGTTGGATGAAATGGAGATCGCAAAAATGCCTCCAAGAATCCAAAGGTTTTTTGAAAGATTGATGAGATATATGTATGAGACAGTATATGTCCAGGGAAAGATGCAAACATCTGCTGATGCCCTATCCAGAGTGTCGGTAGACCATCCAACACAACAAGATGTGAATTTTGTGCATGAAATAGTCATACTCGCAGTATACCACATAAAATTGGCCAGCAAGCATACAGAAATTGCAAGAAATTTGTCAAGCCCAAAAAAGCAATGAAGAATGTATTCGCATAAGAGAGTATTGCACACAAGGGTGGCCACAAGAACGTCCTTGTGGGAAAATGATGAAAACTTTCTACGAATATAGAAAATACTTCACAATTATCAATGATTTGCTAGTTTATAATGACAGACTAGTCACTTCTAGTTCACTGCAATCAGAGATCTTAGAACATCTACATCAAGGTCATATGGGAATAACGAAGTGCAGAGAAAGTCACAATCATTGGTGTGGTGGCCAGGAATATCCAAAGACACTGAAAATCTGATCCAGAACTGTCAGATCTGTGCAATGCAAAGACCAGAACAGCGTGAACCTTTGTTAACTACTCAATTTCTGACCAGAACTTGGCAACGTCGAGGTATGGATTTATTCATGTTCAATGGAAAGTCCTACATAATTATCATTGATTATTTCTCAAGGTGGATAGAAATGAGAAGGATATATTCAACTACAAATGAAGCAGTTGTAAGATTCCTACAAGATGTCTTTGCGACACATGGTATCCCTGACAAAGTAACGGACCACAGTTTGTGAATGAATGTTGCACACAGTTTGCGCAAGAATGGGATTTCAACATCGCACAAGTTCACCACATTATCCACAGTCAAATGGTGAAGCAGAAAAAGGTGTAAGAACTTGAAGTTCGGATAAGCACAGCAGAGTTTTGGATGAACTCCAGTTTACAGAGGATGCAAGGTGAGAGGCCAGCCAGAAAAAAGTCTAAAGGTAAGAAAGGCATTGTTGAGGGTTTCAGTAGCAGATGGGCGGAAACATCTGGGTGGTTGATGGTCGGCACAGACTCGGTGGGCCGAAGGGCCTGTTTCAGTGCTGTATCTCTAAACTAAACTAAAACTAAACAACAAAGTCCTTATTGAAGAAAAATGAAGATCTAACAACCTCAATTCTAATTTATCAATATACACCATTGATGTGTGGACTATCACCTGCAGAGTTATTGATGGACAGGAAGATAAGAATGCAGCTTCCTGTTTTGCCTAAAAAAGTTGCTTCCAGGAATGAATGTCTGGGACTGAGAGACGAAGAGACTGGGATAACTCTTATAGAAGGCAACAAACTCAAAATTACAACAAAAGATGTCGTGTCAGAGACTTACCAAAACTGAATGAAGGCCAAAAATTATGGATACATGACCTAGAAAGGGAAGGAACTGTAATCCACAGAGATGAAAACTACCAGAAATCGTATGTAGTACACACAACTGAAGGAAACATACGTCAAAGTAGGTGAAATATTATCCCTATTCCCCAGAAGCAACAGTCAATCATGCATTTGGAAGACCCAGATGAAGTTGAACAAACTCAAAGCAAAAAAAATCCTAAACTCCTTCGTAGAAATCAACCAAGTCAGCGATCCAGACTTACAAGGAAGACTACTGATCATCCCATTCAGACTAGAACACGACGGGGGAGAGTGAAACCTCTGAACAGACTAAATCTGTGAAGTCAGAGACATGGGGAGAAAGGGTAGTAGGTTAAGTCAAGAATGCATATATGTCTAAGAAAATGTTGGATAAAGACTTGGAGAGAGATGTGGTATAAGGACATGTAAGGGTTAATGGTGGAGACAGTGAGAGCAACCCCTTCCACTGTAAAGATGTTGCAGTAATAGTCACATGGTAATGAGCTTTGGAAGAAATTAGCAGCACCAAGGATGCTAGCTAAGGAGGCTTGAGGAGAGTGTAAATAGTAATGTATATATAATATTATTAGTTGACCTAATTTAGACTCCTAGTCTTGAGCTACAGCACCCTAACCAAGCTACAACTACAACGGGTGGCACAGTGGCGCAGTGGTTAGCACCGCAGCCTCACAGCTCCAGCGACCCAGGTTCAGTTCTGGGTACTGCCTGTGCGGAGTTTGCAAGTTCTCCCTGTGACCCCGTGGGTTTCCGCCGGGTGCTCCGGTTTCCTCCCACAACCAAAGACTTGCAGATTGATAGGTAAATTGGCCATTGTAAATTGCCCTGAGTGTAGGTAGGTGGTAGGAGAATAGTGGGGATGTGGTAGGGAATATGGGATTAATGTAGGATTAGTATAAATGGGTGGTTGTTGGTCAGCACCAACTCGATGGGCCAAAGGGCCTGTTTCAGTGCTGTATCTCTAAATATAAAAAATGCAACACATATAAACCTGCAGGAAACTTTTTTGGTGGTCAAAGATCAGTAGAACATTGATTGAATGGAAGCCCTTCCTCTTGACCAAAGTGGCTGCCTGCTTTGTGGGAGCCTTGATGGCCACATTTTTTTTTAATTCATTCATGGGATGTGGGCGACGCTGGCCAGGCCAGCATTTATTGCCCATCCCTAATTGCCCTTGAGAAGGTGGTGGTGAGCTGCCTTCTTGAACTGCTGCAGTCCACATGAGGTCGGTATACCCACAGTGCTGTTTGGAAGGGAGATCCAGGATTTTGACCCAGCGACAGTGAGGGAACGGCGATATAGTTCCAAGTCAGGATGGTGTGTGACTTGGAGGGGAACTTGCAGGTGGTGGTGTTCCCATGTATTTGCCGCCCTTGTCCTTCTAGTTGGTAGAGGTCGTGGCTTTGGAAGGTGCTGTCTAAGGAGCCTTGGTGCATCGCTGAAGTGCATCTTGTAGATGGTACACACTGCTGCCACTGTGCATCAGTGGTGGAGGGAGTGAATGTTTGTAGATGGGGTGCCAATCAAGTGGACTGCTTTGTCCTGGATGGTGTCGAGCTTCTTGAGTGTTGTTGGAGATGCATCCTCCAGGCAAGTGGAGAGTATTCCATCACAATCCTGACTTGTGCCTTGTAGATGGTGGACAGGCTTTGGGGAGTCAGGAGGTGAGTTACTCGCCACAGGATTCCTAGCCTCTGACCTGCTCTTGTAGCCACGGTATTTATATGGCTACTCCAGTTCAGTTTCTGGTCAATGGTAACCCCAAGGATGTTGATAGTGGGGGATTCAGCGATGGTAATGCCATTGAATGTCAAGGCGAGATGGTTAGATTCTCTCTTGTTGGAGGTGGTCATTGCCTGGCACTTGTGTGGCGTGAATGTTACTTGCCACTTATCAGCCCAAGCCTGGATATTCTCCAGGTCTTGCTGCATTTCTACACTGACTGCTTCAGTATCTGAGGAGTCACGAATGGTGCTGAACATTGTGCAATCATCCGCGAACATCCCCACATGCATGCAATCTATCACACTTTGCACCTGGGGGAATCCAGCAATGGCTCTAAAGCCTCTCCACCTGACTGTCACGGTCGGTCCAGTAGTGCACATAATTGTCAGCCTTCTTGAACAGGGCATTGGTCACTTCCTTGATGCAGTGGTGGACTGCTGCCTGGCAGACTCCACACATTTCCCTGCTGGATCCCTGGAAAGAGCCAGATGTGTATAAGTGCCACAATGATCTTCAGGGCCACAGGTGTTGTGTGTCCATGGATCACAACTTGTCTTGCAGCACGGTACATATGTTGGTGATAGTTTACCTGGAGAGTCGCATTCTTCGTTGGCACTGTCACTCAGACATTTGGAGGCAGCTGAGGCGTGTCTGGTACACTCCCTGGCGTGGTTAGGCCCTTCTTGGCATAGCTGGCTGCTGCCACTCTTCACTTGAAGCTTCACTGGCAGGGCAGCTGCATCCTAGCCCTCCGTCTGAGCCGCTGCTGCGTGGCACGGGGGTCCACAAAGACGGTATGCATGAGACCCATGCCAGCTGATCAGTAGCCCTCCAGAGCACTGTCCTTGCACAGAAAAACTTGCCTTAGCACCTTTCCCTTTGCTAATGCCCTCGGGATATGTGCTAATGCCCCTCAGTGCAGATAACTCAGCACTCGAGATATAGCCCACTGGACCCTTGCACCTAAGATATTTCCCACTGGATCCTTGCACCTGAGATATCGTCCACCTGTGTGGAGTGCCCAGCACGGCAAGTCAACAATGGCCTCCAGTCCCCCTCTTCCTTTAACTACTGCTCCTCATGGCTGCCTTTCCATGGCGCCACTGAGGCCTCGCCTCGGTGCTGCCACCTTCAAATGGCCGGGGGTCAGAAGGCAGGTGATCCCCACACGCCATTAACTAAATTTAAAAGCCCCTATAAAATCACTTCAATGCAAATATTTAAAAACGAACTGTTCACCAATTTAAATTACAGTACTGCCACATCAGGGTGCCGCCATGGAGCTTTCCCGCCGCTGACAAAATCCGGAACTGACATCACGACATCAGGTTTCTGGGCGAGCGTGTCCGTCCCAAATTTTTGGCCCCACCCCCACACCTCCATTCCCACTCCTGCTGACTGGACAATCCATTCCAATGTGGCCTTGAGGGAAAGGCACCAACTAATGTAACACTAACCATATAGACCAGAGGATCTTGGATTTATTAGGACCTCTGCTGACTTAGCTGATCTCAGCCCTCCTCAGCTAGTGTCTGCCAGGCTTCACACTCCTCACTGCCTACACTGCCTAGACTGAAGAGGAATTATCAGCACGCATTCCTACTGCTGTTCACTGAGATTCACCTTCTGACACTTAGAGCAAGAAAGTACAAGCTGGCATTTATTTAGCGCCTTTCACAACCCTGGGACGTCCCAAAGCACTTTACAGCCAATGAAGTACCTCTGAAGAGTAGTCACTGTCGTAATGCAGGAACTTTGGCATCCAATGTGTGCACAGCACGATCCCACAAACAGCAATAAGATAGTGACCGGATAATCTGTTTTTATAATGTTGTTTGAGGGTATCGTATCTGCTTCCACCACCTCCCCTGGCAGCAAGTTCCAGGCACTCACCACCCTCTGTGTAAAAAACTTGCCTTGCACATCCCCTCTAAACTTTGCCCCTTGCACCTTAAACCTATGTCCCCTAGTAACTGACTCTTCCACCCTGGGAAAAAGCTTCTGACTATCCACTCTGTCCATGCCGCTCATAACTTTGTAAACCTCTATCATGTTGCCCCTCCACCTCTGTCATTCCAGTGAAAACAATCCAAGTTTTTCCAACCTCTCTTCATAGCTAATGCCCTCCAGACCAGGCAACATCCTGGTAAACCTCCTCTGTACCCTCTCCAAAGCCTCCACGTCCTTCTGGTAGTGTGGCGACCAGAATTGCACGCAATATTCTAAGTGTGGCCTAACTAAGGTTCTGTACAGCTGCAACATGACTTGCCAATTTTTATACTCTATGCCCCGACCGATGAAGGCAAACATGCCATATGCCTTCTTGACTACCTTATCCACCTGCGTTTGAATGCAGTTACTTTCAAAAGGTAGGAAAATCCAGCAATCATTTTGCATGTAATAAGGAGCCAGAAACAGCAATGAGCTGACTGATCAACGGAATGTGTTTCGAGAGGTGCAGAGTTGTTGTGAGGGAAGGATGTTTGTGAAGACACCTCGAGAACAATCTTTTTTGAATCCTGTCATGTAATTTTCTATTCTTCTTCTTCTATGGCCTCCTTGTCTCGAGAGACAATAGGTAAGAGCCTAGAGGTGGTCAGTGGTTTGTGGAGCAGCACCTGGAGTGGCTGTAAAGGCCAATTCTAGAGTGACTGACTCTTCCGCAGGTGCTGCAGATAAAATTGTTTGTCGGGGCTGTTACACAGTTGGCTCTCCCCTTGCGCTTCTGTCTTTTTTCCTGCCAACTGCTAAGTCTCTTCGACTCGCCACACTTTAGCCCCGCCTTTATGGCTGCCCGCCAGCTCTGGTGATTGCTGGCAACTGACTCTCACGACTTGTGATCAATGTCACAGGACTTCATGTCGCGTTTGCAGACGACTTTAAAGCGGAGACATGGACGGCCAGTGGGTCTGATACCAGTGGCGAGCTCGCTGTACTATGTGTTCTTGGGGATCCTGCCATCTTCCATGCGGCTCACATGGCCAAGCCATCTCAAACACCGCTGACTCAGTAGTGTGTATAAGCTGGGGATGTTGGCCGCTTCAAGGACTTCTGTGTTGGAGATACGGTCCTGCCAGCTGATGCCAAGGATTCTCCGAGGCAGCGGAGATGGAATCAATTGAGACGTCGCTCTTGGCTGATATACGTTGTCCAGGCCTCGCTGCCGTAGAGCAAGGTACTGAGGACACAGGCTTGATACACTCGGACTTTTTTGTTCTGTGTCAGTGTGCCATTTTCCCACACTCTCTTGGCCAGTCTAGACATAGCAGTGGAAGCCTTTCCCATGCGCTTGTTGATTTCTGCATCGAGAGACAGGTTACTGGTGATAGTTGAGCCTAGGTAGGTGAACTCTTGAACCACTTCCAGAGCGTGGTCGCCGATATTGATGGATGGAGCATTTCTGACGTCCTGTCCCATGATGTTCGTTTTCTTGAGGCTGATGATTAGGCCAAATTCGTTGCAGACAGCCGCAAACCTGTCGATGAGACTCTGCAGACACTATTCAGTGTGAGATGTTAAAGCAGCATCGTCAGCAAAGAGGAGTTCCCTGATGAGGACTTTCCGTACTTTGGTCTTCGCTCTTAGACGGGCAAGGTTGAACAACCTGCCCCCGATCTTGTGTGGAGGAAAATTCCTTCTTTTGAAGACTTGAACGCATGTGAGAGCAGCAGGGAGAAGAAAATCCCAAACAGTGTGGGTGCAAGAACACAGCCCTGTTTCACGCCACTCAGGGTAGGAAAGGGGTCTGATGAGGTGCCGCTGTGCTGAATTGTGCCTTTCATATTGTCATGGAATGAGGTGATGATACTTAGTAGCTTTGGTGGACATCCAATCTTTTCTAGTAGTCTGAAGAGACCACGTCTGCTGACGAGGTCAAAGGCTTTGGTGAGATCAATGAAAGCAACGTAGAGGGGCATCTGTTGTTCGCGGCATTTCTCCTGTATCTGACAAAGGGAGAACAGCATGTCAATGGTCGATCTCTCTGCACGAAAGCCACACTGTGCCTCAGGGTAGACGCGCTCGGCCAGCTTCTGGAGCCTGTTTAAAGCGACTCGAGCAAAGACTTTCCCCACTATGCTGAGCAGGAAGATTCCACGGTAGTTGTTGCAGTCACCGCGGTCCCTTTGTTTTTATAGAGGGTGATGATATTGGCATCGCGCATGTCCTGAGGTACTGCTCCCTCGTCCCAGCACAGGCATAGCAGTTCACGGAGTGCTGAGAGTATAGCAGGCTTGGCACTCTTGATTATTTCAGGGGTAATGCTGTCCTTCCCAGGGGCTTTTCCGCTGGCTAGAGAATCAATCAATCAAAATACACACCAATAATAGGGAGACACGACGTTAGGTTAACATCTTATTTAAAGGGCAGATAACAAGTTGCATGTGCACTGTGAGAAAACAGGGAAATTGCAGGCTCATCTATTCAGTAGCATTAATGAGCAAGATGTGAATGTGTAATAGTGATCTGTGCAAGAGCACAACATATTGGCAGGGAACCAGGGCAGGGATTCCAAGTGCTATGCTGACTGGGTAGGAAATGAGTGAGTTGAAAAATCACCACTTATCTGACATCACAGGTCAGTAATTTAAAAATTAATATTAAAATAAAATTAAAATGATAAAAGATGCAAGTTTTAATCCTTTTTGGGAATGATATTTGTATATTAATTGCAGATTGGCTCATGATATTATAGTGAAACTTTTCTTAATAACACCATCTGTTCCGAATTGTGAGGTCAACTTCTTGAAATACAAAATGTATATCATGTATGGTTTAATTTATGAAAACCGGCTGGATACAATTGGTATCTTTAAATGGGGTGGCCCAACTAAATCACAAGCAATAAATTCATAGTTCTTAATGACAATGTTTGTTTATACCATGTATTAAAAATTCATTTGGTAAAGAATTAGGTAAGGGAAGTTTTTTAAAAAAGTGAATTTAATGGTGTGCTGTGTGGTTCAGTTCTGTTCCAGAGGCAGTGTGAGTGCTCAGCACATTATTGTTCTGTGACATTGTAGAAAATGTTTAATAACTTTTCTAAATGAAAATAATCCCCCTAATATTTTCAGTGTGATGTCACAGTGTCAGCTCCATGAAATATAACATTTATTTAAATGAAATCGTGGCACTAATATTTTTCATATTTCATAAAAATGACATCATGGTGCTTCTACTAAAGTGCATTAATTCTTCATTCCAGCAGGTGGGGCATGAGTTTTCAGGAACACACCAACACATGCCTGAATCACACTATCGTCAGGAGTTTAATATTATAACCCATTTACAGACTAAATATCAAACTTCTAACACCATCAGTTTCATACTTATTCATATTAACATTTTTCAAGGTAAATCAAACTCCACAATAATATCTCATTTCTGCTCTTTACCTCAGTCCCAGTCAATGACACAGTTAGGAAGCTAGAGGAAAGAACAGTGGTCAGACCCACTTGGAGACATCAAGTGCAATTTATGGAGTTCAAACTTGGCTTCAAAAACTCTGAAACTGTACTTCTTTGAAACTTGACTCTTGATGAATTGCACATTAAAATATGAAGCTTCAATAACAGGAATCTAGATGAAGAACCCACAGCTGCAGAGTGAATTCACCATTCACAAGTTTGCTGACAATCCTAAATTCCAATCCATAACTTAATCAGGCCGACCAACTTTCCCCAGATTTAGCAGGAGTCTCAGTCAGGAGATCGCAGTATCAGGTCCTCCTGACTGAGGATTGCAATCTTCCACTTGCACTATTCTGGTAATGCTTGGTTTTGCTGATATTGTTTGCTCTTTCTGGCTTCTGGCTGGAGGCCCTGGTTTTAATAAAGGACTCTCACTACTGCTGCTTAGTGATTTTTCACTTTCCCTTGCTCTCCAGCAAGAGAAAAAGTGAAAGTAAACAGTGACAGTGGCAACTGAAACCCACAACCTGGCAGTCTGTGAAGACAGAAAAGAGAGAGAAAATGGAGGAAAGAGGTAAAGAGCAATAAAAAAATAAGACATATATTAACTCCAGGTTTACATGCCACTGAAGTATACAGCAACGGCTCAATTGTCACAGTGATGTAAATGAAAGTCGCGTTTTCACTATCCCATCACACTGAGCCAAATCTTGTTGTAAAAGTAATGGCGTGTTAATAACGTGCACCATTATTAATGAACAAATCAACCAGCAGGTTCAGGGGATGAAGAGAGTTGTGAATCTCCAGAGTGTGCTAGTTGATTTGCGCCACTCTGCCATTTGCCTCCCACAAAATGGCATTTCACCATCAGTCACTCCTTCATTTATAGGAAGATAGGAACAGGAGTAGGCCATTCAGCCCTGGGCCTAATTCCATATACCTGCCTTTGGCCCATATCCCTTAATATCTTTGCTTAACAAAAATCTATCTATCTCAGATTTAAAATTAACAACTGTTTCTCAAAATTTGCTGGATTTGCACATTTAGTTGTCCATTTAACTCACAACAGCAAGTTAAGACTCATAATTAATAGCATTAGTACCCTTTTAACTACAAGAGATAGATTGACGTAGCATTAACAATCTCCCTAACCCAAAAAGAGAACAATTTAAACAGTTAAATCTCATTCCTGCATAAGGCCAATTGTTGATAGAGATTTCAAACATTTAAAATATTTACAATTCTTTTCTTTTCCTTTTTGTCTCTTATCTCTGACTCTTAATCCAATCTTTCTTTTCCTCTCGATTTCTCTTTCTGTGTCTGATTTGACTATAATTTGACGATAACTCCTTCGCCATCATTCCTGTTTCATTTTCAATCCTTAGATCTCATTGCTTGAGGAGATACACTGTTGGTTTCATTGTTCAGATGCCCCATTGCCCCATTATAAGCTCACACTTCCAGCATGTACAGTGCAAATGAATTTTGAGCTGAAGGGTGAAGGAAAGTGAGCATGTGAGGTCGCTTTGCCCAGGTGATTTCTGAGGTGACTGAAAGAGCTGCTGCTTGTGATCACTGCAGTTGCTGTAATATTCAGCAATAATACGATAGTGAGCTTTGATAAAGACACAGACTGCCCATCGCCCGTGATGGACACAGCTTACTACTTTAACCATGCTTACAAATTTGGTGCAATGTGATGTTTCTCACGGCTGAAAATCCCTCATCTAGGATTTGTCTATTGTTGATAGTTTTGCTGAAAGCCACATGAAAGCGATGCTGTTTAATAGGAATTAGCAGTATTCGAGAGAACATGGTGTCTGCCAGCAAATCAAAAGAGTGCTCCAAACAGGAAGCGGAAAGGGAAGGTGGGATTTCAGATGTAACATAGCGTGGGAGAAAAGTTAGACAAGCTTAGGCTTGACATTTGAATTCCGAGGTTGGATTTTTGTTTTTGTATATCAGACAAAACAACAACAAAGTTCAGCTGGAAGTAGTTAGAGAGGGTGAGGGGAGAGGGAAGAGAAGAGGAGCCAACAGGGAGGGGTAAAGGGGAGGAAAAAAAGATGAGAGGGGAAAATGGGAAGGAATGAGGAGGTTTCACTCACAAGGCACTGTTTAGTACTCCATTGCACGCTCCAAAGGAAAAGATTTCTCCTTGCCTGGTAGGCGATGGTGACCAGATTGATTGGCCTGTACAGTACATGGATGGAAACTTACAATGCTCTGCACTCTTTGGAACCCTGACAACTGAGAAACATTCTGTGCCTGTTGAGCTGATGCCTCCTTTCCATATGGAAAATGATAAACGTGTTGTCCCTTGTACACAAGGCCTTTGTCATTTGGTTGATTCATCTGTGAACAGCTGACTCACTGGTTTGGCAAAAATTGCCAGTGATGACGTGGAAAGAATCCAGTGGTGTAAAAATGCACTAAAAATCTTAACACCCGCAGCACTAGCCATTCTTGTGAAACAAGTGTTAACCTCCAGGATATAGTATACCATGTGGCAGCACCTTTGTGAAATGAAGGCACCGACTGCTCTTCTCTGGTGTGCACACCTGGACGAGTAAATGCAGGTCCTGGGATAAGGATAGGTGCATACATAATGCATCATGTACAGTTGTACATGCCTTTCCTTTCCCCTTAGGAGCTGTTCTTCTTTCTCCAAATCCAAAAGCATCACTGGAAGCCCCAATGGAATTCCCATCCTGCCCACTTTTGATTGCTGCAACTAAACTAGGAGGTGAAAACAAAGCCATTGTAAGGAAAGAAATTAGAAATAAAAGTACTGCAATGCATTGCAAAAAAATTCCTAAACACAATAAAAATTAATATACTAATAAAAACGCAGATAAAGTAACACAGGGTTAAATGCTGCCAAGTAGAAATTCAATAGTGATACTATCATTACAGAAACCTAGGGCTGAGTTTTTAGGCCCCGATGGGACTGAGCACAAAAATTCACGCCGCTGGTCAAGTGCCAGTTTCCTGGCACCATCCCGCCCACCGGGCCACTTTCCCAGAGGGGGGTGGGGGTGCAGCAGGGGTACCTGTTGCAAGCAGCAGGTAGTCAATTCAGCTTGTTAAAGGCATAGTAAGGCCTGTTGTCAGAGGCTGACTGGAACAGTGTAACTGCCTGGAAGCAGCATCCTGGTGGCAGATCCGGGGGTGGGGGGAGGGGAGCCAACCTTCCAGGCAGGCTTAGAGACCCTCCCCACAGCCGCAGCCTGCCCTGGGGAGGGGTTTCCTCTTCACAATGGTGGCCCAGCTGCTGAGGCCATTTTTTATTTTAAAATTTAAAAAGTTGGAGACAGGGCACCTCCATCTTGGGATGTCCTCTCTCTCTCTCACTTACCTGAAAAGGTATCCTGATGTTTCCTGAGTTCTGGAGAGCCTCCTAATGGCCCTCGAGAGCCTACATGCCATCCTTAATTGGACAGCAAGCCCGCCCACTGGCCACTAATTGGCCAATTTGGGGAAAATCACATCCAGGTGGCTGTTCCCAACACAGGGCTGGATTTTGTTTTCCCACCGCCACTCCCGTGCCACGTACTGCCATGCCGCCGCAATCTTGAGCCCAGTGGCTCATTGTAATATGCAGGTCAGCCGCTCTCCACCCCTCCGCCCCCCCAACCGCGTGGCAGGGGCAGCCTCGGCAATGTCATGAATGGCATCAACTGTCTCTGCGCACGCGCTGGTGCCATTTTTAAAGGACTGCCAGCCCTCAGTTGGAAATGCAGAGTTGCCCCCGTCCTGCCCTTCACTACACTGAAAATAAATGCTTACCCCGTTCCCTCCCACTATACCAACATTGCAGAGTTCACCCCATTCCCACCCCCCAACTACACTTCAAATGATGAGATCCCCCTTCTCCACCTTGGTGGCGCCAGCTTTCCCTGAATGGGAAAGTGAAGGCACGTGAGTGCCACCCGTCACGCTGAAGATCGGGAACCGCAGGTAAGATCATTCTGGTTTTCATTTTAATTCATTTAAATATTTAAAGTCAGGTCCTGTCGCAGAGCAGTGGAGGGCCCACCATGGAGCCTCCCATCCACCAGGAAGATCGGGCCCGGCAATCCCGCTGTCAGATTCCGTGGTGGGCCACTGCCGCTCCAAGCTTCCGGGCCTTCCCGCCACAGAGACCTACATCGGGAGCTGAACTAATTTCAGCCCACAGCATGGGCTTCTTTTATTTTTATTATTCATTCATGGGACGTGGGCGTCACTGGCTATGCCAGCATTTATTGCCCATCCCTAATTACCCTTGAGCAGGTGGTGGTGAGCTGCCTTCTTGAACCGCTGCAGTCCATTTGGGGTAGGTATACCCACAGTGCTGTTAGGAAGGGAGTTCCAGGATTTTGACCCAGCGACAGTGAAGGAACGGCGATATAGTTCCAAGTCAGGATGGTGTGTGACTTGGATGGGAACTTGCAGGTGATGGTGTTCCCATGCATCTGCTGCTCTTGTCCTTCTACTTGGTAGAGGTCGCGGGTTTGGAAGGTGCTGTCTAAGGAACCTTGGTGCATTGCTGCAGTGCATCTTGTAGATGGTACACACTGCTGCCACTGTGCGTCAGCGGTGGAGGGAGTGAATGTTTGTGGATGGTGTGCCAATCAAGCGGGCTGCTTTGTCCTGGATGGTGTCAAGCTTCTTGAGTGTTGTTGGAGCTGCACCCATCCAGGCAAGTGGAGAGTATTCCACCACAATCCTGACTTGTGCCTTGTAGATGGTGGACAGGCTTTGGGAGTCAGGATGTGAGATACTCGCCGCAGGATTCCTAGCCTCTGACCTGCTCTGGTAGCCACGGTATTTATATGGCGACTCCAGTTCAGTTTCTGGTCAATGGTAACCTCTAGGATGTTGATAGTGGGGGATTCAGCAATGGTAATGCCATTGAATGTCAAGGGGAGATGGTTAGATTCTCTCTTGTTGGAGATGGCCGTTGCCTGGCACTTGTGTGGCGCAAATGTTACTTGCCACTTATCAACTCAAGCCTGGATATTGTCCAGGTCTTGCTGCATTTCTACACAGACTGCTTCAGTATCTGAGGAGTCACGAATGGTGCTGAACATTGTGCAATCATCAGCGAACATCACCACTCTGACCTTATGATTGAAGGAAGATCATTGATGAAGCAGCTGAAGATGGTTGGGCCGAGGACACTACTCTGAAGAACTCCTGCAGTGATATCCTGGAGCTCAGATGATTGAATTCCAACAACCACAGCCATCTTCCTTTGCACTGGGTATGACTCTAACCAGCAGAGAGTTTTCCCCCGATTCCCATTGACTCCAGTTTTGCTAGGGCTCCTTGATGCCATACTCGGTCAAATGCTGCCTTGATGTCAAGGGCAGTCACTCTCACCTCACCTCTTGAGTTCAGCTCTTTTGTCCATGTTTGAACCAAGACTGTAATGAGGTCAGGAACTGAGTGGCCCTGGCGGAACCCAAACTGAGTATCACCGAGCAGGTTATTGCTAAGCAAGTGCTGCTTGATGGCACTGTTGATGACACCTTCCATCACTTTGCTGATGATTGAGAGTAGACTGATGGGACGGTAATTAGCCGGGTTGGACTTGTCCTGCTTTTTGTGTACAGGACAGACCTGGGCAATTTTCCACATTGCAGGGTAGATGCCAATGTTGTAGCTATACTGGAACAGCTTGGCTAGGGGTGCGGCAAGTTCTGGAGCACAGGTCTTCAGTACTATTGCCGGAATATTGTCAGGGCCCATAGCCTTTGCAAGATCCAGTGCCTTCAGTCGTTTCTTGATATCACGCGGAGTGAATCGAATTGGCTGACGACTGACACTTGTGATGCTGGGGACTTCAGGAGGGGGACGAGATGGATCATCAACTTGGCACTTCTGGCTGAAGATTGTTGCAAATGATTCTGCCTTATCTTTCGCACAGATGTGGTGGGCTCCCCCATCATTGAGGATGGGGATATTTATGGAGCCACCTCCTCCAGTTAGTTGTTTAATTGTCCACCACCATTCATGGCTGGATGTAGCAGGACTACAGAGCTTAGCTCTGATCTGTTGGTTATGGGATCGCTTAGCTCTGTCTAATACATGCTGCTTATGCAGTTTGGCATGCACGTAGTGCTGGGTTGTAGTTTCAGCAGGTTGACACCTCATTTTGAGGTATGCCTGGTGCTGCTTCTGGCATGCCCTCCTGCACTCTTCATTGAACCTGTGTCCGCGTGGGTTTCCTCCGGGTGCTCCGGTTTCCTCCCACATGCCAAAGACTTGCAGGTTGATAGGTAAATTGGCCATTAGCAATTGCCCCTAGTATAGGTAGATGGTAGGGAAATATAGGGACAGGTGGGGATGTGGTAGGGATATGGAATTAGTGTAGGATTAGTTTAAATGGGTGGTTGATGGTCGGCACAGACTCGGTGGGCCGAAGGGCCTGTTTCAGTGCTGTATCTCTAAACTAAACTAAACACGATGGATGGTATCCTCAATGTGAAGGCGGGACTTCGTCTCCACAAGGACTGTGCGGTGGTCACTCCTACCAATACAGTCATGGACAGATGCATCTGCAGCAGGCAGATTGGTGAGGACAAGGTCAAGTATGTTTTCCCCTCGTGTTGGTTCCCCCACCACTTGCCGCAGACCCGGCCTAGCAGCTATGTCTTTTACTACTCAGCCAGCTCAGTCAGTAGTGGTGCTACCGAGCCACTCTTGGTGATGGACATTTAAGACCCCACCCAGAGTACATTTTGTGCCCTTGCCACTCTCAGTGCTTCCTCCAAGTGGTGTTCAACATGGTGGAGTACTGAGTCATCAGCTGAGGGAGGGCGGTAGGTGGTAATCAGTAGGAGGTTACTTGCCCATGTTTGACCTGATGCCATGAGACATCATGGGATCTGGAGTCGATGTTGAGGACTCCCAGGGCAACTCCCTCCCTACTGTATACCACTGTGCCACCACCTCTGCTGGGTCTGTCCTGCCGGTGGGACAGGACATACCTAGGGATAGCGATTGCAATGTCTGGGACGTTGTCTGTCAGGTATGATTCCGTGAGTATGACTATGTCAGGCTGTTGCTTGACAAGTCTGTGGGACAGCTCTCCCAACTTTGGCACAAGCCCCCAGATGTTAGTAAGGAGGACTTTGCAGGGTCGACAGGGCTGGGTTTGCCATTGTCGTTTCCGGTGTCAGGTGGTCCATCCGGTTTCATTCCTTTTTATTGACTTCGTAGCGGTTAGGTACAACTGAGTGGCTTGCTAGGCCATTTCAGAGGGCATGTAAGAGTTAACCACATTGCTGTGGGTCTGGAGTCACATGTAGGCCAGACCAGGTAAGGACAGCAGATTTCCTTCCCTAAAGGACATTAGTGAACCTTCTGACCCTTACTTGACCCTGACGGTGGGGTGCCAAAGTCCGCAACAAAATCCTGCCTCTGATTCAGGCCAGGCCATTCACAAACTACTGTGCTTATTAAAATACACAAGCAACAAAGAGGTCGTGAAAAGCCACAAGATCCACTGACAGACTAATATACCAATATATTGAGACATGTGCTGGCCTTCACTGAAACCTCCAAAATCCGGGCATTTTTATTTATTTAGAGATACAGCACTGAAACAGGCCCTTTGGCCCACCGCGTCTGTGCCGACCATCAACCACCCATTTATACTAATCCTACACTAATCCCATATTCTTACCACATCCCCAACTTCCTTCCATTCCCCTACCACCTACCTATACTAGGGGCAATTTATAATGGCCAATTTTACCTATCAACCTGCAAGTCTTCAGCTGTGGGAGGAAACCAGAGCACCCGGCGAAAACCCACGCAGTTCACAGGGAGAACTTGCAAACTCTGCACAGGCAGTACCCAGAATTGAACCTGGGTCGCTGGAGCTGTGAGGCTGCGGTGCTAACCACTGCGCCACTGTGCCGCCCACAAAATGCACAGAGCTGGAAATAAAGAGCACGAATCTGCCTGCTCAATTTCATGACTTGCACTAGTCCCAGATGAATCATCACAAAATCAGACTAATAGAATAACATGTTTCGAAAACGCAGCAAAGTTGAAATCAATTGAAGCATTCAAGAAGGAAAAAAGGTCCAATTTGAATAGGGATAGTGGTTCCTGGGGCTTCAAAAAATATATTTACAATCCAGGAAGGAAAAAAATGGATATCTGGTATTGTAGCGAGACAGAGATTGAATTGCAATATCTTCCATGAATAAGCTATTGACGTGTATTGCTTTTAAAACAGGCATTTTTGGATGTGTACATTACCACCATGATTACAACACTTCAAAAAGTACTGTATTGGCTGTAAAGCACTTTGGGACATCCTGAGGCCATGTAAGGCACTACATGAATGCAAACCTTTTTATTGTACATCATCTGTCAGGAAATGGTCAAGATTAGAAGTTAGGTACCATGAAAGAAGGGGAAGAATATTGTCTGGGCAAGGGGTGGATGGTGAAACAGTATGTTAGATGTTCATTGTATAATTGTTTAATTATATGCAGGTGAAGTGCATTAATGGGGGTTTCACTTGAACACAAATCGAGAGACACTTACTGAAACTGGTGTGTGTTTGAGTTAGGAGATGTATGCTTGCAATGTTTCACTCTGCAAATATATGTTAGACCAAGTGAAGATTGGCTCCAGTATAATCCTTCACCAACTGGCTTCTGAAATAGAACACTGGAGCCACAACACATTTCACTATGACAGTTCAATCTTACTTTTGAACTCATATTCAGGCTGAACATACTTTACCAAATGTAATACTGTGCAGTTTGAGGTCAACATAATGCAGTCTTAATCTGGCATGGTCTAATTCAGAATAAATACATCTTTATCGCCTTCAGCCTGACCTAATTTGGAGCCCACACAGAATCTACAGGACTCAAACTGGCCCAGTTCAAGCTGAATAATCCACTTTATTAATGTGACTGCACCCAGCAGAATGCTAGTATGATTCTCCCGTATAATGCTTGATTCACCTCACAGCCAATACAATTATATTAAAGCCATCCTGATCCAGCTCACAATCAACACAATTCTACCTGCCTTGTTAGAGGTCATTAATTTTACTGTACATAATCTGAACTAGTTTAAAGGCAATGCAGTCCTATACAATACAGATCGCAATCCAACTAAGAATACAGTTTGACTAAATCAAGACGAATACAGTTCTGCAGTACCCGGCCTAGTCCCACAAATCACAAGCTAGCACAGCCTGCTACAGCTTGAGGAAGGGGTGTGGTCACCCGAAATAGTCCTGCAGTACAAAAAGAACACTTCCTGTCAGTGAATCAAAAGTGACATTCATCGCAGTCACAAAGCAAAAAATTTGCGCTTCTTGTTCTTGTATGCAAAGGGGTAAGAACCAAAGAGACAAATACAAAACGTCCTCAATGTCTGCAGTACATTGGAAGCTCCACACACACAACAGAATAGTCGGCTGTAAACTCATGCTAAACTCAGACACATCACTGTAAGAGAAGTACTAAACAAAGACCAGTCACTTCCCCATGGGGTAAAGCAGAGGAAAAAGTCACCCGCATCATACTTTTGAACCGCTTAGCAGCAAGTTCATGCCTGGCATCATGTTATTCATCCTAGCTCCTACTGATAGGTGTAGACCTGAGGAGGCCAATGGGAGAACGGAGGGTGTCTAGTCTGAAATGTTTAGCAGGGGGAAGGCAGTGTGAACATGTCGTAAATACATTTATCAAGCGGCACTAAGCTATAGGGTGATGTTATGAGTCCTCACCCACTTGTAGTGCTTGTTCAATTAACGCAGGTGCCTGGCCCATAATTTTCCACTGAATTTTCCAGCACTCGTGCGGGATCAGGTTGCACTGAATTTCATAATCTAAGGCCTGTGCTTCATTTGTCTAGACTCCCTGCAAATGGTAAATGGTTGCAGGACATGAGACCTGCAAGCTGACAGATTGTTAGTCACAATATTTGTCCAACCAGCTACATCAAAAGCATGATTAGGGGGAGACACAATTTATCTGCATTTTAAGAGTCCACCACTGAAGTAGGCAGCGGACATAAATTAATGCACCTCGCCTGCGCGGGCACCGTGTCACGGAGCACCGCGATGTCAAATGTGGTGGCTCATTTGTATGGTAACAATGTCCGGCGCCAATGTGCAGGCGCCATTTTTAACGGGCTTATAGCCCTTAATGGAGATTTAAAAATTAAAGGGACAGAATTACCAAAAAGCAGAAATAAATTACCTTTAAATTCACTTTCCCACCACACCCCCAATGGCACCTCAAAACACTCCTGCTCTTCCCCCCGCCCCCAGAATTAGTTTATTAAAAATTTGAGATTTCCCCCCGTCAAAGTTCGGCACCTTTGCCCTTCACCCCTTCCCATCACCTACCCCAAACGATCCGCAGCGACATTACCCTGCTCCACCCCTCCCGCAGAGAGAAAAAATCCTCCTCCTCCCCCCCCACGGTGTCGCTGAATGAGGATTCGAAGGAACGGTATTGTCGGCCGCCCGAATGAAGATCAGTCTGGCAATTATGGAGGCGACGGGACCTTCATTAAATCAGTAATGTAAATTAGTTTACATATTGAAATGGGGATCCCATTGCTGAGTGGTGGGGTGACCGCCACAAGGCCTCGCTACCGCCAAGATCAGCACAGAGCCTGCCGCCATCGGGGCAGGTGGCGGGCCTCTGCCACACTGATCTTCATTGCTCCATCACCTACATTCCCGATGGCAAAGGGGCTTTAAAATCCAGCCAATGTGTCAGAGGTGACCAGAACAAAGAACAAAGAACGGTACAGCACAGGAACAGGCCATTCGGCCCTCCAAGCCTGCACCGATCTTGATGCCTGCCGAAACTAACACCTTCTGCACTTCCGGGGCCCATATCCCTCTATTCCCATCCTATTCATATATTTGTCAAGATGTCTCTTAAACGTCGCTATCGTATCTGCTTCTACCACCTCCCCTGGCAGCAAGTTCCAGGCACTCACCACCCTCTGTGTAAAATACTTGCCTCGCACATCCCCTCTAAACTTTGCCCCTCGCACCTTAAACCTATGTCCCCTAGGAACTGACTCTTCCACCCTGGGAAAAAGCCTCTGACTATCCATTCTGTCCATGCCGCTCATAACTTTGTAAACCTCTATCATGTCGCCCCTCCACCTCTGTCATTCCAGTGAAAACAATCCGAGTTTTTCCAACCTCTCCTCATAGCAAATGCCCTCCAGCCTAGGCAACATCCTGGTAAACCTCCTCTGTACCCCCTCCAAAGCCTCCACGTCCTTCTGGTAGTGTGGCGACCAGAATTGCACGCAATATTCTAAGTGTGGCCTAACTAAGGTTCTGTACAGCTGCAACATGACTTGCCAATTTTTATACTCTGTGCCCCGACCAATGAAGTCAAGCATGCCGTATGCCTTCTTGACTACCTTATCCACCTGCATTGCCACTTTCAGTGACCTGTGGACCTGTACGCCCAGATCTCTCTGCCTGTCAATACTCCTAAGGGTTCTGCCATTTACTGTATACTTCCCACCTGCATTAGACCTTCCAAAATGCATTAACTGTTAGAATATATGGCTGTAAGCAGCAAATTGGGCAAAGCTGTCTCAGTCATGAATGAGGTCCTGCTGTGGGAGGAGTAGTGAAGTAAAGTGGCACTTTTTGGGCAGAGGGCCTGCTTCTTGCAAAGTTTGCAGCTTAAGCTGCATAGAAGGAGGTGGCAGAGAAAGTCAATTTGACACTTTTTTAAACTTAAATTAATGTCAATGGAGAGCAGACACTCTAAACTACAGTCTCCTGATTCTGGAATGTTTGTACACATGCACAGAACTTCATTGTGCAGAATGGGAGATACAGCCAGCAGCAAAATCTACTTCGGCTAGCCATACAGCTTTACTTTATATAGTCAATAAAATGTGCTGCTGCATCACCAGTGTCAGCATTGTGCAGATGCTGTGTGTGCCTGTGCTCAAATCGACAAGCCTTGCTGAATAAAGCATTTCTCATGGCACATTGGCAGCTTCAGCAAAACGTTGTCAGGTGCTGGCAGTTAGTAAAGGCCTGCTGACTACGAGGTGTGCACTACCCACTTTCCAGGTGTAAAAGGGGAGACACCGAGCATGGGAAAGGAGGCCATTGGGCACATTGGGCTAGCAGGTAGCACTGGCTGGTATGAGGGGTGTCAGAGAGGCAAAGGATTGGATGACCTATTTAGAAAAAAATTTAAATATTATGGATGGCCACCTTATTTGCATTTAAATTAGGGTTAAATTAATCAAGCTAGTACATACCTTGTGCTCTCAGTCCCATTTGCTCTTGCTGACCACATTGAGATACACTGAGCACCTTGAGTATGTTGCAGGCTTCAGGCCTCCATAACTGATTTTCCAGGGAGCGAGCAGATAATGCATTTCAGCTTGCTTAGCACTTAGAACCTTACAACCGCCATATGAATATAGCCATTCTCTTTCCTAGTGCATTTTGTACATGAAGAAATGGGTTTCCACTTTACCTTCAGTACTCTGTGGAAATTCTTGCAGACGGTTTCAACTCACGGACTCAAGTGAACTTTAGCTTTCTGTTGGATTTCAAGAAAACTGCTGGTCTTACATAGCCATTTAATTCTCTAAATTTCTCTTAGTATTTCTGTTTGGCATCTGGTTTTATTGTATATGTAAGTTGTTCGGCAATGAGAGTTCTTTTGTACAGTTTCCCTTAGGATTAATGTCTGCTGTTACTGTTTCTGATTTTGGTCCTAGTCAGACTACTGTAGAAGATTTCCTTCCCCTCTTAGTTACATCTCTTCTTACCGAAGTCTGCACTCAGACTTATTAAACAGTAAGGAACCTGTGGTATATTCTTTGATTCCGACACTGTGTTGATATAATTTTTTGTGGAATTCCTTCCTTGACTTTCCTAATGCAACACAGTCACATGGAATTATGTAAACACAGTTATGTACATATTTGGGAAAGAGTCTATCTTCTGATTTGCTGAGCGTGCCAAAACTCTACTTAATAAAAAAAAATTGCACTCCGCCAATGTAATTTTTTTTTTAAGTAGATTCTTAGACAGTTTTCACCTTTTGACTAGTGGGCATGTCTTGTAGCTTGCTAAACATGTAAAAGTATTCACAGAATTTGGTGGAAAAATGCTGTAACTTTAAAATATTAGACCCCATAAAACAAAGAATATTATGATAAAAAAGACCTAATTTACAATGTAGTCAGAGTTAAATAAATTAAAGATTCCAAGAGGAATATATGCCAGGCATTTGCTTATTTCTCATTCATTCTAGGGGGCATAGCTCTTGACTGTGGTTACTGCTGCAGCCACACAAGCCTGAAAATTACTGTTTGTATTGCTGGGGAAAAACTTCTAGTTAAGTCACTCCTTAGCATGCACATCAGAATTTTTACCCCATTAGTGTATGAATAATAAGCACATTCTTATGACATTCCTCTATCTATTACTTGGCCTTCAACAATTTCAAATTAATGGGCTAATGCGTCTGCTAACATAGTGAGCAATGGCGTGCCAAATGAATTTGTTGAGCATTTGCATGCAAGTATTGCAAGTAGTAACTCCTAGGCTATGATTCTCAAGCAATTTGTGCTCCATATTGGGATAACACTGAAAAAACAATTGGCCAAGACTCCCAGACCTGGGCGTAACTCAAGGGGATTAAATTACAAAATTGCCATAGCTTATTTAACATTTCATCTTCCTTCATAAAACCAGATTTGAGAATTGTGAGCAACTCTGCCGTCAATATTTAAAAAAAAAAAATTAATGTATTTGATAAGCACCAAAAATGAGTTCAGGAATTAAAGTTATGTCGTGAGGACCAGCTAACAGCACTGAACTTATTCTACTGGCAAGCGGGAATGATCCAAATCTTTGGTCTACTGAAACACAATTCATGTGGTTGTAACCAAGTTTTGTTTTTAAATTCATTGTCAGGATGTGGGTTTCGCTGGCAAGGCCAGCACTGATTGCCTAGTCTGAATTTCCCTGAAAATGTGGTGGTGGGCTGCCTTCTTGAACTGAGGGATTTGCTAGACCACTTTCAGAGATCAGTTAAGAGTCAGCCACGTTGGTGTGAGACTGGAATTGCATATAGGCCAAATTGGGTAAGGACTGCAGCTTTCCTTCTCAAAGGGCATGCGTAACCCAGTTGGGTTTTTACAAGAATCCAGCAACTTCATGATCACTTGTGCTGATGCCAGCAGTTTATTTTGAGATTTTTAAAACTGAATTCAAATTCTCACACTGTCACGGTAGGATTGGGACTCACATTGTCTACATTATTAGTTCAGGCCTCTAGATTAACTTAAATGTGATTCAAAGACTTGAAGACATCAGTACAAAATCGAAGTCTTGTGTTGGAATTAATTCCCATTCAGTTACAACAGTTAATTTTGAATATCTGCTGAAGCACAATGGTTGTAATTAGTATATGCACATGGTCAAACTCTTTTATTCCAATTTTGTGATCTGCGACCTGCTGCCAATCAGTCCTTTCAATTGCTGAACACTTGGGCCTAAGGAACCAGCAAGGAGGAAAAAAAAGCAATAAATCAAGTAACAGTTTATCACTGACACTTTACACAATTCAAAATGATTGCATGGAGCCACATGAAAGGAAAGACACAATTTAAATCACATGATATTCTCTAGAAAAAAGCTGAAGACTTGAGTTGCTTTTCTTATTCGCTGAAAGTTTACAAAAAAATTATTTCCAAACTATTGCCAAAAAAGTTGGAGGGTCATTTATTTGTCAGCAGGATCAGCCTTCTGGGAAATGTCACCACAAATACAAATAGAATCCTTTTTTTTCCCGCGCCCGACCCAACCCGACCCAACTACCATAATAAAGTTAATTATATCAAACATACCATGTCCAAATGTTGTGATCCTCCGTTCTGGCAGCAGGCTATTCCTGCAGAATCGTGCAGAAGTTCCCTCCCTCAGCAAGGCAGCACTGTCCGCATCCAACCCGACCCGACCCCAGCCCGAATGCCGGACCCGCAAGAGAGACCCGACCCAACCCAAACCCGACACATGTCGTTGGGTGTGGTCGGGTTCAGGTCGGGTAGCCATGCTTTAGGGAACTGTACAATATTGGCTGGTAATTGGTTGAGAGGTTGAGACAGAGAGTAGGGATATAAAGATTAAGTGGTGATCTATTCGAGGCATTTAAAATGACAAAAGGATTTAATAAGATCAAAACAGAAAATTGTTTCCTGTGACGGGGAAATTCAAAACAAGTGGGCATTATTTTAAAATTAGAGTGACCATAATTTAGGACAGAAATCAGAGAGGACCTTTTTCCACACAAAGGTTAGTGGAAATCTGAAACTTGCTCCCCCAAAAGGCCCTGGATTCTGGGCCATTTAACTTTTCCAGAATACAGTCACTAAGACTTTTGTTAGATAAGGGTACCAAAGGATATGGAGAAAAGACGGTTAAGTGAAGCTGAGAACAGATCAGCCATGATCTAATTGATTGGTGGAACAGATTTGAGGGGCTGAATATCCTACTCCTGCTCCTATGTTCCTAAAGTAACTCTAAACAAAATCAATTCTTCCTAGGTTTAAGGTTCAAGCCAACAATTTTGCCTTTAGAAATTTGTTGATGCTTTGCTTACTTTACAGGTGTAAAACAGGCATCTTACCGTCCAATATGGCAAGCAGTGTTCCCACACATACTCTGTGCCAGAAATGCACTAGCCATCATATTGGTAAAGGCTGAATTATAGGTGTCCAGGGCCTATGCCTGAAACATGTGTTAGGCCCTTTGGGTATGCAAAAAGGAGACCTAACTCCAGTTTCAGGATCCCTTCCAGAAACTGAGCTGCCCTGAGCATAGCACGGCTGGCTGCGTTTAGGATAACTATGTCAACATGTGGCCGAACAGGAAGTCCACTAATAAGACACATTTCAAAAATAAATTCTTACCCAAATATGGAAGCATATTCCTCCCAGCTCCTTAGCAATCCCAAAAAATGTTGACAGCCCTCCCTCAGCCAATTCCAAATCATCTTGACTCCCATCCAATTGACCCCCCTCACCCTTGATCCCTTCTTCCCCCTCTTTCTCAGGACCTGCCTGACAACCTCTTCCGGAGATGCACTGGCCCGAACTCCACGTCAGTTTCTCCAGTAAGCTGCCTGGGACCATGTGTCAGGAGTTCACTGCTCGCCGTTTTAATTTAGATGATGTGCCAGGCCTAATTTCGATCGGGTGTCGGGACTAACGTTTCTAACTCAGCAATCCTCCCTTGCACCCAGATTGTGTTGGTAGGCTAGTGCTATCCAACTTCACC